>NW_024870748.1:3077500-3450000 GCF_019054845.1 Dipodomys spectabilis | reverse complement strand
AGTGAAAGAAAAATTCAGGCAAGACACAAAATGCAGCGTACATGAAAGGGAAAGATACATTTTCAATATACCAAAAAGAATCATCTCTAGATGAAGAATAACAATTATTTTTTATCCAGGCAATATTGTTTATTGATGTTTATGGGCTTGAAAGGATATGCTCACAGGGCAGAATCACTGCCTTAACATTAAAAAGATTCATTGAATTATGTTTGACCCTACAGACATGGTTATATATCTGTAAGTTACAGATCTATTGTTTCAATAACTATTTCTTGAAAAAACTACATTTAGCTAGAATGAAGCTAATCCTTAAGGAGATGAGGAACTAAGAAATAATCTTATGAATTTCCATGTCCTTGGTGGGGTACAATTTAAGAAAGACTTGGTCATTTGTGAATTGGGAAGTTTTCATTACAATGTTTTTTCTCAGAGACCCTGTGATCTCTTTCAATTTCATTTACCTCTGCCCATTCCATATCTCATAGCTAACTGCTACCTATCACTCCAGTGCTGGCCTGTCACTCAGAATGCCAGGGTCATACCAAATCTCCACATTAGACTTAACGCTTATAAGAACTATGGCTTATCCTTTGGCTACAGCATCCTACTATACATTTTATTGGCCACTTTGCCCCCTCCTAACTAGGAATAATCAGAATTATGTCAGAGAACTGTTCCCTGATTTTCTACATTACCCTTTTGTTTCTCTATACCTTTTAGCTGGTTTTTCACCTCTTGTAATTCTAATATTCTTCCTTTAGTTCTTTATTTGGAATGTAGTTTGTTCTTTGCTTTTCTAATTCTTCCCATTTGTAGAGTAACACCGATGTTTCTATTCTGCTGTTTTGCCCCCAAATATGATACCTTAGATGTTTGTGTGGGCTTCTGGAGTGTACTCCCTGTCATCAACTATTTTTTTCTATATATGGAATGGAATGAAGTCAATATTGTTTGAGCAAAGCCTGCCTACTTCCTGCCTAACTTCTCATGGGAAAAATCTTCTCTTTTCAATTTTAAGATTAATTCCTTCATCTTTGATTTTGGTCTCATTTTTCTCCATCTCCTCAGAGAGTTTCATACTTCCATTGTGTCTCCACTATTTTCTCTATTTTAAAGATTTCTCTTTTATTAGTTCCTTTCTCAACATGATAGAAGCATATTCAAGTTTTTTCCGTTCTATGTAGTGTTCTAGTTTACATTTTCTATAATTGAATTCCAATTCATATAACTACAGAGAATATTCTAGGGCTACTGTCATGGACTCTACCTATATAGGGTTACTGTCATGGACTCTACCTACACAATAATCCAAGTTTTTTTTTTTTTTCAACTTGATCTTTGTGAATTATTGAATTCTTGGACAAGTCCTTTTTGAAATCAAACTTCCTTTTCTCTTCTGTGAAATCAAACTTTGACTTTTTTTCCTCCCTGTTGCTTGTTTATTTTTTCTTCACACCTTAAAAGATTCTATGTTTCTCATAAAAATTGTGATAACCTCTGTTTCATCTGTGATTTCTCAAATTTCCAGCATTTTTGATCATTTGGGATACTGCCTTTGTGTAACCCTATCTATTCTCTCATTCTTAAATACTATCATTAATGCTAATGGCCTCTGAAATTTCATATCCAGAACCTACTGTTTCAAACTTCAGAGTTACCTAACCACAACCTTCCATAAAACTTTAGCTGATCCACATGATCCTTCTCTACGCATGTTATCAACTCATCACATTACTTTTGAAAACGTTCTCGCATTTCTTAAGATTTCTGAGGATACTCTTCCTTCCAAGAGTTCCTACAATGATGAAGTAAGAACATAAATTTGCATGAATATTTCAAAATGAACTCCCCCCCCCCCGTGTACTGGCAATAACTTCCAATAAAATATTAAGATAAAATAAGTTTTTAATTATCTCCTTTTATCTGTTAGGGATACCTTCCAAGACACCAATGGATGCATCAAGCTTCAGATAGTAGTGCAGCATGTTTCATTTTTCCTTAGATATGTATACAGATGCATTGCCTATTCTTAACTAGAAACATGTCATACACTGTGATTGTAACTTCTGCAGTTGGAGTCATAACAGTAAAAGTTGCACAAATTTGTTTTCCTTCTTCAAAATTTTATAGAGACCCAGGCATTTGGTAGCTGATGCCTGTAATCCTGTCTGCTCAAGGAGGCTGAGGTCTGAGGATCCTGGTTCAAAGCCAGCCCAGGCAGAAAAGTCCATGAGACTTCTACCTCCAGTTATTCACCAACTAGCCAGAAATGGAGCTGTGGCTCAAGTGGTATAGCACTAGCCTTGAGAATAAAATGTTAAGGACAGTGCTCAGGCTCTGAGGTATGCCTCAAGATCAGTACAAAAATAATAATACGTGGAAAAGATTTGTTCTTACTACAGACCTCTGCAACCTCAATATAAGACATTTTCTTGCCTTACTAAATTTAGAACAGAAATATTTTAATGAAATGAAACACTTTATGACTTTTCTTTGTCACATATGAATTTGATAGCATCATTAACTTTGTACTTTGGGACCATTACTAGATAAAATAAGAATTACCTGAAGAGAAGCATCAGAATACTGCATCAAATGATCTGATAACTTAGTTACTGAATAATAAGAAGATAGTGTATATAGTGTGGATATGCTAGACAGACGGAAAATTAAGCTCGAAGTAGGATGAAGCAGAGTGGTGTGAGATTTCATCACATTGCTCACAGTGAAATACAAATTGAAACTTATGAATTATTTATTTCTGGAAATTTCCATTTAATATTTTCAGACCATCAGTGACTACTGGTAATTAAAACTCTAGAAAGTGAGAGTATCCTAATAAGCCATAGCTTATAAGTGAAATACTACTACAGTAAAGTAGTGAACATTTTTACCATCATTAACCTTTTGACTGCTAGAGAAGTCACTATAGAGAAGGTAGGAGTTAAGCTGGTACTTGAAATTTGGGTACTATTTATGTGAGGATACTTATGAGGAAAACAAATCTTTGATGTGTACCAATTGTCTGCTTGGCCAAGTTTTGCACCAGGTCACCTTGCTCTGCCATATCAAGTAAAATTATATTTCTCAATTTGTAGGACAACTGCCTCTTGTGTTTTCATTCCATTATGATTTTAGAAGCTGGCATCTGGTCCCCCACCTACCTGCCTTGTGTATTTCAGCTATTTTCATGGATGCTCTTTGTTAGAACTACACATCTGATACCACCAATGAAACACAATGTTATACTGGCATTTGTGATATTTCCAGATCTATGTTGCCTTCTGGATACTGAAGGCATCATCTGCCTCTAATCATAAACAAAACATATTCTGTATATGAAAGTGCAAATAGTGGAATTGTAGGTATCATGAAAATATGCAGAATATACAGAAAAAATACACAGAAATATACAGAAACAAATACACAGGACAAATGTAAAGGATATACTTAGAATATAGAACAAATATTAAGAGGGCATACTTACGAATGTAAATGATTTATATAATGATAATCATGTCATCTTCAGTTAGTAATGAACAAAAAAGGAAATTCTCATATGACCCAAAATATTTTTTTAAAAACACTGATGGCTCATTCAAAGTAATTGAGGCACTGAGTTCAAGCCCCAATATTAGCATAGATAAATCCATGGGACTTCAAAAAACAAACAAAAAACTGGGCTTGAGACATGGCTCAAATGGTAGAGTGCCAGCCAAGCAAGCAAGTAAACACAAGGACCTGAATTCAAGCTGCACTACTACCAGAGAAAAGCATTCTATGTAGATATCTAACTATATAAATTTAAAAAATACTTTCCCCTAAAGATAATGACAGTTTAATATTTGTACTTGTTCACTTGTTACATTTTGAATAAATATATGAAGCAACATTGCTTTACTACACATAAAAATGTATGTAGATATAAGAAAACACAAACAACAAGGAAAACACATAATTTGAACCGGGCACTGGTGGCTCACGCCTGTAATTCTAGCTACTCAGGAGACTGAGATCTGAGGATTGTGATTCAAAGCCAGCCCAGAGAGGAAAGACTGTGAGATTCTTACCTCCAATTAACGCCAGAAAACTGGAAGTGGTGCTGTGGCTTAAGTGGTAGAGTATGAGCTGAAGAGCTGAGGGACAGAGTTCAAGTCCCACGACCCACAAAAAAAGGCAAAATTTATGCATGACAAATAATATAAGAAACTCAAGTAGATGCAATCACAAGTTCTTGTGCAATTAATTTATGCTATTAAAAATGTGACAAAAAGTCTTTGGCAGTATTTTCTAAAATTGCCTAATAATAACAATAACCTGGGTTGCATGTAAAATATACGTTATCAATATTTTTTCTGGCAACTACCATTTAGGAAATGATAGGAGAGCATGCAATCTGTGTTTTAAAGAATTGACCTAGCTGAATATAATGACATGATGTGTTCAGGAAACAATCATCTATATTACTTTCCACCTGAGACTTAGTATATCCAAAAATGGATTGCAAAGAGTTTCACAGATACTGAATGTTTCTGTCCTTCTATATTTCTTCCTCATTTTATAGACTATTATGAAATTGTGGTATGTAAGTCAGTTTGTATATCTCATTTCTAATAAGTATTTGTCCCAATGACATCACTTCTAACGAACTCAGGTCTATATAAATAAATGCATTTTAAAATGCATTACATTTTATTCACTCAAAATTTTCATAAAACCCAATATGCTCACCCAAATTCTCTATTATCTATCATGTCAAACATGAAAGGTAGATTAATTCTATGTAGGCATTTGACATCATTATTAGTTTACGTTTATTACTTTCTCAATCTAAGATGGCTTCAAATCTTAATGTATTTCTTTGAATCTATTAATGGTAGTTTTATTCAATGTTTTATACTTTGAGAAGTATACAATCAGTATTCATATGATTATTATATGAATACTCTTATATTTATATAAGAGTATTATAATCCATACACACACAAAACTAAAGGCAGGATTTAAAATTTAAAAAATCTGCTTGATAAGAAATGTACGCATTATCCTGCCCATGTAATTGTAACGCCTCTGTACAGTATGTTCACAAAAAAATAAATTTAAATTTAAAAAAAAATCTGAATTCTCAGTCAGTCCAATATTCTTTTACCTTGCATTGCCTCTCACTTCTCAGTTGCCATTAAGATATACAGTTAAAATCCTTATTTTAAAATAATGAATTGCCTATTACATATGATGATACATCTTTATTCTACTGAATCTATAAACAATTTATACACAATAATAGTTTGAATGAATAGCAATTTAATTCTTAATTTATCAAATAGAATTGGTGGTATTTTTACTCATCTCTAACCCTTTTACCCTTTGACCCAGCTGAGGAAATATGTTTAACCATAAGGGGGAAATTCTTTTCTAAAATCCATTTTTTTCACTGTACCTGAGGTTCTCGGAAGTGATATCACAGGGGAAAACTTCTTCCAGTGATTACATTTTCAGTATGATATAACATTTAACATGACTCAAAATAAGTTAACCTAGTGCTCAGAAACTGCTTTCTGTTGTTAGGGTATCATCTGTATGTTTTATTTTCCCAACATAGATGGTCACCTGCTAGAGAAACAAGTTACATTATAAATGTCTTGTTTTTTTCCCAGCATTTAGTAAATTGTCATTAAATGCATATTTTCTGGTTTATCACATTATTATAGAATCACAAGGCAACAAAGAGCCTCGTGCTAGCATTTGATTGGTTCAAACCTCTTCATAAATGAGGAAACTAACAACCTTCAAACTGAATGTAGCCTTCATATACTAATATTTATTTTAGTGATACTGGAGCTTGTACTCAGGGTCTCATGCTTGCTAGAGTAGCACTCTTCTATTTCAAACATGTCTCCAGTGCTCTGCTTTTTGCTCTATTTTGAGATAGGGTCTCACAAACTTTTCTATTTGGGCTCACCCAGAGCCAAAATCTTTTTGCCCTCAGCCTCCTTGGTAGCAAATACTGTAAACCTGAGCAGCTGGCTGCTTAATGTAATAATAACCTGGCTTAATGTAATAATTTTTAAGTTACTAAAGTTTAAAGAAAAAAGAAATTTTAGTTGTTCAACAATCACACGTTTTAACATTTGTTAATATTTTTAGCTATCATAATGAAACCTCTAATGTGATTCTCATAAAAATCTATAAGGAAATGATTTTTCATGCTCATCATCTTTATAACCAAGCAACTTTGCATAATGACCAGTTCAAAGATCTCCATTTCTATAAATTTCTTTCCCCTTTTTCACTCTTCAAGAATAGAAAAATCATTCAAACTATAAAATTTATATTGGAAGACTAAGTCTTCTTTTAACCATCCATTCTCCAAGTGGAATAAACAATCCATTTGTCAATGACAGTTTTCTTCCACTGTCACCCACTTCAGTCCCCACAACCACCAGTGATTTGAACCAAGTAGAAAAAGCATGTGTTAATCTCCCTTCCTAAAACTCTTCTCTGGCACTTCACTCATTATAGGAGACCATGGAATATCATTAGCATCATGCAGAATGCTCTGATAGTGTAACTTCTGTTCCATTATTTTATCTCAATTATTGCAACCTCTATGCTCCCAAAACTCTATACTTGAGTTCTACCACCATTCACCTATAGACCTTTCCTCAAAACACCTTATTTATTTGGAATTCTCATACTAAGCTCATTCTATCACATGGCTACTCACATTTTAAAGTTCCAAGTTTCCACTGTTATTCCTAATCCTCAATATTTTCTGTATTGTAGTATATAAAACTGGAAGGGGCATACAAGATGATATATCAGGGTATATAAAATAGAACTTCAATATGTATATTATCTTATTTTGATATTAATATTTTGATGGTACATAACAAACATATAAGACATCAAGGTTTTTTAGCTACTATTTAGGAAGTAGACCGAGAACTCTATTTATCATATTTAATAGAAAAATTTGTAAAATATACACATGAAGTTAACCTAACACAGCCACACACATGTAAGCTAATTTTATTTTTCCATGGGGCTTGAACTCTGGGTCTGAGCGCTGTCCCTCAGCTCTTCAGCTCAAGGCTAGTGCTATACCACTTGAGCCACAGCACTACTTCCAGTTTTCTGAGTGGTTTATTGGAGATAAAAATCTCAAGGACTTTCCTGCCCGGGCTGGCTTTGAACCAGGATCCTGAGATCTCAGCCTCCTGAGTAGCTAGGATTACAGGCATGAGCCAAGGACGCTTGGCTTAAAACTAAAAATTTTAATAGGTAAAATACACGCCAATAACATTTCTGATTTTAGTATACCTCTCTTTTCACATTTCATGATTTCGCTAAATGATACTCTCCACTCCTGTGGCGTTAACATTTTAGATAAAGATGATTATCACATGTGTATTTGGAGTCCAAAATATATTCCTGATTTCCACATTTAAACTTCCAATCAGCTAAGGAAATTTCCACCAAAAGTTTCTGAAATTTTTCAAGTCAGCCAAGTTTGAAACTGTTGTTGTTTTTTTTTATATATATATTTCCCTTATTTACTTTTCTTCTGTGATGCCTATTTTTATTGACTACCCAGTGCTCTGAGCCAGAATCCTAGAATCTTTAATAAATTCTTCATATACATATTCTATTCTCTATACCAACAACCAGGTCAATATTTAAAGCCCTCAACTTAAATTATAATTATTTTTTCTTCCTTCTATCTTACTTCTACCATTCTTCTTTCAATCTGATTTCAAATGATCTTCTAAACATAGGTGAGGTGATATCACATCCTGTCTAAAACTTGTCTCATTGACTTCAGGACAAAATGCACAATATCTTTTTCCCTCAGACACACAAAATCCAAGTCATGAGGACAGGGTGCTAGCTGTTTCTCCAGGAGAGAGACTACTTACTGTTTTCCAAGTGTACCATACTCTTATTGTTTAATGCCTTTGCTTGTGTAATTTGTTTTGCCTAGAATAGTTTCCCTTAGAGTCTTTGCAAGACTCAATTCAAATAGTAAAATCTCTAAGAATCTTTTGCTAATAAGCTTTTCCCCAAGATTGCTTTAATTATCCTTCTTAGATGTTTCCATAATACCAGGTCTTCTTTTCTTTTTGGGTGTGAAATGTGGGTAAAGATTGTATTTGAATAAATGAGTTGTCTGAAGATATTTTCTGAAAATCCTGTCATAGTTCTAACTATGGCAGGGAGATACATCTTTGTTATATACCAGATTATTTGTATTGTAATTTTCCCATTACATTAGGAATTCTTAACCATTTTTTCTTCTGTGGACACCTTGACAGTCTAATGAACTTTATATGTAGAATCATACATACTCATAATAATACATTAAAAAATATGTATCATTATACCAGAAACTAAGTACATAGAGATAAAATATTTGAAAATTGTGATATAATAAAATATATGATCAGAAAAGCATTAAATAATAAGAGTTTTGGTCACACTTAATAACTCCCCTAATTTTGAAGTCATAATGAGTATAAATGATATTTTGAATTACCTACAGAATAATTTGATTCTGTATATAATTCACAATCACTACTAATATATATCTTTTCCTCTTCTTTAAGCTTATGTTAATAAATCGAATCAAGTTGTACATTTAAACAATAGAATTGAGGAAATAAAAATGCAACAATTTCCATAAAAAATTAAGGGCTCAGGGTACATAAAACTACACATTTGATAAAATTATACAGAAGAAACACATACCTTCTGAGACATGTACATACAAAATGAGGGATATATGAATAAGAGCAAATATGTACAGACATTGATATTCTGTGTAGAATATTATATTTTTCAAATATTACCATTGGAGAAAATTTGTGTCAATATTTTTATACAATGTGCATTTACAATTATGTCAGCAAAATTTTCAGTTAAAATTCATACTCCAAGGAGCTCTTATGCTACTAAAATCTTGAAAGAATATTTCCCAAAATGATCTTGAAAATATGGTCCAAGGCCTACTAAAGATTCTGAGAAATAAAAAGAAACTGCTTAAAAACATCTCTAACCCAGACTCATTTAAAAATATTTCCCCTAAAATTTTCACTGACCATAGGACTTATGGTTAATAATCTACTTTGAAAGTATTATTTTTATCAGAGGATCATGATGAGCCTTATCACAACACTCTGGTGAAAGCATTCAAGATAGCATTTGAATTGGAATTTTTCTATGTTTCTTTTTTGATCACTGTTTTTGAGCAACATCATTTGGGGTAGTGCCTGTTTGGAAGGATAAAGCAACCAGGTGGACAGGCTATGTGGGTGTACTGTAACACTTTCACACTAGTTATTTTTCTTTTGCAATTCAGTGAGCTATACTGAATTGAAAATAAATCTGTCAACAGTCAAAAAGAAAAAAATGCTTTGAAAAATATGAAAAAATACAAAACTGTGCTCATCATGAGATATGTACAGAACTATCTTTACAAACACACACATATGCTCACATTTGAAGAAATCAAAATATATAATTTTATGTATTCTTAATGAAAATATTTATAGGTTGTGATTTGTTCATTATATCAGTCTCTTTAAATTTTTCTTTCCTAACTTAAAAGTAACTGCTTTTTTGGCTGTAATTCATAATTAGAAGAAAAAAATGTAAGTGTATTACTAATATGTAAAGTAAAAGACAGGATTTTTTAAGTCAAGAAAGTTTAGATTGGCTGATCTAAAGAGAACTTTTTATTTCTGTAGATATATTGCTATCCTTGAGCACCCAAAAGGTGTTTATGCTCAAACCAAATTACAATTGCTAACACTTATTTTATGTCTATATTGCAGCAACATTTTTTGTATTTTTCATGTATTATTTATTTCAATCTTCATTAAAATCGTATGAGGTATGTACTAGTATTATCCATGTGCCCCAGATTTAAAAGTCTGAGACACAGAAACCAAATAACTTTACCAAGGTCATACAGCTAATGAGTGGAAGAATAGGGATTTGAGCCTAACAGTCTAGCTGCTTACTGAGGATCTAAGATTGAGTACTAAAGTATGAAAGAAACTGAAGTGGTACATACCATTGCACGAAAGTAGATGAAATAATAAAAAGGAAAAGGAGAACATTTTTAAGAATTCAGTTTCAGTAGCTATGTTATATGGAGAGACAGAGAGACAGAAAGAAAGAGGGAGAGAAAGAGAGAGAGAAAGAGAGAACGTTTGACTAATACTATGAACATAGAACACTGTGAAGGACTTGGAAACTTCTCTGCATTTCTAAAGGTTATTGAATAAATACATATAGGCACAATAAAGTTTTAGTGGTCTAAATTTTTATTCCCTAGCATGCACTCCAGAAAGGTGATCAAAGTGTTATTTCAGAAATGAATGATACATGAAACATTGTCATTTGGGCATATTATATCTGAAATATAGAAAATATTTACCCTCAAGATTAAGAATGTTAACCTTATATGCAGGTAATAAATCTTAATGCTTTCTGGACCAATTCTTTAGTAGTGTATGACAGAACTTGCCTGGCCAATTTACCCATTTCTTGGGAGGTAGTTTTTAATTCTTGGAATTTCTCAAATTTAAGCCTGTCTTCATTTTTCATAATAGACTCTGATAGTTTGTTAATAACATGGCTCACCATGAGACCTTAGGTAGTTTAACAAGTGAGATGATACAGCATCCAGGCTTTCATTGCTCAAAAAAAAACCACATCATTCTTAGATGGAGCTTTTATTTATGTAACTTATGAGGTAAGATGGGGAGGAAGGCTGGAGATTAGCCTACATATTGTCTACATAATGAAAATATTTGGACACTGAAACACTGAAGCACCCTCCTGGCTTATCATACTCTATACACAAAGATGCATTAGCATGTGTTAACTCACTGGGAGACCACATTGAAAGTTTCACATTTGAGATCTTCTCAGATCTCACTATATAGAATGAGTTTAAAAATTATACTACTTTTACTATTAAAAAACTGTAACCCTATGTATAGCACTTTTCTGAATTCTGAGATTATTTTCTGAAACATTGAAACTGATAGCAAAGTGAGACACCATGAATCCTTTGCTCAAGAGTATTAGTTGTGAAATCTCCCTAGATCACAGCTGGCCAACGAATGGTGGGAAGTCTTGTTGAGTCTTGCGCCCTTCACTGAGAAAAACGCCATGAGAAGACACTGCCATAGTCCAATATGAACTGATTTAGAGTTTAGAAACAAAAATATTTTCCACAGTTCTGTGCCTGTACTGAGGTGTGAACTGTTAGCCTTTTACTCATGGCTAGTCCTCAACATTTGATAAACACCTCTAGTTCAAGATTTTGCTGATTTATTGAAGATACAGAGTCTAGTGAATTTACTTCCTCAGCCTGGCTCCCAACCACAGATCTCTGCCTACAGCCTAGAAAGGATTATAAACATGAGCCACCCACGAGCCTGGTGATTTCTCACATGTTTATTAGCAACAAGTAGTTATACAGTGAAAGGTTATTTTGTCATGTCTCTATACGTACAGAAGATACACTTCTCAGACCTACCCACTCTAATTTCCCCTCCCCACTTCCTAAACAATTCTCAAGAAGTTTCATAAATATACAGAAAGAATTTTAACATATGCATTCCCCTTTATGCTATTTCCCCTCTCTCTGATATTAAGACACTCATCTAAGATAGAACCTGCTTTATATCCCTATCATTCTTTTTTAATAATTTAATTTTTTAATTGTAAAGGTGATATAGACAAGGGTTACAGTTACATAAATCAGGATATAAGTACATTTCTTTATGAATAGTGTTATCCCCACTCTCATTTTCTCCCAGTATAGCTCATTTCCAACAGTGCCTAGTAAGTATCTCTATTGAATTAGTTCACCCTTTGTACTGCCATTTCCATGCTTCCCCTGCCCCTACTCAAATCAGATAAACATAAAATACAAAGTGTATAGAAATGAAAAATAGTTACAAAAGGGAAAAAACAGAGGGTGGAACCTACAAAGAGCTCAATTTTTAAAAAATTCTTGTTTCTATTTCTTGGAGTTCATTTCCATAAGCATCATTTTGTATGATCATATGCATATAGCTATTGAGCCTTTGTGATCTTCTCCTAAGAATATTCTCCTTTGTACTCACTGAATGAATGCTTAGAGGGCTGTTTAATTAATCATGTCCATGTATAATTTTTTGTCTTTTACTATCCATTGGGTTTAAATGTAGACTTATAAGTACATTCTAATTATTACAAATGAGGGAAACCATTCAACTTATGTTTCTTTAGGTCTGGCTAATTTCATTTAATATAATTTTTCCAAGTATTTCCATTCCCTTATGAATGGGGTGATGTCATTCTTTCTGATGGAAGCATTGAATTCCATTGTGTAATATATACCACATTTTCTTTATCCATTGAGGTGCATCTGGTTTGATTACATCTATTAGCTATGGTAAACAATGCTGTAATGAACATGATTGTGCTGGGGGGTTTTGTTTTTTGTTTTTTTGGTTTTTTTTGGGGGGTGGGGTCTAGTCGTGGGCCTGAACTCTGGGCCTGAGCGCTGTTCCTCAGCTCTTCAGCTCAAGGCTAGCACTCTACCACTTGAGCCACAGCACCACTTCCGGCTCTTTTTTTCTGCTTATGTGGTGCTGAGGAATTGAACCCAGGGCCTCATGCATGCAAGGCAAGCACTCTACCACTGAGCCACCTTCCCATCCCATGTGTGCTGGTGGTTTTAGTGTGTTCTTGGTCATTTGGATAAATGCCGGGGAGTGGGATTGCTGGGTTATAGGGAAACTCTATGTTTAGTCTTTTGAGGAACCTCCATATTGCTCTCCAGAGTATTTGAACAAGTTTACATTCCCACAAAAAGTATAGTAGCATTCCCTTTTTGGCCACATCCCCACCAACATCTGATATTGTTAGTTTCCTTGATAATGGCCATTCTAACTGGGGTGAGGTGGAATCTAATTTAATACCTATTTTATTGTCATAGTTAAGGTAATATACAGAGGAGTTACTGTTTCATAATTCAGGTAATGAGTATATATATATATATATATTTGTCGGTCATGGGGCTTGAACTCTGGGCCTGAACACTGTCCCTCAGCTCTTCAGCTCAAGGCTAATGCTCTACCACTTGAGCTACAGTGCCACTTCCATGAGTATATTTTCTTTTGGGTAATGTCATCTTCCCTCTCTTCTAGTTTTTTCCTCCTGTTCCAACCCTCAAGTTGCCTAGTTCATTTTCAACATAGTTTCTGCTGCACTTGTTCACCCTTTGTTCTTCCATTGTTTTAACCTGTCTTATGCCCCAACAACAAAGAAATAATAAGCAAGGCAAAAAAAAAGAAATAAAAAAGCAAAAAGCAAAATCAGGTAATGCCATATTTACTTGCAGCAGCAGCCAAAAAACATCCTTTATTTTCATTTCCTGGAGTTTATTTCAATAAATATTATTTTATATGTTCTGAGGCACAGATGCACTGTGTCTTTGTGTTCCTCCCCTGAGTGTCCTCCTTGGGTATCAATGTGTGAGTGCCTAAGCTCTTGTATAATTTATCATGTCCCAGTGTATTTTACATCTAGCTTCTATATGTGAGACAAACATGTGATATTTATCTCTCTGAGCTTGGTTTACCTTACTTAATATGATTGAATTTAGGTCTATCTGTTTCCCTGCAAAGGCATAATATTATTCTAATGGCTATATAAAATTGTATATAGATAACACATTTTTATTCACTCGTATTGTACAGCATTTGGGTTGTTTCCATAGCTTGGCTCTTGTGAATAGTATTGCAGTGAACATGGATGTACAAATATTGTTATGGTATCCTGGCTTGTGATATTCTAGATATATGTCGCATGTTTTGTCTCATATACAGAAACTTTTTACTTTCATATAATCCCATTTGCCCAGTCTATATTCTATCTGTTGTGCCTCTGGGACTCTTCAAAAAGTTTCTGTCTATAAGAAGAGGCTTGAGTACCAATGGAATAGAATAGAAGACCCAGAAATGAACCCACAGACCTATAGCCGCCAAATGTTCGATAAAGGATCCAAAAACACAAGAAGGAAGGAAGACAGCCTCTTCAATGATTGGTGCTGGCAAAATTAGCTATATACCTACAGAAACCTGAAACTAGTTCCTTATATATCACTCTGCACCAGAATCAATTCCAAATGGATCAGGGATCTCAATGTAAGACCAGAAACCCTGAAAATATTACAGAATGGGATAGGGGAAACACTAGGGCTCCTTGGCACAGGTCAAAACTTCCTAAGACCCAGAATCAACAAATCAAAGAAAGTCTGGATAAATGAAGTGTTTCTGCATGGTAAAGTACTTTGCTAGCAAGGTAAATAGAAAGCCCACCAAATGGGAGATCTTTACTATTTATGCATCAGATAAGATTAGGTAATGGACTGTAGTTTTCTGGTGTGATTGTGGGCACTGTGACATTGGTGTATCCCAGAGATGCATGGACAGACTTTTTGGTCCAACTGTGTGCTGTCTCCAGCATCATGCCATGCTGTCATTTGTGAGGACACACAGATGGGCTTTTGGGCCTGGTTAGGTATGAACCACAGCACTACCCTATGGTGCTATCAGCTGAGTGTAGAACCCCTGTGCTGTGGATGAGGCTGTCCCACATAGGAATGGTCTGGCAAGCTTTTAGGGATGTCTTGGCGCAACCCTTGATGCTGTGGGCTTCAGTGTCCTGCACAGGAATGCGCAATCAGGCGTTGGTCCAGTTAGGCACAGAACTTCCCAACCCAGTGCTGTAGGTGGCTGGTGGTGTCCCATTCCAAAATGCAGTGGCAGGCTTTTGGGCCTAAATGAGTGCAAACCCCTGGCTCTGTGGTCAGCAGACAGTGTCTTGCTTAGGTGCAATGATGAACTTGACTGGGCACAGACCACTGACATGTTGTGTGCCTGCGGCATCCTGTATGATGATGCATGCGTGGATAGGCTTTTAGGATAGGCTTTAAGTACCGGCTATACTGTGAGCCTAAGTGCCCAGTGTACAAAGCAGTGCCAGCAGTTTATTAGGCTTAGTTTTTTGGACACTCTCCATGGTGCCTTGCCTCAGAAGTCCGACAGATATCTGCAGCAACCTCGTTTCATTGCTGTTTGTATTATTGGTGGTTTTGGTGCATCTGTGTCATGGATGGGCTGTGGGATTGGTTGGATACCAACCTCTCCTCAGAATTAGAGGACCCACTGAGACTTTCCTGACATTGGAGGCCCACCATGTTAGCTAGCTTGTGTTAGAGAACCCTGAGTCTGATCCTAGTGTTAGATATCCTGCTTTTCCCAGTGTTAGAGGTCCTGATTTTTTAATTTTATTTTTAATGAGAAAAGCGATGTGTTGGGGGGTTACAGTTACCTAGGTAAGACAATAAGTCTTTTTAATCATCATTCTTTTTTAATCATCATTACACCTTCCTTATTTATCTCCCATTTACCCCTCCTTATCCCCCCCAACTTGTAATGTTCATATCCCACATAGTGTCAAGTGATTATCAAAGTTGCTATGGTTCATCTGTTGTTCTGCTGTTTCTGTGATTCCCTTTCCCTTCCACATATCATATTGTCTACTGTGCAAAACATGAGGTACAAAAAGCTAAGAGAAATAAAAGAAAAAAAACAAGGGGCTGAGAAGTTGGCTCAGTAGTAGAGTGTTTGTCTTGCACACATGAGGCCCTGGGTTTGATTCCTCAGCACCACATAAGCAGTAAAAGCTGGACGTGGCACTGTGGCTTAAGTGGTATAGCTCTAGCCTTGAGCTGAAGAGCTGAGGGACAGCGCCCTGGCCCAGAGTTCAGGCCACATGACCTTCCAAAAAAGAAGAAAGAAAAAGGAAAAAAAATGATAGAGAATAAAGAACGAACTATATAGAGGGTCTAATGAGAGCCTTTTGTTTCCATAAGTTGTAGTTCATGTTAATATGCTTCATTATATATAGTCCTTTGCACTAAGCACTTGGGTACTTCAGATCCCCTGTTAAGATTATCTTCTACATATTCTAGTTCTTACAGATGAGGGAGATCATGAGACTTGCTTTTCTTTGGGTCTGGCTTACTTCCCTTAATATAATTTTTCCAAGTTGAGTTTTCTATCCCTCTTAAGGCCCTGCTGACTCCTCTCCTGGCATTAGAGAAACTACTATGTCTGTTGTTCATGGAGCCGCTGAGTCCAATCCCTGGATTGGAGGACCCGCCAAAGTTTCATAGTTTCCTCATAGAGTCACTTTGTCTCTGAAAATGGCATTCCTGGCATGCTTTGCTTTGGTTGCCTTATCTAGTTCTGAGATTCAGCTTCTGGATCATAGATATGGTGTGTAATGGTGCTGATATGGTTGAGTCGCTGTAGGATAATGAGAGGAAAAAAGGAGAGAAAGGAAAAGAAGAAAAAAATTGGGATGGCTCTTGGGCTGGAGCCTGTGGGTGCAGTGCAGCCACAATGGATGTCTGCTTCAGTTTCTCTGTGTTTGTGTCCACTCCTGTAGACCCTTTCATTTGAATCTTCTCAGAGCTAAACTCTAATTACTTCTAGTGTGTTTGGTGTGATCTGTTGAAGTAGAGTTCTGTGCCACAGACCCTCTTCCTCTGTTTGATCAGAGGGAGCCAGGGTTAATCTCTGTCACTACTTTGCAACTGTCATACATTTTTTTTTTTAATTTTGTCATTACTTTTTTTTTTTAATTTTATTTTATTTTATTTGAGAACATACTGTACATGGGTTACAATTACATGGTCAGGAAAACGCATACATTTCTTAACAAGCATTGCAGCCTCCTCCTTTGTTTACCCTTCACCTCCCTTCCCAGCCTCCCCCCTCCCCCCCACCCAATCATACCCCCCTTCCCCCCCCTCCGACATTGAAAAGCTGGTTTTGACATGACATTTTGTACTTCTCATTGTTGCAACAGGTCCACCTGAATCCTTAAACGACTTGTTTGTCCCCATCTCCTCCACATGTTATACTGACATCAAATATAGTGAAAGCAGGGGTTACACTGTGGGGGAGGGACATACAAAGCAACCAAGAAATAATCTTATAAATGCGTTAGAAACACATGCATGAAAGAAACAAAAACATTAAAATACATATTTGAGGGTTCGTTTTCCTAACATCACATTCTCTGACTTTTTCCGCTTGACTCATACCTATACTAGATATTGCAAATAAGGGAAACCATGAGACCTATGTTTCTTTGGGCCTGGCTTACTTCACTTAATATAATTTTTTCCAAGACTTTCCATTTCCTAACAAATGGGGCAATGTCATTCTTTCTGATGAAGGCATAGAATTCCATTGTGTATATATACCACATTTTCTTGATCCATTCATCTACTGAGGGGCATCTGGGTTGGTTCCATATCTTAGCTATGGCAAATAATGCTGCAATAAACATAGTTGTGCTGGTAGCTTTAGTGTGGTCTTTTTTGTAAACATTAGGGTAAATGCCCAAAAGTGGGATTGCTGGGTCATAGGGGAGTTCTATGTGAAGTCTTTTGAGGAACCTCCATACTGCTTTCCAAAGTGGTTGAACAAGTTTACATTCCCACCAACAATGAAGTAAGGTTCCTTTCTGTCCACATCCCCTCCAGCATCTGTTGTTGTTAGAGTTCTTGATTTTCGCTGTTCTAACTGGAGTGAGGTGGTATCTCAATGTTGTTTTGATTTGCATTTCTTTTATGGCTAGGGATGTTGAACATTTCTTCATGTGTCTATTGGCCATCCTTCTTTCTTCTTCAGAGAAGCTTCTCTTTAAGTCTTTCGCCCACTTACTTATTGGGCAGTTGTTTCTTTGAGGATTTGTTGTTGGGTGGTTTAATTTTTTGAGTTCCAAGTATATTTTAGATATGAGACCCTTGTCCGTTGTATGGCTAGTAAAGATCTTGTCCCAGTCCGTGGGCTTTCTATTGATCTTGCTAGCTATGTCATTTGCCCTGCAGAAGCTCTGCAACCTTATACAATCCCATTTGTCCAACCTTTCTTTGATTTGTTGTGTTTCCGGGTCTCTATTCAGAAAATTTCGGCCTGAGCCAAGGAGACCCAGGGTTTCTCCTATTCCATCCTGTAATGTTTTCAGAATGTCTGCTTTGACTTCAAGGTCTTTGATCCATTTGGAGTTGATTCTGGTGCAGGGTGATATATAAGGATCTAGCTTTAGTTTTCTACATGTAATTAACCAGTTTTGCCAGCACCATTTACTGAAGAGGCTGTCTGTCTTCCATTCTATTGTTTTAGCTCCCTTATCGAAGATTAGATGGCTATAGGTCTGTAGGTTCATTTCTGGGTTTTCAATTCTATTCCATTGGTCCTGAGGTCTGTTCTTATGCCAATACCAAGCTGTTTTGATTACTATGGCTTTATAGTAGAGTTTGAAATTTGGTATTGATATTCCTCCAGCAGTGTTCTTTCCGTTGAGGAGCGTTTTTGCTATTCGGGGTCTTTTATTGTTCCATATGAATTTTTGGATTGCCTCTTCTATTTCCTTGAAGAATGAGGGTGGAATTTTGATAGGTATTGCGTTGAATTTGTAGATAGCCTTGGGAAGTATTGCCATTTTCACGATGTTAATCTTTCCAATCCAGGGGCATGGGAGGTTTTGCCATTTTTTAAGTTCTGTGTTGATTTCCTTTTTCAAGATTTTAAAGTTTTCATCATAGAGGTCCTTCACTTCTTTAGTTAATTCCTAGGTATTTTATTTTTTGTGGGGCTATTACAAATGGAGTTGCTTTCCTAATTTCAGCCTCACTTTTCTCATTGTTGGCATACAGAAAAGCCATTGATTTTTGGGGGTTAATTTTATAACCTGCTACTTTGCCAAAGTTTTGAATCAGCTTGAGTAATTTGGGAGTGGAGTCTATGGGATTCTTTAAATATAAGATCATTTCATCTGCAAAGAGGGAGAGTTTTATTTCTTCTTTCCCTATTTGGATCCCCTTTATGTCTGCATCTTGTCTTATTGCTGTAGCTAGGCATTCTAATACTAGATTGAAGAGAAGTGGAGAGAGTGGGCATCCTTGTCTTGTCCCTGAGTTAAGAGGAAATGGCTTTAGTTTTTCACCATTGAGTATAATGCTGGCTGTAGGTTTGTCATATACAGCCTTTATTGTATTGAGGAATGTTCCATGGATTCCTAATTTTTCCAAAACCTTCATCATAAAGGGGTGTTGGATCTTGTCGAATGCTTTTTCTGCGTCTATTGAGATAACCATGTGGTTCTTATTCTTGCTCCTGTTGATGTGATGAATAATATTAATTGATTTGCGTATATTGAACCAGCTTTGCATCCCTGAAATGAATCCTGTTTGATTGTGGTGTATGATTTTTTGGATGAATTGATGAAGTCGATTGGCCAAAATTTTGTTGAGAAGTTTTGCATCAATGTTCATCAAAGAAATGGGTCTATAGTTCTCTTTCTTTGATGAGTCCCTGCCTGGTTTTGGGATGAGGGTTATGATGGCTTCATAGAATGTGTTCGGTAGTGAGCTTTCTCTTTCAATTTCATTGAAGAGTTGGAGGAGTATTGGTGTGAGCTCTGCTTTGAAGGCCTTGTAAAATTCCGCTGTAAAACCATCTGGTCCTGGACTTTTCTTAGCTGGGAGGTCTCTTATTGCTGTTTCTATTTCAATGCTTGATATGGGCCTGTTAAGATAGTTTAACTCATCTTGGTTTAGTTTTGGCATGTCAATATTTGCTAGGAAGAGGTCCATTTCTGTCAAGTTCTCAAACTTATTAGCATAAAGTTTTGAGAAGTATTCCCTTATAATGTTCTGAATCTTGGTTGTTTCCGTGGTGATGTTTCCATTCTCATCTCTGAGTTTATTAATTTGGGTGTGTTCTCTTCTTTTTCTGATAAGATTTGCTAAGGGTCTGTCAATTTTGTTAAGTTTTTCGAAGAACCAACTCTTTGTTTTGTTGATTCTTTCTATAGTTTTTTTGGATTCTAATTCATTTAATTCTGATTTAATTTTGATTATTTCTTTCCGTCTACTGGATTGGGGTTTATCTTGCTGCTCTTTTTCAAGGAGGTTTAGATGTGTCATTAAATTGTTAGTTTCAGATCTCTCCAATTTGTTGATGTAGGAGCTCAGAGCTATAAACTTGCCTCTGAGTACTGCCTTTGCTGTGTCCCAGAGGAGCTGGTATTTTGTGTGTTCATTTTTGTTGAATAACATGAACATTTTAATTTCCTTTCTAATCTCTTCCATGACCCACTCATGATTCAGCAGTGTGTTGTTCAGCCTCCATGTGATACCGGGCTTTCTTTGGTGGCTTTTGGTGTTGAGTTCTAATTTTATTCCCTTGTGGTCAGAGAGAATGCAAGGTATAATTTCAATGTTTCTGAATTTAGACAAGTTTGCTTTGTGGCCTAAAATGTGGTCTATTTTAGAAAACGTTCCATGTGCTGCTGAGAAAAACGTGTATTCTACTGCTGCTGGGTGAAATGTTCGGTAAATGTCTGTTAAGTCTAGTTGATCTATGCAGCTGTTTAGATCTGCGGTTTCTCTGTTGAGTTTTTGCCGAGTTGATCTATCTAGTGGGGAGAGTGGTGTGTTAAAATCCCCAACAATTAATGTCTTTGGATCTATATGGGATTTGAGGGAAAGTAGTGTTTCTTTGATAAATTTGGGTGCTCCATTGTTTGGCGAATAGATATTTAGAATTGTAATATCCTCCTGAAGGAGAGATCCCTTAATTAGTATGTAGCGACCTTCTTATCTCTTTTCACGAATTTTAATTTGAAGTCTATTTTATCTGATATTAGGATTGCAACTCCCGCCTGTTTATGGGGGCCGTTTGCTTGGTAGATTTTGTTCCAGCCTTTAACATTGAAAATGTGTTTGTTTTTACGGGCAAGATGTGACTCCTGCAGGCAACAGACAGAAGGGTCTTGTTTTTTAATCCAACTAGACAGTCTATGTCGCTTAATTGGAGAGTTCAGTCCGTTAACATTAAGAGATAGGACTGAGAGGTATTTGGGAGTTCCTGCCATGTTATCTACCTTCTTGGGGGCTGCGAAAACTGGGTTCTTCCTATGGTTCTTGGATTCTCAGTTTGGGTGCAGTTTCTTGGCCTTTATTGCGTTCTTGTTGGTTTTCTATGTGTAGGACATCTTTAAGAACCTTTTGTAGGGCTGGTTTGGTGGAGATGTATTGTTTCAATTTTTCTTTGCTACTAAAGGTTTTTATTTGGCCTTCAGTTATGAAGGAGAGTTTAGCTGGGTACAGTATTCTTGGTTGATAGTTGTTTGTTTTTAGGGCATGGCATACATCATTCCAGGCTCTTCTTGCTTTGATTGTCTCTGCTGAGAAATCTGAGGTGATTCTAATTGGTTTCCCTTTATAAGTGATTACCCTTTTCTCTCTGACAGCTTTAAGGATCTTTTCCTTGTTCTGAGTTGATCCTGTGTGGATTATAATGTGGCGGTGGGATGTCCTATTCTGGTCTGGTCTATTTGGGGTTCTAAAGGCTTCTTGTATCTGGACAGGCCTATCTTTTTGCATGTTTGGGAAGTTCTCTGCTAGGATCCTGTTAAACAAATTTCCTAGACCATTAACTTCTGTTTCTAGGTGCTCCTCTACACCCATTATCCTTAGATTAGGCCTTCTGATGGTGTCTTCCAGGTGTTGGATAGATCTATCATATTTCTTGGACTTGTCTTGGATGGTTGTGTGTTCTTTCTCTATAATATCTAGGCTGTCTTCAATCCCTGAGATTCGATCTTCTGCATGGTCTAACCTGCTGTCAAGACTCTCTACTTTGTTTTTTATCTCTTTTCCTTCTAGTTGGTCAGCTTTGATGGCTTCAAGTTCTTTGTTGAAGCTCTGGTTTAGGTCTTGTATGAATTTCTTTACTTCCTTGATTTGGTGTTCAGTGTTTGTCCTCAAATCGCTTAGTTGATTGGTTATGGTTTCTTTGGGCTCCCATTCCTTCTGTTGGGTTCCATTCAGCATTCCCTTTGTGGTCTCCCTGACTTCCTTCAGCTCTTTGTTAATGGATTCCATGAATGCCTTTGGTGATCTTTGTGTGTTCTCTACCTGGTCTCTCAATTCCTGTATTACTCTTTGATTAGCTTCCTCCCGTTCGTGGGATTCCTGCAGATCTCTTTGAGTGTTCTCAGCCTGCTCACGCCATTCCTCCCTTTCTCTTTGAGTATTCTCAAGTTGTTCACGCAAATCCTGTATCAGTTTTTGAGTAGCTTCCTCACGCTTATGATATTCCTGTATAAACTTCTGGGATGCCTCCTCTCTCTCCCTATCACGCTCATACAGAGTCCTTTGTACGTTGTCAAACTTTTCATTTATCATGTTTGCCACCAGTGTTTGTAGAGCTGTTTGGGAACTCTCCTCTGGATTATTCATTATCTCTTCTAACCCCTGATTATCAAGATTGGGAATTGAGATACCTGAATTTGCCATTTTTCTTGTGTTTTTCCGGCTTACTCTGCCCATTTGAGATGAAGATAGCACCAGTTTTGTGCTAGAACACTATCTTAAGGCAACCATCAACCAAAGTTTGCATTTGTACAGTCAATAGTCTACAGATACAATCTAGTTCAACAGATACATCTATTCGACATCAAACAACTATATGTTAAAGGGCTGCGAACCGCAGAGAAGAATATGGAAAACCAGAAATTATTAGGGTTAGGGAGAGATGTGGGTAAAAAATAGGAATAGATTGGTGTGGGGAGGCACAGGGAGAGTTAACTATGTCCTAATCACAATGCAGGAAATAGGTTGGGTAGGATGCAAGTAGAGAGAGAGAGAAAAAGAAGAAAGGGAAAGGGGAATGAAAAGAGACCAGAAAAAAAACAGAAACGTAAAAATTAATGTTATTTTAGAGATTAAAAGACCATCTATTTATAGAGGAATATGAATATGTTGAGAGAAAGGGAGGGACATAGAGGAGATGTGAAAAACTTTAAAAAAATGCTTAAAATATTATATAGGTATAAAGAGGTAGTACTGCTATTAATGAATTTAAGTCTCAGAGGTTTTGAATTGAGTAATAAGTTTGTGGGTTAAGTGTGTACACAATGGGGGATAGGGTCTACTGGTTAACTACAGGTTTATCTGAGGATGTGCAGGACAAGAGTTAAGTCACATAAAGAAGAACAAAGAGGAAAAGATGGAAAGGATAGGAAAGTGAGAAGAAAAGATCAGAAATTCAGTAGAGCTAGACAAAAAACAAAAAGATAATTAAGAATGAAAGAAAAAGAGAAAGAAGACAAGAAAAGAAAGGAAAACACACATTCACATATTCCTAAAATAAAAATTATAAGAGGAGAAAGAAAAAAAAAAGTTAATGGAAAGCAATTATTTTTTCAGAAGAGGCAAAAATTAAAGATTAATAAAAGTTTTAGAAAAGCTAAAAAAATTTTTTATATATATATAAGGTAACAAAAGACAAAAACAAAACAAAACAGAAAAAGAGAAAAGAAAAGAAGAAGAAGAAAAAAAAACAGTTCTTTGATTTTTTTTGGGGGGGGGGTGGGAAGAGTCCTGTATCTCCCTTTTGTCTGTAACCAGAGTCTGGTTGGAGTCTCTGGTCAGCTTGAGGTCCTGTGGCTTGATTGGTTTCTTAAGTCAGTTTGTTGGAACAGGCAGAAAAATGCTCTGCTTTACCCAAGATTTTGAGATCCCCCTCCCAGGTTAGTTTACTGGGAGGGTGATCTGCTTTGAGAATCACAAAAGAGGGGGATGCAGTGATGAGGCTAGGTTCTGGGTAGAGTTGAGGCCTTTCTACAAACAGTAGCTTTTCCCTGGGGCTATTTTGTGAAAAAAACTCACAGCACCCAGCCTGGAGCCATTCTCAGGGTTTCTGTTTTTCAATTGATTGTGGTGGCTGCTAGAGGGCGGGGCAGCCTCTGGCTCTGGTTACCCGGTGAGGAGAGCCACTCCAATGGCTGGCGCCTGAGCTGGGTGACTTTTCCCTGGATGGAGCTGAGTCTGGCAGGTCACTTCGCTGTTAAGTTCTTGTGACCTGCTAAATGACTCGTTTTATTACAAGGCCTGAGCTGGAGCTAGCCACTCCTCCGAGCTTTGTCGGTATCCAAGATGGAGATCACCGGTGCTGGGGGGGGAGGGGTGGCCTTCCCTCCTCTGCTCCCAGAGAAGGAGTGAGGTAGTCGGGCTGGCGCTCAGATGTGTCTGCTTGGCTTCCCCTCTCTTGACTAACTCTCTGTCCTGTGATGGCACACTTGGTGTGATTCTCTGGCTTGGGACTGTTCACTGGAACTCTGAATCTGTTTTCTATGCAAGAGCTTGTTTAGATTCCAGCTTCTCCTCCACCATCTTCCCGGAACCCCCCGTCCTGTCATACATTTTTTAAGGTGTATGTCAATTGTTCAAGGAGGTTCTACTGTGGTATGCAATATATTAGTCAAATTGATCACATCACTAATTCTCAATTTCCTTAAGCTTCCTAATATTATGTATTCAGCAACGTTTCAGATTTGTAATCTTCACTCACATTTATAACATATTTCAGTATCGTTCATCCTTTAATGTTTTCCTTCCTCCCTGTATCTCATTAACACAATTTAAAATATTACATATGTATATGATCTTGTATGTGTTTACGTATATGTTTATCCTTTAGGTCTAGTATCCACATACAAAAGAAAACATTCCTGATGGGAACATTGTTCAGTGGTAGAGTGGTAGAGTGCCTACTTCACATACATGAGACCCTGGGTTCGACTCCTCAGCACCATATAAACAGAAAAAGCCAGAAGTGTCACTGTAGCTCAAGTGGTAGATCACTAGCCTTGAGCTGAAGAGCTGAGGGATATCGCCCAGGCCCAGAGTTCAAGCCCCACGACTGACAAAAAAAAAAAAAAAAAGAAAAGAATAGAATAGAAAGCATTCCATCTTTGTCTTTGCCCTCCTAAACCAGACATACTTCCCTCAAGATCACGATATCCAATTTCATTCAGTTACCTCAAACAACATCATTTTATTTATGGAGATATAATACTCCATTATGTTTAGCTAGCATAGTTTCTTGATGCATTCATCAAGTTGTAGATCATCTGGACTCTATGCAAACCTGGCTATTTTGAATAGTGTTGTAAGCAGCTTGAGTGTACAAATAACTGGATTGTATACAGACTTACACTCTTTTTGAATATATGCCCAAGAGTGGTATCGAATGGAAGCTTTATTTTTAGTTTTCAAAAGGACAACAAAAGAACAAAACTTTTCTATTGATTTCCTTACTGGTTGTGCTACTAGTTTACCTTCTCAACAACAATGCATGGGAATTTCTCTTCCCTGCCCTCATCCTCACGAACAATTTTTATTTGTATCCCTCATGATGTCTATACTCTTTAGAATAAGATGGACTCTCAGTATTATTTTGATTTGTGTACTCTTTATGTTCAGGAATGTTGAACATAATTTCATATATTTATTAGCCATTTATTGTTATCCTTTTGAGATTTGTAAGCTCAATTTATTTCTTTTTTTTTTAATTAGGTTGTTGGTCCTTTGAGAATTTAGGTTGTTTTGAGCTCCCTGTATATTCTTAACTCTTTGTCAGACATATTGCCTGGAAAGATTTATTCCCATTCTATATAGGATGTCTTTTCAATTTAGTGACTATATCTTTTGGTGTGAAGAAGCTTTTTACTTTAATGCAGTCCCATTTGTCAATCTTTGCTCTTATTTGCTGAGCTATTGCAGTTTTAATCAGGAACTTAGTGTGTTCTATTATTATCCTATTTTTTTCAGTTGATAGTTTCAAGGATATTAGTGTGGGACTTGAAGCTTTGAAACACCAAAACTATTTAAAAGCAGTTGACTACTAAATATTTGTATAATACACAAAGACTTCTACTAATAACTCTGTGTACTTTCATATTTTTCAACATGAATCATACATATGTTAGCTTCTAAAAATTAGTTTCCATAGTCAGTTATTAAAACAAATTCATAATCTATTAAATTATAGACTTCAGTGCACAAAACTGATTTCTTTATATAAACTAAGACATTCATTAATTAGTTCTTTTTCTTTATGAAAAATCAAAGATTTTTTTTCTTTTTTTTTCCTTTTCTTTTTGTCAGTCATGGTCCTGAACTCTGGGTCTGGGTGCTGTCCATCAGCTCTTCAGAGCAAGGCTAGCACCCTGCCACTTGAGCTACAGCGCCACTTCTGGCTTTTTCTGCTTATGTGGTGTTGAGGAATTGAACCCAGGGCCTCATGCATACAAGGCAAGCACTTTACCATTGAGCCACCTTCCCACCCCAAAGATATTTTCACAACATATAACATTATGTACATCAGTTTAACATCAACAATGGGCAGGCTATTTCAAAAGCAAATTTTATTTTACTTTCAGAGTTTACCTTTAAACTTTAATCTGTTATCTCTCTTAAACTCAACTCACAGTGACATCAGCATGGTTAAAAATATTTTTATGCATATAATATGCATATTATAATGTTAAGCTTTCAGCATTTCAGTTCTACAACTGTGTCTAGTTGTAGTGAAAATTATTACCAAAACAAAAGAAATCCATTTAGTTTGTTGACTGTAATGGATTTTCTTTATCTCATTTAAAGAAAACACATCTCATTAACTTTAAAAAGTTACAATAAAATAAGGAATCTAGTAAGTCACTATTTGAACTTGCCCCCAACATTTAGAGGGTAGGTCAATTTGGTTAGTGTTTCAGAAGGCAGTGGAGAGTATCCAATCTGATTTTCTATCACAGTGACAACTTATCGACCATTGGTGCTTAGTTCACTTTTTCAATCCCTGTGACAAAGACCAGTTTTAGATTTAGTGCTTCATTCTTCTTTTCAACAAATGTTATTGATTACTAATTATGCACCCCGCTCTATGTTAGGCACTAAAAAACAGACATGAAAAAATACTCCTTGCCCCAGAGGATTCTTAGTAATTGGAGAATCAACCAAGGAAATGGACAATCAAAATACAATATACCAAATTTTATAAACAGGCATTCTCAGAATGTTCTAATAGAGCATAAAGGTAATAGCACTTGTCTCAACTTCAGATGGTCCATTAAAATTTTATAGAGGACAGGAATACTTAGAACAGTCTTCAAGTCAGAGTTTGAAGTGAGGACAAAATATAATTTTTAGGCACAGACTAGATATATAGCATTAGAGTGACTGCTATCTGGAACTTTCCTGAAACTAGGTAAATGAGGTCCTACATTCCTGGGATATAAGATGTGACACCAGAAAATTCCAAGAAAAAAATGGAGGTTGGGTTAATTACCTTGTATTCCTTTTATGAGTTGGGAAGAACATTCTTACAAAGGAAGTACATTAACAATAAGACTACATGTTCTTTTACAATGGCTTTATTTTCATTTAAGCAAGGTATACATGTGTGTTCACACATATATGAGTGTAGCTAAAACTGTGCATGTATACATGAATAGACATGTATACATGAATAGTTTTATGAGTAGAAGTGAAATCCTGTATTTTCACATGTCTGACTTCAACATTTGCTCAGCATTTTGGGGCAACTACCTGTTCTTTAGAGGAGAAATACCATTCTGCCTTCCCAAGTGAAAATTTCTTGCAAAGAAGCTAAACTTTATGGGTTCTTTGTGTTACTTCTGTGTTTGTCTGATAAAAATGTCCCTCTTGTATTTTTCTACATGGAACTAGAACCACTTCTGGTTTGTAGCTGCTCAGTTCATGAGTCATTGTTTGCTCTATTTAACTTTGTGGAATTTTGTTTGCATCCATTTACTTTTTTTAAAACACAAGCATTAAACCTGCAGCATGAACAAGGCCTGATTTCAGAAGTATCCCTGCACTTGATTTAGTTTTATTCTTTTGACTTAAAGAAATTACTCATATGCTGCATTTGACTGGGTGTTTTATAAGGGAAGTCCAATCATAAAATGAAGTCTGAACGTGAGCAAAGGGAATATACTTAGTGGTAGAACACACACTATCAGTGCATACTCAGTACTATGAGAACTGAGCAGTTAGTTTTTCTGCCCAACATGTATGCCTAGGAGAGGTCCAACAGGTTCAACAGCACTAAGATCTGATGTAATAAGATTCCATATCTGTTTTTGTATCTATTTCCTGCAGTACTTATATAAATCTTAATTCTGGGCAGAATCTACTAGAGCTCAGGCAGTAACTTTGTCAATGAATTATTACAAAATAAAAAAAGTCATGCAGATGTTGCAATAACACATCATCCCATTTTGTGAATTCTTCAGTTTATAATTTCTGGATTTGAAAACTGTTGCAATATTCAAAAGCAAATATCCACAGAATCCCCAATTAAAAATAAAATTTAAAACTATAGTTTTATTTTAAGCTTCACACAAATCATTTATTAATGTGGAAGGAAAATTTTAAATTATTTTTCTTGTAACAAGATATATCAATGGAACATGTAAGTAGACATTTTGAATTTGATATAAATCATGGAGCTACTTTCAATTTCTTCTAAAACCTTCACAAATTACATAAAATATCAGATAAAATATTTAAGTGTCATATACATTTACATTTAAAATTAAATTTAAATATAAATAAATCCCATTTGTATGGAAAGTTAAATATTTTTAAGGAAAAACTGTTCTGTGAGTGCTTTCAGGCATACAGGTACAAAAGCTATTTTAGAACTACTTTATCAAAAATTATCTCAATGTTGTCATTGCTTATTCAATACTCTTAACAGTTGCATCATCAGAAACATCTTTACAAACTAAAATTTATAAAGAATTATTTACAATCTTGTTCCCTTGCTATTAGAGGTCTTGAGAATTAAGTATTTACTTTAATTCAGTTACTAAAAGTATTTACTTTAATTCAGTTACTAAAATTTACAGAAAATTGAGTCATAAAAATCTCACAATTGATCAAGACAATATTAATAGTGTATGATTTGTAGTATTCCATGAAATTATTACACCAAAATATTTTGTAATTTATAAATTTGTATTACTATTCATGTTCTATTACCTTCACTATGTTTAATAAGAAATAAAATATTATGAAGAGCAAAGTTTTATATTTTAGTTCTTTTATTTTTTGGTGGTGTTGGAGTTTAACCTGACATCTTCCCACTTGCTGGACAAAGGCTTTATGGTTTGAGCCAAGCCCTCACTCTTTTCCCAGGCCATGGTTTTCATATGTATGGTCGTCCACATAGCTAGGATGACAAATATTACTCAGTGTATGGATAGAGATTGTTTGAGGCTACCCTCAAATTGAAAGCATCCTGATCTCTGCTTCCCAAAGTAGCTGGGATTATAGTAATGAGCTACCACACTTGATATATAATTTAGTGTCTTAATCTATACTTTTTTCTTGCTTTTTTTAATTTTGCAGTATCTCCCTACCTCCAACTATTAGCATACAGTAAGAGCAAATGATCTACCAACCAATGTGGACTCTCCATGGGTATGGTATAAAGCAGATGAAGCTACAATAGTAGTTATTGTCTTTTCATGTTCATAGTATTTTCCTGGCCTCATATATTACAAAAAGAGGTGAGCTTGTAACCAAAAATCTTACCATCATAACAATCCATTGATTGTTCCAGGTTTATATATGCCAGAAAAATCAGAGTATCTTTCATTACAATTTTTATCAGAGGGTGTTGATGGGGAAGTATCTCTCATCCTGCTAGCCAAAACATTGTAAGAATATCAAAGAATTATTAGAATGTGACTCTACTGGTTTTGAGGACACCATTTTCTATACTAAGAGGAGAAATCTGAGGAAAGAAGTGAATATAAACAGAAGCTATGAGGAAGAAAGAGAGGGAGAGAAAAGGGATATTGGCCTTATACTTTTTTTCATGTTTTGCTCAGGAAAGCTACTCTACATCATATATATATATTTTTAAGCTAATTCGACTTGGATATCTATCTCATGGAACCAATATAATCAAGACTAATAGATGGATGACAGCTTTACATTTATGAGCATTCCATATGCTCTATTATAGAAGCTTTGACAGGTCAACACTAATCAAAATACAGATATATTATTCATGTATAATCAAGGTTATAATGCTAAACCAATGCTAAACCTTTGTTGAGAATTTTATAATGTACAAACACTTACATTATTTTATTTTATCCTTTTACCATTTCTGTGAGCAAGGTAGGATATATTTTGCATATTTATCTCTTCTATATTATGATGGCAAGCTTCATAGGACTAAATTATAATTTTTGCAAACGTTACAGTTATCCAGAAGCCAGTTATGTTATAGAAATAATAGAATTTATGTTCAGAAAATGTGATTGGCATTACCTTTCTAAAGCGTGTCACTATTTTAGATCTTGCTTCAATCTTCTGTATTTCAGCTAATACATTTGTATATACTTGCATATCACCCTACATATTTGCTTAGGGGTTTACAAGCTAAATCTATCTTCCACATACAAGGGAAAACATGCATCCTTTTTCTCTTTGGACCTGACTTTCTTCACTTAACATAATTTTTGCAGGTCTTTTGATTTCTTTACAAATGGTACAACATCATTCTTTCTAATGCATGAGTAAAATTCCATCATTCATAGATAGATAGATAGATAGATAGATAGATAGATAGATAGATAGATAGATAGATAGATAGATAGATAGATAGATAGAGAAACAGCTATCACAGCTTTCTTCATACATTCATCCATAGAATCAAAGTTAAGCAAAAGTTAACACTAGAAAATGGGTACTTGAAAGAGGTGGGGGTACAATCAAGGGGAAGAGGGTGGACAAATGAAGAGAAGAAGAAGGGGAGAATGTAGTCAAGAATCCAATGTATACACTACAAAATTTAGCAGAGTGAGAGAGAGGATGGGGAGGGGTTAAATGGCTGAAAATATAGAAAAGGATGACATTGATAAAGATACATTGTATTCATAAACTGCTATGTTAAATAGAAACTTTGTATAACTACTTACAGGTAATGAAAAAAGAGGAAAGAAATAAAAAGTGATATGATTGACATAAGGCTGCATAAATATCAATTAGCTGTTCAGAGAGTGGTTCCCTTAGACATATAACCTATTTCAGTTTTCTGATAGGCCCTATAGTTAGTATTTGAGATATGAAGTTGCATAAGATTCGAAGTCCCTGTTTCCATGCTTTCAGTGTCTAGTGCAATGGTTCACAAAGAAATGCTTTTTAGGTATTTCTCATGTATCCTTTGGTGCTGATTCTTTTGAAATCACTGGCATTATGATAGGTGTGAGGTAAAACCTCATAAACTTATACGTACCAAAGAGTCTTGAAATCTTCATAACTTTTACCAGGTTATAAAAGAATTTATTTTATAAGAAAGACTCTCCCATGGGAAATCTGCCATATCCAGTGCAAGACTAGAACCTGGAATCCCCTAGACACTTAATTAGTTGTGTTACTGCACTCTTCAACTCAACCTCCAAAATACCATTCAGAATTTGGTCCATTAGGGAAGCTATGAGTCTGAAATCACACATCAGAAAGAACTGGATTAAGTCCCAGTTCTACCACTTGTTACCTCCATTACTATTACAAAAATGTCATGATCATTTTTCACTTCACCTTTCCCATCTGTAGTATGGGGATAATAAAAGCACTTTTCCAAGAGATCTGTTGTGAGGATTAAAGTATCTGGCCTTTTTGCAAAATAATGAATACTATTTTCTACTATATGTATTAGAAATAAGATTGAGTTATTCAGTAAGCAAATCAGCAATGCTATGATTGCTATTTTCATAGTTAAACAGAAGAAAGGCTTACAGACAACTCACCCTTTTAGCACTTCTTAACCTTAAAAACGTAAATGTAGTTCCATAACCAGGTGCCAGTAGCTCACACCTATAATCCTAGCTACTCAGGAGGGAGATCTCTGGATTGCAACTCACAGCCATCCAGGGCATGAGATTCTTATTTCCAATTTTTTTTATTGTGAAAATACTGTACAGAGGGGTTACAATTACATGAGCAAGATAATGAATACATTTCTTATCAAGCATTGTAGCCTCCTCCTTTGTTTCCCCTTCCCAACCCTTCCCATCCTCCTTGCTCCCCCTCCCCCCACCCCGCACCAAAGTTGTAAAGTTGATTTTCAACATAAGGACTTGTACATCTCATTGTTGCAATGGGTCCAACTGTATCCCTATTTAGATGATTTGTTTTTCCCCTTCCCCTCCACAAATTATACCAGCATCAAATACAGTGAAAGCAGGGGTTATACTGTGGGGGAGGGACATACAAAGCAACAAAGAAATAATCTTATAAATGTGTTAGAAATAATCACACAATGGAATTCTATGCTTCCATCAGAAAGAATGACATTACCCCATTTGTTAGGAAATGGAAAGACTTGGAAAAAAATTATATTAAGTGAAGTAAGCCAGGCCCAAAGAAATATAGGTCCCATGGTTTTCCTTATTTGCAATATCTAGTATTCAGATAAGGCGAGGTTAGAGAAATGAACCCTAAGATATGTATTCAAATGTTTTTTGTCTTTCATTCGATTGTTTTTAACAAATTTATAATATTATTTCCAATTAACTATCAAAAAAGCCACAAATGAAAGTGTGGCTCAAGGGATAGAGCACTAGCCTTCAGCAAAACAGTGCTTAGGCCCTGAGTTCAAACCATAAAACCTGTACACACAAAAAAGTAATTTCATTGTTCAAATTATGATACTTATGGCACTTTTCTACCAAATACCTTTATTTGCTTTTTATTTGACTTTGACCCCCTACCTTATGATATTTGCATGGTTTATATGTCAATGTAGTTAAAATGTGGAACAAAGTAAGTTGTCATATTTTCAATAGTTGAATTTGACAAATGTACCCATTTCAATGCCCCCCACTTCCTCTCCTTAAAGAATAATGCTATACAAATTTGTTTGGTGGGCTAATATTAAGTTGGGGATTGAATCTGGAAATAACTGAGTGATTTAAACTTACTCTTAGGTTGCAACAATTATTTTTTGATATTCTAATTTCAAGAAATCTGAAGGGCAGAGTAGTATTGACTACAATTCTAAGCTGACATAGTGTATAAATTTTTGAGTATAAACTTATATAAAATATGGTGTCACACAAAGACATTTATTTCAATATGGGATAACAGTATTTTAGTCATTGAGCATGCAGATTAAATATCAACTTTAGCCTTCTGACATTTTTAGGGAAAAATAAAAAAGACTATTAACAGTAAAATTTCAGGCATTCTTCATAAACAGTTAATAGTTACTCAGGCCTACTGAATGCATTTGATGTTGACAACTATGATGGCTATTTTACTTCAGTAAAACCTATTTGTGGTTCATTACATCTTCTTGGTCTTATTCAGAGGAGTGCAAACCGCAACCAAAAGAAATAATCCAACCTGCCAACTAATTTGTTAAAAAAAGAGCTATTGGCACACATCCTCCCAAGCCCATTTGTTTGTATATTGGAAGTTTCCTTTGCCTTATTAACACAAAGCTAAGTAGCTGAGTCAGAGAAAGGATGACCTTTCACATAAAAGTTATGTTTTATAGACAAGCAGGATAGACAAAACTTTACAATAAACTATACCTCTTAATGTATAATGGAATACTTATATCTACTGCCTTTACCAGAATTCCAAAAACAGTGTTTATTTTGTTCTTCTCTGAATTTGAAAAGCACTACTGAATCTCTTATATGATCCAAAAACATTGAGAGTTTACTCTACCATGATCACCAAACAGTTTTGGATGATATCTGAATCAATGATTAGACACATTAATAAATAGATTAAGATATCCCAGACTATTGTCTAATCACTATGAGCATCAGGATTTTCTTGTATATAAAATCAGAAAATTCTTATGTATAAAATAAAAATCTTTATAATATTAATGTGGTACTCATCTCAAGTGCAATTAAGTGGTGCTGAAAGTGCTATTTTATATAACCTATCACAGCACTTACCACATTGTATAATTATCTATTTCCTTGTCTGATTTCCCCATTAGGTTGCAAATTTGTTGAAGGCTGACACTTGACATTGCAAATTGTATCCCTAGACCTAGTACTGTGAAAAGTACATAGCAGACACAGATGAATGCTTACTGAATTAAGAAATTTGCCTGAGTCATTGAAATGGTTAAAATGAAAGTAACTGTAATTAGTCTCAAGGATCTGAGTATCAAATTTATTATCCTTACTTTCAAAATTTACCTACTGTGAAGGTTTCCACTCTATTATTAAACACTATCATATAAAGCTTAGCTTTTCATAAGAAATTAATTCCTCTGAGTAAGTTAACTGAGCCAGTTGATTTGGGGCTATGTGTACAAAAGCAAATGAAATAGAAAGTTAAGTAATTGCTCTGTCAATTTAGTCAATATTGACAGCTACTCTAGAGCACCCATGCAGTTTACTTTTTATTTAAATAGTACCGATAATTGTCTGAAATCTAAAAGGACATAATGGTCTGCATTTGTTCCCCATGTGACATAAAGTTGGTTACTGTGAAATAGAAAATTAGACTTCACACAAAGAAACTAATGCCAGAATACTAGGTCCTTAAGCATTAGAAGGGCCTAGTTATGAAATTTGTTTTCCTATGAAATAACTACATAATATGAACCTTGGAAAAATTACTGAAGACTATATAGCTTTCAATGAATGACATTAAAGAATTTTAATATTTTGTTTCCAACACAAGTACATTACTGACAATTTCATATCAACAGGTGAACTAATGTGCTACTTAGTGATATTTTTGCTGCTAAAAAGTACTAAATTACTAAAGTCATGGCATTCTTATTTATCATGGTATGTCTCTAAAATAAGCAAAGACCTTTAAATGCCAAATATAGAGTATTTAACATATGATTAGACATACTTGAAAGTAAACATATTTCCATTTGCAGTTCTTCCAAATTCAAATTAGTTTCATCTATTCTTATCTTTGTATTATTTTTCTCAAAATATGAAAATGATTCCAAGTAGTATATTTTAGCTCATTTTGAAATGATTAGTATTAGTTGAAAAAGCTACTGTTGATAAAACTATTTGAATTGACTCAAAATATTAAAACTTATGTGGCAATCAAATGTCAATTATACATAGAAATTGAATTTTGCTGAGAGTTGAACTAGCTACAATTGAGATCTAAATTTGTTAATCTTTGTATGTGAACATAAATAGAAAAAATATACATTTCTTATGTTCTTGAAGCAAGCTGATTAGTGCAGGGTAAGTGATTGTCAGGATGACAGGCAGAGCATAATTTCTATTGTTGCCAGGGTACCTTGCCATGGATCTACCTATTGATCTGACATGGGTAAGGAATACCTCAAGACCCCAAAGTGATCTCCCTGAAATCTTTATGAAAGGGCCTGTAAGGGTACTTATAAGATTCCTGGGGCCAGAAAAAATGCGGCCACATCTTCATAACTGCAATGTTATCTATCAGAGCAGAGTCCACACCCACCATACATCAGGGATAACCATGATCCTGCGATGAATTTCTGCACTGACATGTCTGGGTCCCAAGCTTAAAACTACTCCATCTCTATGAGGTGCATGTGTATAGTCATTTCAGATGGACATGCACAACCTGTCCATCAAAGTTTATGACTAGTAAAATACCATGCCAATTCAACTCAACAGTTTTCTCTGCTCCTTCCTTAAAGGCAGAAGAGAGTATTACACTAGCAGTTGAAGGACTCCATGCTAGGAGCCCATTCTTGAAGTTTTTGGAATGATCATTCCCTGTTCAGTTGGTGTGCTTGTGCTCTCACAGGACAAACTTTCATTCTCATTGAACTTTCTTTGTTTTAATGTATATATTTTTATTGTAAAGATACTGTACAGAGGGGCTACAGTTACATGAGTAAGGTAATGAGTACATTTCCTATCAAGCATTGTTACCTCCTTTATTTTTCCCCTACCATCCCTTCCTTCTCCAGTTTCCCAACTCCTCCCCCCCACTGTAAAGTTTGTTTTCATCAAAGTGTCTTGTACATACCATTGTTACAATGGGCCAACCTGTATCCTTTTTTCAGCATTTTGTTATTTCCCTTCCCCTCCCCAAATTAGAAAAATATATATACAAGATGCAGGGCACCAGAATCAAATACAGTGAAAACAGGGGTTATACCAGGGGGGAAGAATATACAAAAGAAACAAAAAAAAATCACATAGTACATTATAAGTACTTTTAAAACAACAGCAAGAAAGATAAAGCCTCTCACATCCCTATCTTGGGGTTCATTTGCTTACCATCATCTTATATGGTCATATGTACATAGCTTTTGACCTTTTCTGCTTGTCTTGTAAGATTATCCCAGACATACAGTAGTTATTGCAAATAAGAGAAACCATGGGACCTGTATTTCTTTGGGCCTGGCTTACTTCACTTAATATAATTTTTCCCAAGTCTTTCCATTTCCTAACAAATAGGGCGGTGTCATTCTTTCTCATGGAGGCATAGAATCCCATTGTATGCATGTATATGTATATATATATACACAACATTTTCTTGATCCTTCTCATTGAATTTACTATCACTTCCATTACTCTCTGCATCTTGCTTGAATTTTCTCTCAGATTATAGAACTTCACTCAGATTCTTTTTTTTTTGTTGTTGTTGGTCGTGGGGCCTGAACTCCCTGTCCCTCAGCTCTTCAGCTCAAGGCTAGCACTCTACCACTTGAGACTTGAGCTATAACACCACTTCCGGCTTTTTTCTTTTTGCTTATGTGGTGCTGAGGAATCAAACCCAAGGCCTCTTGCATGCAAGGCAAAAACTCTACCACTGAGCCACCTTCCCAGCCCGACTTCACTCAGATTCTTTGCTTACTTTCCAGTAATAATCTTATAAGAAGAACCAACATTTCTTTAATCAATATGAATGTACCCAGAATTAAATCATCATATGAATGCTTCAGACACAAGGAGAAGAAATTTTAGGAATATTACAGGTATTGACTTCCCACTTTGGTTAGATTTAAGGTATATATAAAAACCATGTGACTATTGAGTAAAATGAGGTCATTTCATGTGGCAGAATGACTCAAAGACTCCAAAGAAAGGCAATGACAGAAAACTGATTCAATAAAGGCCTTTTTTGTTAGAAAAAATTAGAACTTAAAACTACAGGATATCTCAGATTCATTTTGCAATATATCCAACAAATTGAAACAATCCTATATAAATGTTCTTCCACTCTGAGGTTTGTCTGTGCTTTGGCCTTATGAAGACACTCAAGAAAAATGTAAACTTCTTTAAAGTTGTCCTCACAAGAGGATTTTGGTCTTGAATCACTTGAAATAAATTAATTTGTAGTTGAAGCCAACTATTGGAGTACAATTTGCAAAAAGAGGTACTCATTATGCTCCAGAAAATTCTGATGGAAATATACTGCTTTGTCTTTCAGTAGAAAATGTCACATAGGGGAATGCTATCCCTCCCAAAATGTTATTTCTTTTCTAGCAGGTAAGGGGTTTAGACATCTTTACTATCTTAAATAAAAAATACCTTACAAAGACATTATTAAAGTCAATGTTTATAGCATTTCTTTTACTCAGTAAACCATGTCTACTTTCCAAAAAATTAAGACATAATAAAATTTTAAAACCAACAATTTCAAAAGATATTAGAACAAAAATTGTCTTAACTATGGCAAGAATGTTAGAACTATTAAACCCATACTCTTCTTATGATATTATATTCTGAAAGTCTTAATATTGATAGTAGACAACATACAAAAATGGATGGAAAATATAAATAGTTTGAATTATAAGAAAAAATGAAGTGGTAGAGAAAATATTATGATAGAAATGAAGAATATATTTTTCCTTTTTCCTCATTTTTATTGATGACATTTACTCATACAAGGGGTTTTATTTTGACTTGTTCATGTATGTATACAATATACCTGGGTTAGACTCACTCCATTTGTTACTCTCCCTCATCCTTTTAGCCTTCCAAAACAAATCTCAACAAGTATGATTTTTCTATTTTCAAATGTGTGTAACATTTTGATAATATCACCCTTCATAAACATTTTCATTTACCTTTCACCTGCAACTTGTGTCCTTCACCTCAAGATAGAACCTATTTTATGACCCTGCCATTTACTTTTCATTATATACTAATTATTCAACCTGAATTTTTCATGGTATTTCAAACATTCAGATATAACATCTACAGGTGTACTAATCCATACCTTAGACTCCAGCACCCTGAGATGAGTCAAGGAGATTGTACATAAATTGAAGGTAAGCCTGAACTTCACACAAAGTTTCAAGCCAGCCTGAGGTAGGCACCTTATCACTTAAGCCACACATTGAAGTCTTTTTGCATTTAGCTATTTTTTGAGATACGGTTTCATTTTAAATTTGTCCTTGCTTTGACTTGACTCAAATTGTAATCCTCCAATCAACATTTATTAAGGAGTTAGGATTACAGGCATGTAACACCATATCTGGCTTGTTTTTGAGATAAATCTTTTAATTTTTACTTAGCCTGGCCTCATATTTTTGTGCACAGTCGTGCTTGGCCTGGTTTGAATTATATTTCTAGAAATATTTTACCTTTTTAGGACTGGTAACTGTAGTAACTGTAAGGTTGCACTTTATCTAATTATACATCAAATTATACATTTGCAAAAGCTTGAAAATGTCAAAGACATTCTAAAATCAAGAAAAATAAAAAGTATTTGGTTACTCAGGTTTTAGATACAGATTCTCAATCACATCTTCATTTGAAAATGATTTTGTAAATTTTATTGGCTATAGAGGAAATTGGGCATAATCAGTACAAGACGTTATGTCGAAAAATGAACTTTACAATTTAGGTGGGGAGGGGGGTGGAGGAGAGAGGTGTAGCTGAGGAGGTGGGAGGGAAGGGATGGTTGGGGAAACAAAGGAGGAGGCAACAATGCTGGATAAGAAATGTACTCATTAACTTGCTCATGTAACTGTAACCCCTTTGTACAGTATTTTCACAATAACAAACTTAATTTAAAAAATTGGGCATAATCAAAGACTTTTCTATTATTTCTAATAACAGAAGCTTAAAATGTGATTTTATTCAAACTTTCACTTTCCTATAATCATAGAAATTTTGGTAAATTATAATTCATTATTTCCAACAAGAGTGAAAAAGTTACAGTGATATTATTGAATGTACTTCTGACAAGAGAAAATATTTGACTACACTCATATAAGAACCTGAACTTCTGTTCATACTTTAGTACATTTAAAATTTGGAATACATGGGGCTGGGAAGGTGGCTCAGTGGTAGAGCGCTTGCCTTTCAATGCATGAGGCCCTGGGTTCGATTCCTCAGCACCACATAAGCAAAAAAAGAAAAAAGCCGGAAGTGGTGCTGTGGCTTAAGTGGTAGAGGGCTAGCCTTGAGCTGAAGAGCTGAGGGACAGCGTTCAGGCCCCATGACCAGACCCAAAAAAAAAAAAGTCATTGTAGAGAGGTATAATGGACATTATTGTAGAGCAGAGATGATCACCTCAAAGTGACTTGGAGCTGAGACATAAAGACAGATGGCAAAGAGATAGAGAGGAGCCAAGGCAAAACATACCTTCAAAGAGACTCTCCCAATAACTAACTGGCACTAACCAAGTGCCACTTCCAAATACTTCATTTAATAAAATATCTTTAGTGGATTTTAAGGTATTGATAGTTAGCACTCTATTTTTGTTACTATTTTGACCAACATATTCCAATTAATCTTACTCCATGTCCAACTTTACTTTCCACTATTTCCCTTTTTCAAAATAATTTAAATGGGTTTCATTGTTGCATTCATTTTTCCATTGTCATACTTTTTATCTTGAGTTTGAGGATATTTTTCTGCTATTATTCTGTTAAGTAATTTCTTCTTCTTTGTCTAACCCCACAATTTGTTGGTTTGATGTGTTGATGGAGTCTGAGAATATTTAATAATGCTTTTTATTCAGTCTCTTTTTTATCTTCAACCTCTACTATATTTTCAGCTTTTATCTATTGAGTTTTTAGATGGAAAATCTCTTTATGTCTGGTATTTTGGGTTGATTTCTTTCAGTATTTCTCTGTTTATTGAATTCCTCTTTCATATCCGGCATTGCCTTCTTTAGTTTATTCAGCTGTTTGCTTGTATTCTTTTTTGAGATGCTGTAGCTTGGTTGTACATTCAATAACTGCATTGGGTTTCTGGGAGACTGTAGCTTTTTCTGTGGTTGGTCCTACAGTTACCCCCTAATTACCTCTGCTCTCTGGCTTGGTGGGAATTCCAATCACTCTGTCACCTGGTGCTGCCACCTGCAGTACAATGTGGCTTCCTGCAAATTAAACCTTTTGAAATGCTTCCTGTCAGCCTATTTACCCTCCTTTCCCACCTCTCTTATAACTGATTTCCACTCATGTTCTGTATCAAATGTACTGTGTATTGTTAAACTGTGATTTCATTTTGACCTTGGACTCCCAGCGAAACTTTATCACGATAGTCAGTCTGTGTCACTCTCCAGAATATGGGGAAAGAGAAAGAATGTCATAGTTCTTTTAGTTTTGCTTCTCATAGCAGATTAGTATTCACCTCCCACATCTCTATGCAGTGGGTAATGATGGTAGTTTGTGTGTTAAGTTTTCTTTAAAAATTCCATTATTCCACTATGTTTCTAAATTGAAATAGGCATAAATGAAATGAATCTGATTGTGGACTGAAATATCTGAAATTGTGAACCATAATAGATCTTTCCTTCTTTAAATTGTTTCTTTCAGTTATTTATCACAGCTACAAAAAGCAGCTAACATATAACTTTCTTTTTTTGGGGGGGGGGGGGTGTCCGGTCGTGGGGCCTGAACTCTGGGCCTGGGCGCTGTTCCTCAGCTCCTCAGCTCAAGGCTAGCACTCTACCACATGAGCCACAGCGCCACTTCTGACTTTTTTTCTTTTTGCTAATGTGGTGCTGGGGAATCGAACCCAGGGCCTCATGCATGCAAGGCAAGCGCTCTACCACTGAGCCACCTTCCCAGCCCCTAACATGACTTTCTATGAATAGTGTTTCCACACTCCATTCTTGAAACTAAATACGGAAAATATTACAAGCATTTACCCAGATACACAGATGAATCCAAGATTCACTTTTTCACATTTTATAATCTGGCTACAGCATGTAAATAATAATGTGATATATAGAATAAACAAGTTTTTGTATTGAAAATAATTCAAATATTTTATAACTTGACTACTTGTAATGTATTGCTGTGATTTTTTTATTGATAGATTCTTAAAATTAGACTGATTTCTAGTTATTGTTCTTAAACATTCCCTCTACTAATTACTCTTCTGGCTAACAATTTAATAGCATTTACTCTCATAAATCATCAAAGGAATATATTTAAAACTACAAAATATAATAATTTTTTCATAATGATTTACTTGATTCCATCGATTGCTTCCCTGGCATTGTCTAAGGAGTGGAGTTCAAGATATCTGGATCCATATTCAAACTCCTGATTTCTCAAGGTAAACCACAGACAAACTTTCTCATGACTAAATAAATTGATAAAATGACCAAGTAAGCTAGTCTTTTTCTTCTGAATTTGAAACTTTGTTTTTTAACTGACTGACATATGAGGAAAGACTAGACACTGTTTTGATGAAAGTATTATATCATGTTTATATCACTATATATTATCATATATAATATGCTATAAACCAATCTCATCTAAAGTGAATGCAAATTAAATAAATATTATATATTGAACTGTATGATTTAAAATGATAAGAATTGTAAATATAAAAATGGAGCAAGTAATCTGGATTGTTTTCCCAGTCCTGGGGCACTGTCTCTGAGCTACTTTTGCTCAAGACAAGCTCTCTAGCACTTGAGCTACAGCACCACTTCTGGCTTTTTCTGTTTATGTGGTACTGAGAAATTGAACCCAAGGCTTCATAAGTAATCTAGATTTTAAAAAGCATAAGATAGAATGAAAGATATATCATTCAGTTTTATGCTGAATTTATAGACTGTATCCATACAAATACTCTCTCACTAATAGTAATGAGTAGATGTACATGTAATAATAATAAGTCCATAAGTATCTCAACAAGAATATTATGGAACAATTTGTTGATTACTTAGCTTAGTCAACAACATAGAATGACTAATGACTATTCCAGACAAAAAAGAAATTTTATTTCTGTTTAATCCACCTTACTAATAGCTAAAAGTGTGTTCAATAAAAGACATTATTTTCATTATCAGCCTATAAAAGGATAAATGAAGAATATCTTTTCTGAATCAAAGTCCATGTTGTCAAATACTGAAATAATAAATTATTCTGCTATATAACTGTGAAATAAAACAAGTTCTCTAAATGTTCTACTTACTTTGATTATTGATTAAAATTTCTTTAAATAAATAGTTATACTTACAAAAATAACATATGAGAACTATACAAATTGAAAATCTAAAAAGGTGTGTTTCCATTTACTTTGTTCTGACATTCTATATTTATACATTTCCAAGTGTTTTTTTTCTTTCTTTTTTTCTTTTATTTTTTTGTGAACATACTGTACAGAGGGGTTACAATTACATGGGCAAGATAATGAGTACATTTCTTATCAAGCATTGCAGCCTCCTCCTTTGTTTACCCTTCACATCCCTTCCCAGCTTCCCTCCCCACCCCCCCCCCACCCAATTCTCCCCCCCCCCCCCACCAAAGTTGTAAAGTTCGTTTTTGACATGACAACTTGTACTTCTCATTGTTGCAATGGGTCTACCTGTATCCTTAAACGACTTGTTTTTCCCCTTCTCCTCCACAAATTAAGCACGTGCTTGAGTCTTATTGTAATTGTATCTTAAAACAATGAGGGTAAATGTGAGGTCTTTAAAACTTAGACTGTGAATAAAGATTATTTCTATAATCCCAACTACTCAGTTGGCAAGGATTAGGAAAACTGATCTCTTTGGTCAGTCCAGGAGTTAGTGAGGTACTCAGATCATTTCAAAACCTGGGATTGATTGTATGTGCTTGTGATTCCATGTGATCCCAGCTGGAGGGAGTTGGGGGGTCATTAGGGAGGAGTATGGCAACCAAGGCCTGCCTGACCTTTTAGAAATGGATAGATCCTATCTATAAATGAGACCATAAACCCACATCCATTTGATTTTCATCAACAGAGTCAAAAACATATGTTAAAAAGCTGTAAGGATACAGGTGGACCCATTGCAATAATGAGATGTACAAGACTTTATGTCGAAAAATGAACTTTACAGCTTTGGCGGGAGGTGGGGGGGGGAATGGGAGGGCAGGGATGGTAAGGGGAAACAAAGGAGGAGGCAAGAATTCTGGGAAAGATTTGGAAAAAAATTATATTAAGTGAAGTAAGCCAGGCCCAAAGAAAAATAGGTCCCATGGTTTCCCTTATTTGCAATAACTAGTATATGTCTGAGTCAAGCAGAAAAGGTCAGATAAGTTGATGTTAGGGAAATGAACCCTAAGATATGTATTCAAATGTTTTTTTTCGTTCATGCGGTTGTTTCTAACACATTTATAAGGTTATTTCTTTGTTGTTTTGTATGTCCCTCCCCCCGGTATAACCCCTGCTTTCACTTTATTTGATGTCAGTATAATTTGTGGAGGGGAAGGGAAAAAAACAAATCATTTAAATAGGGATACAGGTGGATCTATTGCAACAATGAGATGTACAAGTCGATATGTCGAAAACGAACTTTACAGCTTTGGTGGGGGGGGAGGATTGGGAGGTGGGGGGGAGGCTGGGAAGGGATGTGAAGGGTAAACAAAGGAGGAGGCTGCAATGCTTGATAAGAAATGTACTCATTATCTTGCCCATGTAATTGTAACCCCTCTGTACAGTATTTTCACAATAAAAAAAAGAAATGTACTCATTTCCTTGCTCATGTAATTGTAACCCCTCTTGTAGAGTATTTTCACAATAAAAAACTTATTAATAAAAAAAAGGCTTCTTCCACGCGTGGTGTTGGGAAAATTGGACATCCGTACACAGAAGCCAAAGTGAATCTGCATCTTTAATCTTGAAATAATAACAATTCAAAATAGATAAAAGGCTGTAGTGTAATGCCTGAAACTGAATCTACTACATGAATATTAAGGGAAATATTAGAGCTTATTAGTATAGGCAGAAACTTCCTGAGGAGAATTCCAGGGGTTCATCAAATAGAAGAGATAGTTGATAAATGTGATTGCATGAAGGTAAAATGATATACCATTCTATGCTAAAACGATAGTCCATAGAATGGGTGAAGATCTTTTTTAAGCTGTAGATCAGACAGGAGCTGAATAATCACAATATACATGTATCTTAAAAAAAAAAAAAAACCTTTAAAAAAAAAAAAAAAAACCACCTAAGTGGCCAAAGAGTCAATAACACAATTAATAAATAGGCAAAGGAGCTAAATAAATTCTTTTCAGAAGTGCAAATGACCAATAGGTACAAGAAGAATTATTAAATTTTTCTGGTCATAAAGAAAATGCAAATCAGAACAACACTGAGTTTCCATCCCATTCCAGATAGAATGACCAGCACCAACAATATAAGCAATAGATGCTGACACAGACGTGGGGGAAACAGAAACCTGAAACACTTTGATAGAAATGTAAACTTGTAGAATCACTCTGGAAAGCAGTTTAGAGATTCCTCAAAAAAAAAAAACTAAACATACCTTATGATCCATCAATACCACTCTTATCTAAAAGATTACAAATGAAAAAAATATAATAAATACAATTGTACACCCAAATTCATTGTTGTACTATTTACCACAGTCAAATTATGGAAACAGTCAAGATGCCCTAAAATTGAGGAATGAATCAAGAAAATAAGTGTGATTTTGTGTGAGTATATGTGTGTTCATCAGGAAGAATAGTATTTCATTTTCAGGAAAATAAATGTACATGGAAAAATCATGTTAAATGAAGTAAATCAGCCTCAGAAACATCTTTTCTCTTATATATGAAAGTTAGATCTAAAATAGAAACACATAAAAATGAATATTGGGCCAAATACACACTAAATTGAACTGAAAGATGTTTTATCTGAGGGGGTTAGGCCCTAAGAGGAAGAGTATAGATAATTGGATGGAGGAACGATTGGCAAATCAGTCATAATGCTCATTATGTAAAAATGTATAAAATGGAAAAATGTAGATTGAGGGGATGGGTAAGGTTGCGATAGATGGGGGCACTGATCAAGAATAATTTATATGTTGATTTGTAACCTTTTGTACAACTATTTAAAGATGATAAAAAATAAAGTTATTTTTAAAATATACTAAAGTAAAAGAAGCTGGACAAATGATTCAAATGGCACAGCACTTGCCCACCAAGTTCAAGACCTCATTTCAAACCATAGTACCACTAAAATGACTGTAAAACATAAAAATGAAGTGTACCGCTCCATTTGTACATTTATGTACAAATGGGTTTCATTGTAATATTTCTTTACATGCATATAATGTACATTGATAAAATTTGCACTTGCCTTTTGCCTTTCTGCATCCTCTCTAGATCCACTTCAAAATACTCCTTTAGTTTTACATGTGTTGTACTCGATGCATTTTTTAACTTCTACATTATGCATAGGAAAGATCATATATAATATTTGTCTTCTCAATCACATATTTTGCTGTCCATGATTTCCATTTCTAGTCATTTTCCTGGGAATGTCATAATTAAATTCTTTTGTTGCAGATGAATAATGTGTGTACATGCGTGTGTGTGTGTGTGTGTGTGTGTGTGTGCCACATTTCCTTTATCCATTCAACAGTTGGTAGGCTTTTAGGCTGATTTCATAATGTGGCTATTGTGAATAGTGCTGCTATACATATGGGTGTTCAAGTAACTTTATTGTATGCTTACTTTCCTTCAGATATAGGCAAAAGAGAGGTTAATAAGATCATATGTTACTTCAACTTTTAGTTATTTAAGAAAGCATATTTATAACTAGAGATTATGTTTCAGATAATAGTATATTTTAAAATGACTATATTATTCAGCATTCCTCATTTATTAATTCTTATTTATGGATTGACTATGAATAAATGTGACTAAAGAATATCATTAGTTCTTTCACAAAGGTCTATTTTAGCTGTGGTGGTAGAGGGAGTTGACTTTTAATTCAAATTTATTCTAATTGATGACTTTAAATTTTGCAGATTTGAACATACAATAATTCAAATATTCAGTTTCATGACATTTTACACTTCGAATTTTATTTTCCCTATTTAAGTAACTCATTGCTCAGGTAACACATGTTTCCAGCATTTTTTCTGAACTTCAGTCAGTTGCTTGGTTTTATTTTAGGCAATGTCTATTCTGAGATATTCTGAACCACTTATTAAAATGTTATGGGAAAACATGTAACAAATTTGTAGGCCGTCTGTGGATATGTCTAGAATCTTTACCAATAATTAAGGAAAAGATTCTGCTTTGTCCTTGTAGTTCACTTCAAATAAAGAATAGTAATAATTTTAAGATTATTTTTAACAAAACCATTTGAGAAGAAACAGGTGGCTTAAAGAAAGAATTTTAACTTGTGAAAAGTGACTGAATTTTCTACATCCATAAATAGTATCTAGTCCTCCAGTTGTACAATTTGTAAAATTTAAATGCTCTTGGCTACAAAAATATTACACCTAATAATTTTGACGTATCATTTCAGTAATGCATTTTAGTTTAAAATGGTTTAACACTGAGGATGTCATTGTGACATATGAAACATTTCTATATTTAATTTTATTTTGTGATATGCTAGGTTTAGTGAAATAAATGTTAATAATTACTTCATTTTAACCTTAATTATTTTTCTTTTTTCTTTTTCTCTTTCAAAACTGGCTAATTGTACTTCAGTGCCCTTTAAATCAGGACACCCAGATACTTTGTTTCCAATTAACAGTGAAAACCTCTTTGATCATTTGACTTTTTTATGAGATGAATTTATATTTTCCTGACTAACATGCAGGTCAATATAATTCTTTATACTCATTAATATTCAACTTTGGTGTTTTAATGAGAATAACCAGAAGAAATGTAATGTTATCTGCTTATCTAAGATAATAGTAACTTTCAAAAACACGTTAAATTCATATATTTTCATACATAACTTTAAATGAGCACTTGGTACATGTCAGGTATTGCTCTAAATGTGAAGTGTGTCTTAACTTATCTATTACTCAAAAGAGCATGATGATGGAGAAAGTTTGACTAGTAAACATGCCTAAATAAACAAACCTACTGCTTTAGGTTTTAGTCATTCATTTCATTATTGTATATTACTATTAAAATGGAACTCTGAAAAGAATGTTTTATAACATACAGAGACATAAAGTGTCCTCTTACCTCTTGTCTATGTGTACATATTAAGAGAGAATGCTTTTTCATATGCTATATTATGATTTCAACCCAGGTAGTGTTCATGAACTTAGCCTAACATGGGAATTTTCACAAAAAATATAGAAAAATGGGAAGAGGACAAACAGCAAAATATATTAACTCAAAATCAGAAGAAAAACTAGGTTATAGAAATTGATGATAGAGTTTCAGTTAACATTCTGGTTATCTGGAAGATATTTTTAGGCTGTAGTGAAATATGTAAGAGACAGGCAAAATTTTTTTGTTCTAGTAAATCAAGGGATTAGGCATATAAGTATATAATCCTTGAATCCATGATCAACAATATAATTTTTACTAATCCATTTCTATTGTCCTAAAAATAAGTTGAATTTTCAGAGGTAAGAATGTAAATATAGAATTCAACAAATATTCTCAATTTTGTCCTACAAATTTCCAAAAAGTTTCATATAATTGAGAATTGGAAGGATATGTGTGTATATATATGTATATATACAATCTATACAAGAATATTGAGTATATTATGTATACATATATGTATATTGTTTAGTATATATATTGCATATAGTATATATTGTACATATAGTGTGTATATGTAATATGTTATATATATTTATATATACTATATATGCATATGTACACACACACACCTCTGACAAGAAGATAATTTCACTACATTCACTAACCATCTTTATTTGAAAATATAATCATATATACTAATGCCAATATATTTTTGTTAAAAAAAGAAAGTTCACTACATGTGAAATGTGATTTACTAGAGTATCTTTATCAGAATCAGCTGAAGTACTTGTTAAAATACAGAGTTCTATGCTGTCCTCCTAGACTATCTGTATCAAAATCTCTAGGCCTGGACCATGTGAAATGGATATTGATGAGACCTAAGTTATTCTAAAGCACACTACAGTTGGAGAATCTATGTCCTGGAAGATTTAGTCTCTGACAATGACATGCTGATTACATTCCCAATACAGAACCACCATGAACTATGTGGGTGCATTGTATAAACTTCAGTTATACATTCATTTGTCTCTGAAGACCAGAGTACTGAAGTCAAGCCCTTGTCGTTTTGCCTTTCCAATATGATTGATTCTCAGACTTAACTACTTTTTCTAGCATATACTACTTGTACAATATAATGAATATTATTATGACCCAAGTACTTGCATGCATGTATGTAACTTCTCCATCATATGTATCCCTCCATTTACTTTCTCTTTTTTTAAAAAATATTTTTATTGTGAAAATACCGTACAGAGGGGTTACAATTACATGGGCAAGGTAATAAGTACATTTCTTATCAAGCATTGTTGCCTCCTCCTTTGTTTCCCCTTCCCATCCCTTCCCATCTCCCATCCCCCCTCCCCCCAGCCAAAGTTGTAAAGTTCATTTTCAACATAATGTCTTGTGCAATGGGTCCACCCGTATCCCTATTTAAACAATTTGATTTTTCCCTTCCCCTCCACAAATTATTTACTTTCTCTTTATCAGTACAAGTTATCAAGACTTGCACAATACTTTCTCAATGAAAAAAATTTTAGGGAGAGGTCTGGGGAAATATTTTTTAAATATTTTTTATTGTAAAGATACCAGACAGAGGGGTTACAGTTATATGAATAAGGTAATGAGTACACTTCTTATGGAGCATTGTTACCCCCTCCTTTGTTTTTCTCCTACCATCCCTTCCCGCCCCACCTCCTCAACTCCCCCCTCCCCAACTTCTTCCTCCCCACACGCAAGAAGTTATAAAGTTCTTTTTCAACATAACGTCTTGTATGTCTTATTGTTCCAATGGGTCAATCTGTATCCTTGTTTCAGCATTATGTTTTCCTTCCGTCCCCAAATTAGAAAAATGTATATACAAGATGTAGGGCACCAGAATCCTTATTTCATTATTTTATTTTATTTCATTTTAAAAACTTTGCCCTCTCCCTAAGAATTCTACCAGGAATAGTATGTCCCTGACTTGGGGCTATTGATGCCTCTTTTCCTTTCCTTCTTGTGTAATTTTTTAAGTTAAGATTTAATTAGCCTACACTAGTTGTATAAAATGGCTTCATTGTAACATTTCTATGAGTACATATTATGAACCCTGTCAACTTCGCCCCTACTCCCAGCCTTTCTTATAACTTTTCCCTTTTCTAAAACAATCATGATAGGTTTTATTGTTCTATTTCCATATATGCATATGAAGTTCTTCCAACATATTTGCCCTCATTATCTACCCTCTCCATTCACACTCCAACTTTTTTCGGGGGGAGGGGGTTCTGGTCGTGGGGCCTGAACTCTGGGCCTGGGTGCTGTCCCTCAGCTCCTCAGCTCAAGGCTAGCGAGCTACCACTTGAGCCATAACACCACTTCCGGCATTTTTTTTTCTGCTTATGTGATGTTGAGGAATCGAACCCAGGGCCTCATACATGCAAGGCAAGCACTCTACCACTGAGTCACCTTCCTAGCCCTCATGCTCCAACTTTCGCCCATACCCACATTCCCAAACAGATCTGATTTACTCAACTGTCATTATGCGATGCATATCTTTTCATCTATCTGTGTATTTATGTATGTATGTATCATGCACTCATCATGTATGTATTATGCATATGTTATGTGTTGGGGCTTGAATTCAAGGCCTTGTGTTCTTGCTCAGCTTTCTTGCTTACAGCCTATCCTCTACCATTTGACTCATGTCACTAGGCATCATGTTGGTTAAGTGGAGATGGAGTCTAGCAGAATCTTCTGCCCTGGCTGACTTTGAATTGTTATCTTTCAGGTCTCAGCCTTCTAAGTAATTAGGATTACATGCATATGCCACTTGTGCCAGGCTCCTATAATCAGAGTAGAGTAATTTCCTCTGTTGCAGTCTCTTTTTCATCATTCCTCTACCATTATTTATCAGCTTTCTATGAGATTCTCTTATTTTCATACACACATTCAATGTATTTTGGTACTATCTACTCACAATCTAAAAAAAATTGTTGGTAATTCTGATAGCCAGCTGTATCAAAAACCCTCCTCTAGACTACATAATAGTCCAAAGGTATCTTGCTTGGTTTCAATGACTCACACATGTAATCATACCTATCCAGGAGGCTATGATCCAGAAGATAGAAGTTTGAGGCCAGCCTGGGGAAAAAAATTTCCTAGAGACTCAATCTCCAAAATAACTATCCAAAAGCCAGACTGGAGTCATTGCTTAAGTAGTAGAATAAGAGACAAGCAAGCCAAGCAAATAAGCTCAGAGAGCATAAAGTCCTGAGTTTAAACACTGGTACTGACAAAAAGTAATTATTCTTTCCTCCCAGGAGATGGTATTCCTAGGCCCCTGAGTCTGCCATAAAATGAAACTATGTGCTTTTGTTTAACTTTAGTTGTTTTAAGAATTGGATAAAATTATCCATTATTATGACATCTTGTAGAAACTTGCTCATGGCTGAGACAATATAGCATTGACTCCAATGACACTGACACTGACATGCATTGTACATATTGGTTTTACTAAACATTAATAGCCAGTGTGAGCGAGATACTGTGTTTGTATGTGTGTATGACTAAATACTGGACATTTGCAGCCAATTTGATTAAATTCATTTATCATTTAACTGAGACATGAGATCTAGGCTCATGAATGTACATTGCAATGAAAATTTTTTATCTTTTTATTTTAATTGACAATAATTATATATATTTATGAAATACACTGATTTTTATCTATGTGTATAGACTCAATCAAGATAATGAACATATCTATCACTCCTCTATTTTAATTTCTATTTTATCTTTGATAGATGAAATTGAATGAATGTTTGTAGTTTTTTCAAATAAACGAAATATAAAACAATTATACAAAAACTCTTTTGTCAGGTGAATCAGCTCACACATTCCCGTCTATTAAAAGGCTAAAGCAGAGTAGCTTGAGGTCAGGAGTTCAAGGTCAGCCTGAGAGCTATGGGAAGACTCTGTGTCAATAGCAAGAAAGTAGGATTGTAGTAAAAAGCCTAAACTCTGTGTGCTGTTTTCTGGCCTTAAAATATTATTCATGTGCTTTATTTTATGTTATTTAATATGCAGTAGAAATATGATGTAATATTATTGCATATTACCTACCTATTTTATGATTGTAGTACTTAAATTCTGCCTGTATTTTAAAGAATTTATATATAAGGCAACCTAGGGTTAATACAATCATAAAGCCTAGACCAGAAGTGAATTATTATATGTCCTAATCTTTTCTTCCATTATATGATGCTACCTACTTCAATGAAACACATTTAAGGTGGCAAAAATGTAGACATATTAGGTCTGAGAGTATAGTTGTGTAGCAGAGAGCTTAGTATTAACGATGCCCTAGAATATCTGGGACTACCAAAAGAAAAATAGAGAAAAAAACCCTAGATAGCTTTTTTCCTTCATTTAGGAAAATGAAAACACGAAAGAAAATATCTTCTTCTTCTTTTTTTTTTTTTTTTTTTTGTCATGGGGCTTGTACTCTGGGCCTGAACACTGTCCCTCAGTTCTTCCGCTCAAGGCTAGTGCTCTATCACTTGAGCCACTGCTCCACTTCCAGTTTTCTGAATGATTTATTGGAGTTAAGAGTCTTAGGGACTTTCCTGCCCTGCCTGGCTTTGAACCACAATCCTCAGATCTCAGCCTCCTGAGTAGCTAGGATTACAGGTGTGAGCCACTAACTCCTGGCTAGTAAATACCTTTAATTGAAATCTTTCCTGAGTTCCACCATCAATCAGTGCTTTGTTACTAGTGCAAATCATTTTGAGAGGTGTTCTTTATTGCCATCCCCATGAAAACATATCAGTCATCTAAACTGCAAATTCAAGTGCACAGCAGTTCCATATTGGGACATTCCTAACATTAAAAAGTAGACAATAGTCAGGCATCAGTGGCTCACACCTGTAAATTATAACTATTCAAGAGGCTGATATCGGAAAGACGGAAATTTGAAGACAGCTTGAGCAGAAAAATCCAAAAACTTCTCAGAGTAACTGGTGAAAAGCTGGTCTTAGTTGGTTCAGTGCCAGCCAAGAGCAAGAAAGCTAAGTGAGAGTGTGAGCGCCAAAAATCAAACTCCAGTACTGAAAATAAATAAAAATAAAGTAGGCAAAATCTTTGTTGAACAATGTTTCAAATCACTAATTTGTTTCTTCATAAGTACATTAGTGAGTTGTATGGAAAAAAATGATTTTCAAAACTACCATGGTTATTCCAATTTACAGGCAGCTAACAAAAAAAACAAACAGCCCAACTGACATGACCATGTTAAGCAAATGGTAATGAAGAATAGAAATATCAGAATGAAAATGTTAAGGATGATAGTAGATTGCAAAGATGGCTTTATTATGAAACTGATAAGTTTAGTCATGCTGACTAAATAATTAGCTCACTGACTAATAAATGGAGTGGAATATTTTGGGAAAGGACCTCTGTCAAAACAGGGATGTAGAATTAAACTGATTTTTTTCTTACTTGATAAGATAATCCTTTTAACTCTGCCTACTTTGTGACAGTTATCAGTGGCTCCAAACACTTAAATACAAGTCATCTATTTTAGCCCAACGAGTGGATACATAGATAAAATTTGAACGAAGAGTATTGAACTCAAATGAAAGACACTGGATCTTAAAAATTGCTTCAATTCTGGAAAATGAGCAATAGAGTTTTCCAAATAGAGGTTCTAGATCTGTTTTAAAAAAAAACAGCAAACCTGGTTTTTTAACTTTATCAGCAAGATTTTGCTTGATCAAAGTTGATTTTGTCCAAAACAGATTTGTGTGCACTATTTATATGTGCCTAGAAGGTAATAAGCACTATAAATGCAATGAATAAAATAAATTGGGCTATATATTCTCTTGTGTCTATGCCTCTCCCTGGGAATTGAACAAAGTGGTTAAGCAGGTGCACTAATGTTTTTAAGCTACTGACTGCATAACTGCTAGAAAGGTTAGTACCTTAGTAGTTCCCTATGTCTCTTACGTCTAAGGAGAGACTTACTGGGAATATTAAGCTCCAAATTATATAAGAAGCTGGATTAAATGCTAAAGGTACAAAGTAAGCGTTCTTCTAGATAAAGAAAGAATGTAGTCCACATGATGTAACTTTTAATATAGCTGGAAAAATAAAATCTTTAGAAACTATACTTCCCAAAGGACAAAATAAGAAGTAAACTATCCTGGATGAGTGACTTTATTTTCTTTTGTTCTATTTTATTTTATTGTAAAGAGGCTGTACAAAGGGGTTACAGTTACATGAGTAAGGTAATGAGTACATTTCTTGTCAAGCATTGTTACCTCCTCCTTTGCTTTTCTTCCGCTATCCCATTCCTCCCCCATCTTCTCTTCTCCTCCTCCCCCCCAAAGTTGTAAAGTTCATTTCCAACATAGTGTCTTGCGAGTCTCATTGTTACAATGGGTCATCTGTGTCCTTATTTCAGCATTTTGTTATTCCCTTTCCCCTCCAAAATCAAATGCAGTGACAACATTGAGAAGTGTACTTAATAGCTCAGCTGAGATTGGGCCCACCTTTCTCTAGAATATATCATATGACTATATATACAATCGCACAAGTATTTGATATCCTGGTTATTTTTTAAAACTACACTGTGTTGTTATATTTTTATAGCAATTTAATCTAGTTGTATTGAATAGAATATTATGTTTTAAACCGATTTTGTTCTATTCTATGTTTTATTGCTTACTAGTAAATGTTATTTCTAAAATAGAAAATTAAAAGAAAAAGAAATAATCCTCAAAACATATCACTTTATATAAAACAATGTAAACATTTAGTGACATTCTGTTAAATATAGAAATGTTTTATTTTTAAAATAAAATTTATATCATAATTATTGACCCAATTCAGATTTACTGCTATATTTGACTTTGATTAATTAATATAAATTAATAACTTCCTGGTTTATATATACTTTTGTCCTCAACAAGAAAAAAATCGTATTTCTCCTTTGACATATATAGAAACCTGTGGCTATTTAAATATGTTTATCATCTTGTTACTCTAGATTTAGAATGGATATTTAATCTGGTATTCAAAAGTATCTAAAGATATGTCAGTTAATAGATGAGTGGCCATTGTATTTGATTCATACTAGTTTCTATTACAGTCTTTCATTAAAAAAATCAGTGTATTGTATTTACCCCAAAGTTAGAATTTTTTATACTTTATAAATAAATACTTGAGTATTTTAATTAGAAATCTAGAGGGAGGTAAAGGGAACAGGAAAGGAAAGGAAGGAGGGAGGCAAGGGAAGAGGGCAAGAAGGAAGGAAGAAGAGAGAAAGTGAAAGAGAGGGGAAGAAAGGAGAAAAAGGAAGAAAAACATGAAAAATTAGTACTTTTACAATTAACTGGATGAAATTCTTATTATTTTCAATTTACCATACATCTGTGGCAAAATATAGCCTTATTGACTTATTGGCACAAAACATTGTGAGAAATAAGCATTACACATCATAGCAGGACAAGTAACTCAAATTTGCAAATGATATCTGTGGGTGGAAATCACTTTCAATTAAAAGCACTAAAACAAGTAGGGCATTGGTGTCAAAAGAAAAATTTGTGTTTATGTCATTGTGTCTTATTGGACTTTGAATGAGCTTCAATATCTATACACTAATGAATTTTTTTAATTATTAGGCAAAAAATAAATTCTATGGGGCCTATTCATCCATTGATGTATGAAAAAATTGAGGGAAGAAACTCTCAAGTGAATCAATGAAAGAGCAAGCCATTTAGCATTTTACAATTCACTTTATTCATTCATTCCATTTCCTAAGTGACTATAACCCCTAACCTCAAAATCTGAATCTATAAAATTATAATCTACAGTAACATGCACTTTCCAGGAAACTGCCATGTGGTAGCACTTTGTGTATCTGGATAAACTTACCTTTGAGATTTTTGGAATATTTAAAATGCACTACACTTATAAACCATCTTTTTGAGAGACACACATTGAAAACACCATTTTAAGACAATACTTGCACTGCACTCTACTCTTCGGTTATAGGCCACTCTTTCCCCCTCAGCAAAGCTTTTACTGGCAAGGAATTTCTCATTGCTTTCATATTTCAGATACTGGTTTACAGGAAATTCATACATTACTGAAATGTTCTGGGAAAGGACAGTACACGCTTGTGCATCTCTTTTTTAATTAAAAATGTTTGCCTTATCATGTTTTATACAAAACACTGCTTGAAATTGTAGAGTATGTGAAGGATATGAAAATGTGGCTAATACACATTTGTAAAGCAAAACTTTAGGATTTTGTTGCAGATCCTTTGCACAGCAAAGTAAATAAAAGCATCTAAACAAATTAGTAATTAGGATCTCTCAAATTAGAGATCCTAAGAAATTTCTCATGGAGATAAAAATCAGTAACAGAGTCAGAGTCTGGGAACAGGTCTCAAGAATATAAGGTGCCTAGCTTCAGTCTTCTCAAATAAATTGAAATGGATGAAAATGAAGTACAACTTATACACCATGATTCTCCTCAGAGACCTTAACATTTCATTTTTCTGGCAATGGCTAATTAAGAATTTGTGATGGCCAAGAAAGATGTGGGACAGAATTCTGTTTTTGTAATAACTATGAAAGTAAATTTTTCTATGTAATTGATGCTTTGAATCAGGTAGCAAAGAAAATAATGCATCCTATTGACAGATACACTTTTCAAGACTTTTATAAAAGTAACTATATTTTTATATTTTCTTTATCATAAAATCACTGAAAATGCAACAAATAAATAAAAATTTAAAAATTTCATGATACATTACCCAGGGATAACCACAATTGATATATTAGACATTAACAGTAAACCCTTCTCTGTATTAGATAATAAATATTTGAATATTTATGGAGCATCTAAGTTCATTGGGGGGTCCAGTTGTGGGGCCTGAACTCTGGGCCTGGGCACTGTCCCTCAGCTCTTTAGCTCAAGGCCAGCACTCTACAACTTGAGCCACAGCACCAATTCCGGCTTTTTTTTTTTCTTTTTGCTTATGAGGTGCTGAGAAATCGAACCCAGGGCCTCAGGCATGCAAGGCAAGCACTCTACCACTGAGCCACCTTCCCAGCCCCTAAGTTCATCATTTATCCTTCATTTCATGTTGTTTTATTTTACTTCTAGCAATCCTTTTAAAATGTAAAAGCAATTCTTACCTCAGAAGCCACAGAGAAACAGATGATGTGTAGAATTTTCTAACCCCTGTTTTTAGTATATAACTACAAATATTTTAATGGTTGTTATTTTGGATAAAATATATTGAATATTTAAAAATAACATTTATAATATCTTATTTTATATTAGTTAATTTCACATTAAACTTTGTTATATTTTATTTTATATCATTTTTCCAAAAGCCCTCAATATTATATATATCTAAAGTCTGACCTCTTCACAGCCACCTAATTTCTCTTGTCTACGTTATCCTGAAATTAAGTGTATATTAATTCTGCATAAGATTTTTCTGCTCTTACAATTTGCATATGGATTCATAATGATACAGACTTTTGTGTTATTTTTACATTTGGATATAATAATTGTTTTTCCTTATCTTGTTCATTGGAAGTTTTATTCTAGACATGTCTCCAAACTTCTTCCTATACAAGTTCCCTTTGTAGTGCCTTATTTATATGAATTAATTGCTACAAGTTATTCTAATCTATTTTAGAAAGATTGTGTTAAGTAATGCTCTGTTAATTAACTTTTTATGATACATTTTTTCAAATTGAAGAAACTCAAAAACTAATCTAAAACCTTCGCTTTACAAACCAGGTATGGTGATGTGCACCTGTAATTCAAGCATTTTGAAAGCTGAGACAGCAGAATCACAAATTCAAGATTACCTGGGCTATATAGAAAAACTTTATCACAAATAAATAAATACATGAATACTTCACATCAAAAATTAATAAACAGCATAAATTACATGTCTAAAACCATAGAATGTTGTGCTAGAAACTAGTTTTTTCATTTGTCACTGCTTAAAAATGATAATCCTATTATAATCCATATACAACTAGGTCAAATATAATCAAGGGAAAAAATAACCACGGAATATTTCTCTACTCTTACAAGCACTTACAGAATTGATGGAATTTTTTCTCCCTTCAACTTTCTTTAGGTTTGTTATTCTACAGACATACCTAGCATGATTTTGAACACATTTTTAACATACTGTGTCATCTACCATATTCTCAGATATAGTCTAACTTCCAGTCTTCTAGAGCATAATCTTAAATATATTCTATTTCTTCCCTCTGGTTTCCCTAATCAATAGCATTTTCCAGCCATTACAGATCCTCATATGAGTGATGTCCCTTTTTACTTTTGTCTGTATCCTTTTGTAGGCTAATTTTGATATGGTCATCAGCATTCTGTGTGTAATTTGTATTCTAAAAATGATCATAAATGGAAAGCATATGTCGTCTTACCTGTGCTATCTGAGTCCTACATAAAGTAAATGAAGCTGATTTGTAAAAGATTGTTATAGTTCCTCTTCTTGTACCTATTTATATCAGAAGAGATTGAAAGCCTTGACAATTTAACAAAACTGGCCAAATCACTCTTCCAGTGGGAAATATGCATTTGGACAATATTTACAACCCACAGTTTTGTTTTGTCTAGTGATGAGTCCACTTCCTGCACTCAAATTAGGATATTTCAGGATCCATCATAAAAGATGCTCTTTTAAAGTTCATTCTACCAACCTCAGAAATGCCCAGATCTTGTAGTCCTTAGGATGATTGATTTATTTCTACTTCATGAATTTGTAATTTGATAGTACTTATTATTGGGAGGAAAATAAAAAACGGTGGTAGAAACTAGGACTATGACCTAATTGAAGGAAATAGGTCACCAGGGGAATTTCTTTAAAGATATATTCTGTTACCTTTTTCTATTGATTCCCTTCTCTTCTCCTTTATTTCTTCTTTATCTTCTCTTTTCCTCTGCTCCCCTCTCCTCTCTCCCTCTCTCTTTCTCTCTCTCTTTAACATCATATGCTCCTTGTTATGATGATCTGCCTTATATTGGGTTCAAAAAACAAAACCAATGGAACTTGCCAACCATGGACTGAAACCTCTGAAACTGTGAGACAAAACTCAGAGAGAAAAATAAGCCTTGTCTCCTTTAAAGTTGTTGTTTAGGTATTTTGTCACAATAATTGAAGTATGACTAATCCATCCAATAAGATATCAGTTGGGCTTCAGGTTTAAATGGTCTTTCTAGTAGAAGAATGGATCAAGAAAATGTGGTATATATACACAATGGAATTCTATGCCTCCATCAGAAAGAATGACATTTCCCCATTTGTTAGGAAATGGAAAGACTTGGAAAAAATTATATTAAGTGAAGTAAGCCAAGCCCAAAGAAACATAGGTCCCATGGTTTCCCTTATTTGCAATATCTAGTATATGTATGAGTCAAGCAGGAAAGGTCAGATAATGTGATGTTAGGAAAATGAACACTTAGATATGTATTTAAATGTTTTTTTTCTTTCATGCATTTGTTTCTAACTCATTTATAAGATTATTTCTTTGTAGCTTTGTATGTCCCTCCCCCACAGTATAACCCCTTGCTTTCACTATATTTGATATTTGATGGCAGTATAATTTGTGAAGGAGATGGAGAAAAACAAGTCGTTTAAGGATACAGGTGGACCCGATGCAACTATGAGAAGTACAAGTTGTCATGTCAAAAACGAACTTTGTAACTTTGGTGGGGGGGGGAGGATTAGGTGGTGGGGTAGGGGGAGGATGGGAAGGGATGTGAAGGGTAAACAAAGGAGGAGGCTGCAATGCTTGATGAGAAATGTACTCATTATCTTGCCCATGTAATTGTAACCGCTCTGTACAGTATGTTCACAAAAAATAACAATAAAAATTAAAAAAAATAAAAAATAAATGGTCTTTCTATTTACAATCCATTATACAACTTGTTAGGGTAATAAAAAATGAATCCAGTTAATCCATTTCCAAACTATAATTCCTTGTAACTTACATTATTCCTAAAAGACTAAATAAACACAGAAGGATGCAAAGCATAAAACTAAAAAAGTATAGGTAAAAAATAAAAAGTCAAGAATATTAATGGAAAAATAAAACTAAAAATTGTGTTAATTTATAAATGTTACCCATAAATGCATATAGTTAATTACATTTGGGTGATGAAGCTTTCTAATACCTAGAGGAAAAGGGGAAATCTTGCAATTCCCATAATCTACTGTATCATAGTATCATTATATTACAAGAGAATATTTGCTCAGCAGTCATTCAAATTCATTTCAGACTCACACCTCTTGAAAATCTTTCATGAAGTGAAGAACAGAGGGGAGAATGCAGTCAAAATTCAGTGTATATCCTACAAAATTAAGAAAAGTGAGGGCAAGTGTAGATTGGGAAAGATGCATGAGAATGATGAAAGGAGTGACCTTGATCAAGATGCATTGTACTCATAAACTGCTTTATTGAATGGCAACTTCTGTGTACAAATACATAAAGATAATTAAAAATATTTTTAAAATAAAACCAAAGGAAATAAAATTTTCGTAAAAATGACTAAAACATACTATATAAAGATAACATTCCCCCCAAATCCTTATGTTCACAAGCTTCTCTGGAGTTATACCATTAGTGGTGTTTTTCAAAGAATACAGTTCAGTTTATCATTTACCAAATCACTTTAATACTGATCTGAGTTAAAAGACTTTTCATAAGCATTCTCACAGATCTTAGCTTTCGCTGCTTTGAAACTGACAAAGTTAACTGGAGAATGATTTCTGTTCTCTTAGTATGTTTACAGACTTCCTAGAGTAGATTCTTTTCTTCCGCGTGGAACACAAATCTGCTTCCTTATATATGCTTAGAAGTAAAAAGTTGTCTACAGTAGAGGTAGAAGATTTGTTTGGCAGGTAAAATAAGCAAGAAGATTAAGCCAACACTAAAGAAATGTTAGCTATTTACAATTTATTTGACAAAAAATACTTTTCCCATCGGAAAAATCAGTATAGCTTCAGCCACACAAATTGCTCTCAAATCCTCCTGTTAAAGTAGGAATTCTAACAGATCAGCTTCAAACAGTTTTCAGAAAGACCTGTGACTTCCTCAATTACTTTATCTCCCCTCTGAATACAAAATTTCCTATAAAAGCAATAAACTTAAAACATAGTAGAAAATAAATGAGTAACAGAACAACTGAAAAATATTTAAAGGGCTGCTATTAATCTATATCACTGGATATCAGCCCTTGGTTTTTAATATGGTATTTGATACATGAAAATCTATCATTTTATTAAATACTTAACTTCTGGTGCTACATTGTCTATTTCAATACTGTAAACCACTGAGATATTTAAGTGCTGGAAATTGATAAATGAAACATAAGAATAAGTTATGCTACATTTTCATACTTAAGGAGTTTTCTATTCTTTCTAGCTAAAACAATATGTTCCATTATTTAACATTCTGGAATCAGAAATATTGCATCAGCAATGCAGATGGAGAAATCACTAGACTTTACAATGAGATTTAAAAAGCAAAAGTAGTTACGAAAGAGCAATAGGGATGAATGCACACAGAAGGGCCAGAACATCAATTGGCAGATTGCTAAGAGTAAAACTGAGCAAGCACAGTAAAACGATAAAGCAATGTTCTATTTCAATAGTTTTTTTTTTGAAATTCATATTTGTCCTTGTAAATGCTGACATGTTTTAAATGTATACTTTGTCAGTTTCCAGACACGTGTCAGATGTGAAAGAACTCAGAAACTGGAATCCTACATAAAGCAGGCAAACAACCCAAATAAGTCATTCAAAGAACAGTACACTTTTAAAACTTCACAGGCAACCCAGACACAAGATCATTTGGGGATGAAACAAAGACATGCAAATTTTCCAGCCACATGCAAATTTCCCAACCACATGGCCTGAGCCCATGCAGTTAGCATTCTAAAGATGCCCTGTCTTGCTTTTTATCAGAAACCTGCATAATTTCCTTTTGTCCTTAGAATTTGACCAATTAACCTCATTCTTGTCTCTGTGTTTAAGAAGCTCTGAATGGAGACTAAGAAGAGGACTATAATTGTACACAGATGGTTTTAGAGGTGTGGTTCCCAACCTAGAAACTGACTGCAAAAGGTACAGTAAAAGGTATGGGAACATGCATTAACATATTAAAAAATGTATCTATCTTTTGCAGATTCCTGGGGTAATATGATGCTCTAAAACCTTTAGTATTGAGTGGCCGTATATGTCCATGACTTGTACTTGACTCTGGGTATAGAAAAGCATAGAATAAAGATGATAATAGTATTTGTAAACAACAAAAAAAAACTTTACATGTCTTATAAACTTATTTCATATGAGTGTCTATCTTTGAAAAGCTTCTAAATCAGTTGGAACCAACATCTAAACATTTCAATCATTTGTGAAATATTGTTTCTACTATGTGAAAGGCTCTAAATACTTGAGATACATCAGTAAATAAAACAAATTTCTCTACCCTAGACCTTGAACAAAAAGAAAACATGAGGAGAGCTTGAACAAAATAAACTCATATAGAATGAATTTTAGAAAGTTTATGGTTTAAGGAGTAAATTAATTTATAACTTTAGTCTTACAATGATGTTAGAGAAGCAAATTGGGCTCAGAGAGACAAAGGAAATGCTTTCTCTCATATGTAGAAGCAGAGTCTAATATATAAATATTTATCTAAATATATACAAGATCATAAGCATATATCCCAAAAATAAGGTATATACAAAAGATAATTTCAATGGTATATCTCCTTCAAAAAACTAAGTTACCTTGAATCAAAATGAATATTAGGAAACTGGAACTTGAGGTGTGTGTGGCAAGCATTCAGGTCAAAGGGAAGATATAGATTAATGAAGAAAAAAGGTGGGAAATACAGTCATAATGTTCATTTTCAAAATATGGAACCAGGTAACTTGGGAGTAGATGAGTGGAGTTGGGAGATGGGGAAGAATAAGGGGTAACAGTGATCAAGATTTGTTGTACTATAAACTGATAGGTTAAATTGAAATTCCTTTGCACAACTATCTAAAGATAATGAAAATAAAAAGCACCTTAACTGTATATGATTGTGCATGTCTGTAATCCTAGCACTCTTTGCTGAGGCAGTAGGATTAGGAATTTCAGGCCAGCCAGTGATTCAGAACCAAACTATTTCAGTAAAACAAAATAAACAAAAAAGAACACTGTCTTATAAATTAGAGAAACCACGCTTTAAGCATGGTTTTCTTTGAGCACTTTTAAATAGCTTTACAGAATCAAGTTTGAATCTTGCCTGGCCTTGAATCCTGAATTAGCCTTAATAAACTTTTCTTTGGCAATGAGTCATCTTATTTACAGTCATTTTAGATAAATCTACTCTATTTCAACACAGAAATCAAGAGATGAAATTGATGATAATATATTTTTCATAGCCCTCTCTTACATTATTTCATAGTGATACAAAGTTTTATTGTGTATATGACTGTCTACCCTTCCTGTTTGGGTTTTATGCTCTGTTGGCTCTGTGCCTCATGCAAGTAGTAAACAACACAATATCATTTTCTTTTCAATTAATAAGAGATAGCAATTTATTTTTAGGAGCACAGAAAATAGGATATACACATTTATATGAGTTGTGAATAATACCAAGAAAAGGCATTAGCTGGTAAATCCTAAGAAATTTGGATGGTGATATACATTAAACAATGCAGATGAAAGAAAATTTAGTTAAACATAGTAATTATTCAATAGGTAACGTCTGTGTTCTTAAAAGAAATGCATGCTAGAGAAGGAAGAGCTGGCATGTAAAAATATTATAGTGTTTAATTATAAATATGTATTAATAAATATTCTTACTGGACTTTCTGTATCCGAGTCTGGACTCATTTTTATGCCTTATGTCAGCTTCAATCCAGCATTGTGATTTATTCCTTTAACATGCCTTTTGATAATCAAAGAGAAAAATCTCTTTTCCCTTATCATAGGGTCTATCTCATCTGTTACCCATTGTGCAAATGTAATACACTTTCTGGTATATAGAGGGCTCAATTTGGTGGAAAGAAACAACACTTCTGATCATTAGTCAGAGATGCTGTCTTCACATACAAAAGACAGTACATACTGTCTTTGAGTATGTATGTACTGTCTTTGAGTCCTGCCATAACTGAGATTGCCAAAGCCTTGTTATTTTTATACATTTTGCCCATCTCTCTTCTACATTGAAGATACATTCAGTTATGTCTGACTTCTCAATTCCTAATATCGCAGAAGGTGTTAATCGTTCCTCTAATGGTCAGAATTTGTTCTGGTAAATCATAAAACTGATGTTCTGGGAAGAATTGTTATAATTGCTATTCTAACAGAGTTTTTTGTGCCTTTGCATCTATGGTGGAGAGGAATTTTTTTCCCTTTACTAATTGTCTTTCTTTCTCCTTAAAGTGCCAATTTCATTTAGTGGAACTATTTTAAAACTATTTTTAGAAAATGATTTCTGTCATTCTTTATAATATCTCATTCTTATGGGATTGATTGTACAGTATTTTCACTGCCTCTTTCTCTCCATGTGACACAAAAACATTTCTGATCTCCATTTTCATATCGTTAATATGCCTATTCCTTGACTACAAAAACATATCTACTTTTCTCTTAATCCTTGCCTTTATCATGAAATCACTTTAAATTTAATAAACAAAAACTTATTTCAAAAGTGCTCGGTATTCAGAGTTAGAGGAATGCTATTACTGACAAAAATGGCTATCAAAACTCACCTTGCCTGACTTTGAGGCTCTTTATCCCTAATAAACCAGAAGAGCTAGAAGTAAGAGCCCCCAACTCAGCACTTCAGATGAGCTCACCATCAAAATCAATTATCTCTTTGGCTCCTGTCCAACTGCTCGGATTCATGGATTATGTCCTTATAGTAGTCTTCTGGGGCTACCATAACAATTTGCCACAGACTGAATGGCTTCAGCATCCTAAATTTATTCTCACTTGTTTCTGGAAGCTAGAAGTCCGAGTTCAAGTTCAAGGTTCCAGGCTTAGTTTCTGGTGAGAGTTCTTTTCCTAGCTTGCAGATGCATGTTCTCATGCTGTGTCCTTATATGTCCATTCCTCTTCACACTAAGAGAGAGGAGAGAAAACAGGGAGAGTCAGAGACAGAGACAGAGACAGAGACAGAAATTTGTTCTTAAAAGGACACCAGTCCTACCTATTAGATTAGAGTCTTACCCATATGACTTCATCTAAACTTTATTACATTATTAAGGACTCTATCACCCAATATATTGGCTTTAGAAATCAGAGAATCATTATATGTATGCAATTATGTGAATTATACGAATACATTCTAATGAATAACAATACTTATATCTCTTTTCTGATTATTTGACTCCTAGTTCTCCTCTCCACAACATTGACCTCACTGTGCATTCCTAATTCTAGATTCTTTGCCCACATGTTTCAAATTATACCATATCCATTACAGGTAATTGTTTGTTTTGTCAGTCATGGGGCTTGAACTTGGGGCCTGGGTGCTGTCCCTCAGCCCTTTTTTTAATTGTAAACATACCATACAGAGGGGTTACAATTACATGAGCAAGGTAATGAGTACATTTCTTATCAAGCATTGTTGCCTCCTCCTTTGTTTTTCCCCTACCATCATTGCCCTTCCATCTCCACGACTACACTCCCGCTGCCCCCCCCCCCCAAAGTTGTAAAGTTCATTTTTTAACATAGCCTCTTGTACATCTCGTTGTTGCAATGGGACAACCTGTTCCTTCTCCTTCCCAAATTATACCAACATCAAATACAGTGAAAACAGGGGTTATACCGTGAGGACAATAAAAAAAACTCACGTGGTACCTTATAAATACGGTAGAAAAAATAGCAGGAAAGAAAAAAATACACTTGTCCCTTAGCTCTTTTTCACAAGGCTAGCGCTAGTTACCACTTTGAGCCATAATACAACTTGCGGTTTTCTGGTGGTTAATTAGAAATAAGAGTCTCATGGACTTTCTTGCCTGGTTTTAAAATAACCTACTAATGCCATTTTGTAGTGATCCACAAAAACTACACTTTCAGTGTTAGGATTTGAATATGAAATACCCTTGAATTAGAACACTTAGTCTCCACCTAGTGGCACTATTTTGTGAAGTAATGGAAACTTTAGGTTGTGTAGCAAATAGGAAGTAAGTCACTGGAGACTTATGTAGTCCCTGGACCCTTCCCCCTCTCTGTTTTCTGTCCACAATAAGTAGAATAAGTCTACTCTATTTTACTCCATCTGTCCTCCCTCCACAATATGTGCTGTTTCACTACAGGCCTTAAAACAGAGCCAAATGACAATGACTATGGACAAAACACATTGAAATTATGAGCCCAAATAAGTCCTCCTTCCTTTTGAATTTTTCTGTGAGATATTAAGTCAAAGCCATAAAAAGCAAAAAGGAAAACCAACACATTCAATGGTTTGAAAGAATAGTCCTTTTTTATTATTGAACCTAAATTTGTAAGTCAAATCACTACCAAAACTAGTTTAAACAAGTATTTGTTATGTGTTTCACTAAGTCCAGATATATAATTGATACTCTCCCTATCAATTATATTTTCTTTAAATTGAGCCATATGTATAAAAGACTTCATTTCCACACTTTGAAATTTTATGTAACAAAATAAATATCTCTAAGGCTTTTTGATGTACTTTTTCTACATTTGGTTTTCTTTTTACTATCAACTCTTATGAACATTGTAGATAAATAAACTAAACTTTTTGAGGGATCGTGGGTAGGTTGGATAAAGAAGAGAATGTATGTCTAAGTGCAAAAAGAATCTTCTGAAAATTTTTGTATGAGTGAATCCCAAAGAAAGAATTGAAATTGATATCCCTAGGGTATAACAGCTCATGTAGCCATAGGCAAAATTCTGCCAAACTTTCTGAGCAGATCCAGTTGATGAGAGTGTATGTTGCTTGAGATTCTTCTGTACTCCCAAATGTGCTTAACTTAGATTTCTATATCCTTTGTGTTTTCACTGGAGATGCTCCATGAAGAATTGCAATAATTTAAATATAGATTCTTGCTACACCTTGCTCTCTAATATTTCATGGCAATGGGTTGCAGATTAACTCAAGAATTCAAATCCCAAAACATTATAAACGTACGTTGAAAACAAGCAAACAATAAAAGACCTTGAGTTTTATGTTTTCAATGCTAGTGTACAGTCTCTGAAACATAGGATTTCATGAGTCTATCACAAAATCCTGGGGGAAATATCAGTGCTTGATGCATCAGTAGCTAAATGGTATGCCCAATGCTAAGGGATAAATTAAATTTCTCTCTAGACTTATTGCTTTTCATACCATGTTATTTCTTTGATTGAAAAATAGTTTTAAATATAAATATAGGTGTCAAGAAGATCACTATGCCAGCAGCTTTGTGTGTAGGTCATTTTTTGCTTTTAAATATTTTCCACATTTATTATAAAATAATGAATCCTCATGTTAAATATTTTATAAAAAGTATTGAATTAGAAGAAATTATCTTCAAATAAACCTACCATTTTGAGATGATTATGAGTACCATTTCAACAAACAACTTTTCAAATACTTCAATAAAATGTTATAAACTTAAAATAATATTTGTAATTTTACATTAGTTCAATTTATGAATACAAACTATATTATGCTAGTATAAAGTTTCTAAAACATCAAGAAACTAAACAATGTTCTGTTGAGAACATTTCAGAAATATTTTATATATTCCCTTAATTCCAGAAATTTGAGATGTTTTTAATCCTTTCTTATTAATAGTAACTCTATGTTAAATATCTTGATGCTTAAATTTTTAACAAACCTCATTATTTTCTCAGGTAAAGTCCTAGAAGTAGAACTATTGGATTAATAAATGCTTTGGTATTTGCAGGCCTTCTGAGAATGTGCAGTATGTTTTGCCCCTTTTTCAAAAAAATGCTAATAATTATATTCTTTTCTTCACATAAGAATAAGGTACTAGGTGATTTTTTTTTCTTTTGTGTTTTTCCCCCCTGTGGTTTATCCCCTATTGTCACCCTACTTGTCACCTGGGTATTGTATATACACTTTTCTGATTTGAGGAAGAGAAGGGGAACAACAAAATGGTGAGACAAAGGACAAAAAGTGAGCCAATTTAACAGCGATACTCACAAGGTAATATGTTGGAAATGAACTGTACAACTTGAGGAGGGGAGGTTGGGGGAGGGAAAGTGGGAGAAAAACGAAGGAGGGAGTAACAAGTTCAACAAGAAATGTACTCACTACCTTACATATGTAACTGCAACCCCTCTGTACATCACCTTGACAATAATTTTTTTGAAAAAAGAATAATACAAAATATATTTAAAACAAAATTCTAATTCTCTTATTCACAAAGCACACTCAAATTGTAAAAAAAAAAACTTTAACTTTTCTGAAATGTAAATCTTAATAAGGTTGTGTTTATTTTGCATAAAACTTTAAATTTTTACAAGCTATACACACAATTTGTGATTACTAAATGAAATGACCTTTAAGGAACACAAATGCTGGAAAAACTGAATCATGGAACTATGTAGTATAAAAAAATTGAATCTGAGTTCATGTAGCTTTACCAGATAAGAATATACTTGTGTCTTAGAATTTTCCAAGATTCTTCCACTTGGAGTCAAGTTTCAATGTGTCTTTTGTTGTCAAATGAAGACCTCCATATTTTATTAGTTTCTACTGATGATGCTGTGCATTTTAGTACAGGAGAATTTACAACCTGATGCTTCAATTTCAAAATTACCTGAACAGAAGTAAGTTTTTCTTTTTCTTACTTTTGGGGATGGTTTACCTATTTAGTCCAGATTGGTCTTGAATTCATTATGTAGTGGTGGATGGCTGCAAAACTGCAATCTTCCCATCTCATCTTCCTCAATACAAATATATGTGGCTATGCTTGGCTCTGAGTAGAAGCTAGACTCTTTTAAAATGAGTTGTTATTGTTCTACGCATACACCAATTTCTATCTGTCGAAAAACTGACCAAAGCTTTGACATCTCAGGAAAATTCATCAAAAGGTGTTTCTCTAAGTTAGAAAAGTTGATAGCGTTTAGTCCTCTCTTCCATAATAGCAAAGTTGACCAAAATAAATAAGTAAATTAGAAAATGCTTCTAAAATTTTTCATAGCAAACATAATGGTGACGGCCTTGAAATAAAAGATTTCCCTTATTGCTATCACCAAAAGTCAATAAGTAAGCCAAAAAAGTTCACTCTAAGTTAATAAGTAGATAAATGAATAAATAAATGAAAAAATGTTTTTTCATGTATTTTTATCAAGGGTTTCAGGACGCTTTTTTCCCTGTCAGCCATGGGGCTTGAATTCAGACCCTGAGCTCTATCCCTGCCACTTTGAGTCATAGTGCCACTTCCAATTTTCTGATGATTAATGGAGATAAAATTCTAATGGGAGCTTTCTTTTATATTTTTTAATTCATTTTTAAGGTGATGTACAGAGGGGGAAGGGGTACAGTTACATAAGTAAGGTAGTGAGTACATTTCTTGTCAAACTTATTATCCCTCCTCATCTTTCTCCCACATTCCTTCCCCCCATTACCCCTCCAGTTGTACAGATCATTTCCAAAATATTGTCTTGTGAGTATCACTATTGCATTTGTCCTTTGTCTCACTATTTTGTTGTTCCCTTCTCTTCTTTAATTCAGATAAATACCCAGGATACCAAAATCAAATACAGTGACAACAGGGGATAAACCATAGGGGGAAAAATACAAAGTAAAGAAGACATCACATAGTACATTAAAAACAACAACAAAGAAAAACTCCATGTAGTGAGGTTCATTTTGCTTAGCATCATCTTATATGGTCATATATACATAGTTATTGAGCGATTCTGCACATATGCTATGATTATCCTAGACACATATTTATTACAAATGAGGGAAACTTTCCATGGGACCTATGTTTCTTTGGGTCTGGCTTACTTCACTTATAATTTTTTCTAAGTTTTTCCATTTCCTTACAAATGGGGTGTTGCCATTCTTCCTGATGGAAGCATAGAATTCCACTACACACACACACACACACACACACACACACACACACACACACACACACACATCACATCACATTTCTTGATCCATTCATTTCCTGAGGGCATCTGAGTTGGTTCCAAATCTTACTTATGGTAAATAATGCTAATATGAACTGAGTTGTCCTGATAGGGTTAGTATGGCCTTGTTTGTGGTCATTTGGGTAAATGGCCAGAAGTGGGATTGCTGGGTCATAGGGAGCCTTATGTTTAGTCTTTTGAGGACCCTCCATACTGCTTTCCAGAGTGGTCAAACAAGTTTACACTCCTACCAACAGTGTAGTAGTGTTCTCTTTTGGCCACATCGGCTCCAGCATCTATTATTATTAGATTTCCTAAATAATGACCATTCTAATTGGGGTGAGTTGAAATCTCAATGTTGTTTTGATTTGCATTTCTTTTATGGCTGGCTAGAGATGTTGAGCATTTCTTCATGTGTCAATTGGCCATTCTTATTCCCTCTTCAGAGAAGTCTCTCTTTAACTCTTTAGCCCACTTATTAATGGGACAGTTGTTCCTTTGAGGTTTTATTTTGTGGTGATTTAATTGTTTGAGCTATATGTAAGCTAGCTTTGAACCACAATCCTCAGATCTCAGCCTCCTGAGTAGCTAATATTACAGGTATGAGCCACTTGCTCCCAGCTAGGACTTATTTTTTAAAAAGAAATAAACTACTGTGTATTCAGAAAATTATATGGATTTCCTATTAAACATGTGATTTAGATTCAAACTTTGAAAAAGTGAATAAATTCTACTGTATCACAAAAGAACATATAAGTTTCTTATTGCCAGTGTACGGGGGCACAATAAAGGTGGTCATTGTAGAAAGAGGCTAACAGATACATGAAAATTTTCTCAATGTTGCTAATGGGACAAATTTGAGTAAAAATCATAATGCAGAGATGGAGATATAATTCATTTGTAGTATTTTCCTAGCAAGAATGAAGTTCTGTGTTCTAATACCAGCAATACCAAAATCATGAGATAATACCTCAAACACATTAAGATGACTAGCATTCAAGAGACAAGACGAATATTTTGTAAATTATACTTAAACTGAGTTCATTATTAACTGAAATAATTACCTACAATTTTAATGGATGTTGCAGCAATAAGGATTAAAAATTGATAATTGTTCCTAACACACTTTTCATCTGCATTAGACAAACTAAAAATATTACTTGAGAAAGTTATTAGAATATATATGACAATTCTGGGACCTAACCATGAAGATTCTGATTCACTGGGTCTATTAAACTGTCAATGTAGATATCTAGAAATTGGAGCAATGATATCCTGCAGAGGGGAGACCTGTAAGATCACTTCACAAGGAAGCAATATTCAACAGATATGAACAAGTGCAAGTACCAAAAACTCATGAATGGGACAGGTGTACAGCTGCTATGTTTACTACTTGCAGTACTAAATTATGTCAAGGAAATACTTCTATAGAACCTGGTCCTGAACAACCACACCACGAAATGTTCTTTAACTTTCCCATTTCATTCTTTTTTTTAATTTTATTTTTTATTTTTTGTGAACTCCCATTTCATTCTTTCAGTTCATTTCAGGAGGACCTACCTAATTTTATTTTTTTAATTTGATTTTATTGACAAGGTGATGTACAGAGGGGTTACAGTTACATATGTAAGGTAGTGAGTATATTTCTTGTTGAACATTATTAACCCCCTCCCTTGTTTTCCTCCCACTTTCCTTTCCACCCATCCCCTGTCCAAGTTGTAAAGTTCATTTTCAACATATTGTCTTGTGAGTATTGCTGTTGCATTGGTTCGCCCTTTGTCCTTTGTCTTAACCATTTTGTTGTTCCCCTTCCCTTCCCTAATTCATATAAACAAATATACAATATGAGTATATCCAGCTCTCCTTAAGATGCAACAAACTGCAAACAGAACTAAAGAATCTAGTAAGCTTAACCAACAAAATAAAATAATAAATACTGTTTATTTTATTAAGCAATAAAATTTTGATAATACCAAGATTCCAGAACTACTATACTCTTTTCAGTACCCCAAGAAAAGCTAAAATGCTTAGACTCCTTTATTAAATATTATTAAGATTATGGGCAGGTAACTGGAAGACATTTCTCAAAAGAAGATGCGTGAATGGAGACATAAATGAAAAGTTTCTCACCATTTGTAATCCTCAGAGAAATGTAAGTAGGATGGGTATTACTAGAAAATTAAAAAGTAACAAATTTGGGTGAGGGTGTGGGAAAAGGGAAACTCTTATACACTGTGGGTGGAAACGTAAATTTGAACAGTCATTATGAAAAATAGAACATAATTCCTTTAAAAATTAGCAAGAGAACAATGCTACTACTTGGTATATACTCATACAATTGAAATCAGTATCCCCCAAAAGAACTCATATTTATTGTAAAATTATTTATAATGCCCAAGATATGGAATAAACCTAGGTGTTCATTAGTGGTTAAGTGGATAAATGTAATAAGATAATGCAGCATATATACAGAAAATAATATTGTTGAGCTACAATAAATAATGAAACCCTGTCATTTGCAACATGTATTTTGAGGGAAGTAAGCCAGGCACAGAGGAAAAAATTGTGGCATACTCTCTCACTCATTTGCAGAAATTGAATAATTGTATCACATGATATAGAAATAGAAGTTACTGGAGACTGGGCAGTATTAAGGAGGTAAGGGGAGAACGATTATTAAAGGGTACCAAAACACAGTTAAGTGACTGATGGCATAGTGGCATAATTATAGTCAAAACAATTAATTACAAACAAATCAGCTAGAGGAGGAATTTGAATGTTTCCAACACAAATAGCAATATTTTTTAAATTTTTATTTATTTTTTTATTGTGAAAATTCTGTACAGAGGGGTTACAATTGCATGGGCAAGATAATGAGTACATTTCTTATCAAGCATTGTAGCTTCCTCCTTTGTTTCCCCTTCCCATCCCTTCCCATCCTCTCCCCGCCCTCCCACCCAATCCTCCCCGCCCCTCCCCACCAAAGTTGTAAAGCTCGTTTTCCACATAAGGACTTGTACTTCTCATTGTTGCAACAGGTCCGCCTGTATCCTTAACAAATAGCAATATTTAAGGAAATTGCTAATTCTTCACATTGGATCATTACCTATTGATATTTGCATTACCATTATCATTTGTACCCCACATATAAGTGAAATTTTTGTCAACTAATATTAGAATTATAAATAAGACATTTACAGTATTAAGAATTGTAGCCAGTCACTAGTGGCTCACATCTGTAATCCTAGCTACTTGGGAGGCTGTGATTTGAGGACTGAGATTCAAAGCCAGCCAATGCAGGAAAGTCTATGAGACTCATTTCCAATTAATCAGAGGAAAAGTCAGAAAGTGGTGCTGTGGCTCAAGTGGTAAAGTGCTAGCCTCAGCAAAAGGAGCTCAGGGACACACTGTCCAAGCCCAGAGTTCAAGTCTTGGTACTGGCAAAAAAAAAGAATTTTAAGGATTGTGGATGTTTCTCAGCAGTAGAGTTATTGTGTAGTATGTGTGCAAGGGCCTGGGAACCCTCCATAACACTGCAAAGAAAAAATTCAAGATAGCAAGATTTGATCTTTAAGCAAATTTAGCTCACTTCTGTGCATTCTGCCCCATATGAATGCATTCACATGCCCTTCAAGACAAAAGAAACTATGAAACTGAAGGCTGAAGGCCTGGAAAATATTCTACTTTAGCATATTAGCTAGGAGATATGCATTTAATTATTTACTTCTCTGGGTTTTAATTTCCACATCTTTAAAAGGAGCTTTGATAGGTGATGACCCTATGACACACCTTACAATTTCTCAGAAAATATGATGCTTAATTTTTAAATCCATTCTGTACTTTTAATGACATTAAATGTGTGAAACCAAATCATTTTTTATTTCCCCCTCTGACCTGTGTTTTATGTAATGTGTGTTATCTAATATAAAAGAAAGGAGAAAAGGGCTAATGTAACTGATAAAATTAAAATTATTTTTCCAATATCTGAGTGAATAGTTCCAAGATTTTCAGTTAATATAATTTATGGGGAGTAGTCATGCAAATGGGTTCAGTCTCCAGTTCTCCACAGAGACAGTGGTTCAGAGTTGTGTGGAAAATCAATAAACACCAAGGTCTGATAATAAAATGTATGCATTATTTGGACTCCTCTCAAATATCTCAAATATTTAGTCTTACTAATAGCAGTAGCTTTTACCCCATTATCCCCAGTTTGATATGTAGTAAAATAGTGATTACTTCAACCATACAGGGTTACGTGAAATGTTTATCCTCCTCCTACTTATCAAAGACCTGCACTTAACAGACTAATCAAAGAGGCGAGCTTGGAATAGCACCAGTGAGACACAAGCTTAGCATGTGTGACCAAGATTAACTAAAAACTACTACAAGGGAGACAGGAAAGAAGTAAATTAATCCTTACCCCCTGCAAGGGATGAAAAATGAGCAAAAGGCTTGATTAAAAACTCTCCAAGTCAAAAAGACTATTTGAACAAAAGCAGCACTTGAACAAGATGAAACAGAATACCCCAGGCAGAACAGAAATGGTTTTCACTGGAAAGCTGATGATCCCCCAAAGAAGGAAACACCCCAGAAATTCAGAATGCACATAAAGGCATAAAGAATCAAAGTGAACATTAAGAATCTTAAATTCTACTAAGTGCACAAAGTGCTTGATTCATAAATAAGCACAGTAAGGAAGCTCTCTATCAAGAAATGTAATTTGCCTGAAAACATAAGCAATGATTGTATTCAAACACATACACACATGGCCCACCCACATACCAACACTACACTATGATGTTGTCTTTGAGAATCATGTCATGGGACTACAATGTGTATGAAATGGGTTTACAATTGAGTTCTTTTAATGTTTGCAGAAGTGGTAACAATCCTAAGAGATCGGATGACTTAAATTTTGTTGTACAGTTTTAAAAATTGTCATATCACCAGTCAAATACTTACTCTAAGCTCCACTTCTGTTAACACATTGAGTAAGAACTCATTGGTAGATTAATCCTTTGATGACTAAGCACCTTCATGATCCAATTATCTCTCAATAGTACCATCAAACTAATGATTAAGCCTTCAACACAAGGGGTATTTTTGGTGATGGTAAGCAGTGAACATTTCATATCGAAAGCACAAAATCGATTCTTGGCCATGGAAATCTACTTTCTCATGAACCTTTTGCTGGGTGAGATACTACCTATGTGAACAAGATATAAGCAAAAGCAAAACAAAGTACAGCAATCTTAACACCCCTGCTAAATGGCTGTTAATAGACAAGACTGACTTCAGTTAACATTTCCAGGATGATAATGTTTCCTCTGGCTTATTTTTTCTATTTTCAGAACTCAAAAGTCCAGACTCTGAGTGCCCACTTGTGCTTCTCAAGAGCCAAAATCCCCTAAAAGCAGGATTTTCTTACTCATCAGACTCCCTTTCAGAACTGGCAATAATAGAACTACTGCTTATTGAGCATTGACTAAGAATGATCTTCATGCTTGGTATATTATTGAGCATTGACTAAGAATGATCTTCATGCTTGGTATATACATATATATATATATATATATATATGTATATGTATATATATATAGTCTTATTTTCACAACATTGGAAATACTGCTTACTTTATTTTTCCTGTTCCAATAAGGAAAATGAAGACCTGTGAGCTTAATTTGGCTATGATTCCATAATTCCAAAGGTAGTAATATGGTTCCAACTGTGATCTATCTACTTTGAATTCTCTTAAAGTAAGTGATGCTGAATCTGTAGAAAAACTATTTTTGTTGTATTAACAGTTAAAGGTTAAAATAGTGCAATCATCCTCCTAGATATGTACATTTCCAAAAACAACATTGAAGTGAGGATGGGAGACTCTCTTAATCAGCTTCCTATAGAGACAACTGTTTGCCCACGTTTATCATGATAATATTCACAATGTCCAAGTTATAAAATCAGCCTTCTTACCAATTAGTAGAATGGATGAATAAAGAAAATGGTATATATTCATGAATGGAGTATTTTGTGAAAAATATACATAACCAGAGATCATCAGGTTGTTTTTCTATAAAGATAAGTATCATATATTTGTCCCATTTGTGGGATTTAGGAGCAGGGGAATAGAAAGTGAAGTGGAACTGCCAGGCAAGTGGAAGGGAAAGATAAAGGGGTATATGAAAGAGCAATGGAGGAGTTAATATGATCAAAATAAACTGTATGTATGTATGGAAACAGTGTAATTCTTACTATGTGTAATTACTTCTTACTATGTGTAATTAATATATTCAAATATAAAGCAGCATGGAGACTATAAGCCATCCATTCTAAAAGAATTATACTTTAATGGTGGGATTCATAGTACTAACAGAAAAGGAGTAGGACTGTTTACTAATTTATCTGTTGCATCTTTTCAGTGTGAAAGTCACAATTTGTAGGACAGTATAGTATTTGTTTGGTTAATATAGTTATTAGTTAGTCTTTGTACTCAACTTTTCATACAATCAAGAAATGTTAGAGTCAGGTGTTCCAACAGGCATAGAAATGTAATGTTACCCCCTCCCTTATCTTTGTCCTTAGGGTTAAAGAGGATAGATAGAAATGACTGCTCCAAGACATCTTGAAAATATAAAAATAGCTATTTCTGTCACAGACATACTATAGACAAATCTATTTATATCACCATGCTGTGAAGTCATTTAAATCACAGTGGAGACATGCTATGCGTTTATGAAGAAACAGGAACTGATGAAAAACTCTAGCAGGAAGCTGTCTGCATCAGAAAGTTTTCTTTAATGAATTTAATTCTGGGTAAACAGCTTTGAAGAACTTTGGTATTGATACGGTTAACTGGCTTCTGAAAATGAAAGAACGACTAGATTATGTTAGAAAAATAAGGGAACTACTCCCCTACTTTTTGATAAACTCTGAAATGCACATCTCTTTATTTAAAGATGAGCAAAGGGACAGGTGTTTTTCAAATCATTCAGCATTTAAGTGGATCAATCTCAGTGAAAACCACTGAGATTCAAAGATATTAAATGTTAAAGCAAAGATAGAGTTGAATGTGGAGCTTACAGTAACAGATCTGTAGCAACACATTCAGACTGTTTCTCTGACATGTCACTTTTAGAAGATGCCCATTTTAGAATATCACTTAACTCTGCCCATTTAACAATCCATTCCTTGCCTTTGCTTTTGAATGAACATTGACATTTTCCCCTCTTATTTCTGTAAGCAATGTCATGAAGCTTAATTTCAATCACAAGATTCAGCAGCTAGGGAAATTTGTAGACATCCATTACTCTTTTGATGAGAATATATATATATATATGAATAATATGAATACATATGTATATATTCTAACAGGAAGGGGTAATGAGGTAAAAGTTTAATGCTTATGATTTGCTTAGTTTAAGTATTTTTAAAAAGTTGTCTGGATATACATTGTAGGTATATTGACAGCATATTTTTGAGTTTCTTTCAGCTTTTACATTTTTGTAACTTATTACATAACATTAACAAAATATAAATAATATATACTGAAGAAAAATTCACATTCATGTATGGCATTTCATGTTTTTGGATTATACTTTCATCAATGTTTATTATCTTGATATATCATTTATTTTTAAGTATAAAATGGCAAAATACTAAAGAATGAGCAATTAAAATTGAAGTTAAAGCCGAGCACTGGTGGCTCATGCCAGTAATCCTAGCTACTACTCCAGAGGCAGAGAACTAAGGATTGCAGCTTGAAACCAACCTAGGCAAGAAAGTCTGTGAGACTCATCTCCAATCAAGCACATAAAACCTGAAATGCAGCTATAGCTCAAGTGGTAGAACACTAGCCTTGTGCAAAAAAAAACTCAGAGACAGTGACCAGGCCCTAAGTTCAAGCCCCCAAACTGGCACAAAAAAATTGAGGCTAAATATGCTTTGCATTATAGACTAATGGCTGTTTTCACAAACTTTCATAATCTTGGTGACTTAAAAACATGCCTTAATTTTCTGGAGATCTCCAGAATTCCAAAAATAATTTCACTGGACTGAAATAAAGGTATTGACAGCTCTTGTTTCCTCTAGATGGTATAGTCAAGAATCAGTCCTTGCCTTTTTTCCAGATTCTGGTAGCTTCCAGCATTTCTCGGCTTATAGCCGCATCACTCTAATCTCTAGGTTGATGTAAACATTGCTTTCTTCTTTCAATGGGTCAACTTTTTCTCTACCTCTGTCTTATAAAAGTATGCATGGTTACATGTATTGCTTACATAAGTAATCCAGAATAGTCTTCCCATCTCAGGATACTTAAACACCCATGCAAAGTTCTTTTTTCTGTCCTGTTAGGTAATATTCATAGGTTTGATGAACTAGAAAATGAATACCTTTTTCTTATATCATTCAACCTTGCATACTATTCTGAAGTCAACCCAGTGGATCATTGTGACTTCTATGCACCATAAGCACTAGTCTACATTTAAAAAGTAATTTTTAATTATATTTTATTATTACTTTGGTATGACATTAACTATATATCCATTGTTACTAAGAACATATGTGAATTATAACTATATTTATGTTTCTTCTGATTTTAAAAGAAATTAAAATAAAAGTATTTTTGTGGATTCATAAATATAGGTTCTAGACAAGATGTCTAATAAAAATCATCAGTGTGTTCATCTCAAAAGCTGATACCCAACATAAGCTAGGAACAAATTCTAATACATATACCAGTTTCTTAATTGCACTTTGATTTTCAAAAATCCACATAATTTCTGTTTCAGTTTCAGAAAGGGTTCAATTTTATACAGTCTTACTTACTTTTTCTACCACAAAAGAAAGATTTTAAAGTTTATTTCTTCATACCTTTCTGAAGAAAACATTACATACAAGATCCTTTCAAATATAAACCTATTTAATTCTGTCATACAGATTCTGTAAGTAACAATACACAATCCATGTGCATATTTTATTTTTATTTTTAAAGGCTGATAGTAAGATAAATGTAATACTACTAACACTGAACCACATCACACAGGCTCAATGTGCTCATGCTGAATGTCATTCATATTTCTCCACAATACTGTTGTTCTACTGTCCACTGGTTTATAATTGTTAACACAGTTCATTTGTGGTTTGCAGAACTGCATTTCCTTTGTCAATACAAGGAGAGTGAGAAATCATACCAATTTTTGTTTCCAGTGTGTTATGAAAGATTATATTAATCAAAGAAATCACAGCTTGGGTGGCTAAGATCAAATCAAAGCTTGGTTTGTATCCTTTAGTAAGAAAACAGTAGTCTATGCACTGATTTCTAACTAAGAATTCTACAAGCATATATTTTCTAATGCATGAATATTGTTTTACAAATTCAGTTCATTATTTTTAATAAATTCCTTATAATTTAGATTATGCAAGATGATATTTTCTATTATATTTTATTAGTAAGACCTTTTTAGATTAAAATGCATTATTACTGTATCCATTCACTGTTTTCTTTGAGAGTACAGAACACATAATTTGGAAAATACAAAATGGCATAAATTAACATATTTTACAATATGATTAGTAATGATTATTCTTAAGTTTATTTTTAAGCTCAATTAAAAATGTCATGCTATCATATACACATTTTTAGACACATGTTTATATATCAATAATAACAATGATTAAATTATTGCCTATACATATGAATCTCAATGCTGACAACAAAAAATTGAGACAGGAAAATCATGTGTGCTTATGCTTCCAGCTACTTAGGAGGTGGAAGTAGGAGGATATCATTTGAGGTCTGCCTAGGCCAAAAATTGGAAGGATCCTGTCTCAAAAACTAGCCAGGTACCAGGTGCCAGTGTCTCAGGCCTGTAATTTTAGCAATTCAGGAGGCAGAGTTCTAAGGATTGAAGTTAAATGACTGCCTGGGTAGGAAAGTCCATGAGATGCTTTCTCCAATAAACTACTCAGAAAAAGCTGGAAATGGTGCTGTGTTTCAAGTGGTAGAGTACTTGCCTTAAGCAGTCAAAGAGACTCAAGTACAGTGCCCAGGACCTGAGTTCAAGCCCCAGGGCCAACAAAAAAAACCCAAAGCAATACAAAACAAAATAAAAACTATATTCAGGTGTTGTGGACCATATCTGTATTCCTAGCTAGGTGAGAGGCAGAAGAAGGAAGATTATGGACTGATGCCGATCTGGGCAAAAGCGAAGACTCTATCTGAAAACTAAAATTAAAGGGAAAGAACTGGAGGTATGTCTCAAGTGGCACAGAATTTGGCCAGGAAATGCAAGGCCTTGATTTCAATTTAGAGTACCAAAAATTTTTTGATACTGGTGTTTCTATTTACCATTTTACAGGTAAGGACACTGACACATTGAGTAGTTAAATATTTTCTCCAAAATCACATAGCTTATAAGTGATAAAGTCAAAATTTATATATAAACTATGTCTATTTTAATCAAAACCATAATATATAGTATAATATTATACTCTCTCTACATAGACTTTTTGCATGCTTGTATAATATTCTGATAATATTTTGAGAAATGATACTGCTTATGAAATTTTTTTGGATGATTGCCTACTTTCAAGTCCAGTTAATAGACCAGAGGTATGCCATACATCAAATACAGAATTTACTCAGAATGTTAACAAGAGTTTGCATTGGATACTATATGTTCATTTAACTAAAAAGGCAATTAAAATATTAAGTATTTGATATCTTTGTCACAAATACACAAAGTTGACCAGAAACCTAAGTTACTTTTATAAATATATGAAAGACACCCTAAGAGGACTTGAATGGGAGGAAAAAATAACTTACAGCAAATGTGTTCTTTGTACTATGCCCCATTAAAGAGAACACAGTTAGGGCGTGACATTCAGTTAAATGAGAACATTAAAAGATAAATGAGCTATGAACTTTGATTAAAATCACATGTTGTGCATTGCTATTTTAAACAAGCAAGAGTCTATCACTACATCATACCAAGAGAAATAAAATATTCCTAAATCTATTCCTCTTCATATTCTTCCTACTATTATAATGACTATATGAGTATGCTTACAATAGGCCAAACACTCATTGGCTCACTCTCTTACTCTTCCCAAATTTATAAGTCATGTTAAATAATATAGAATTTCAGAGTTGGAAGGAGCTCTGAGAGTGATCAAGAGCCGTTTATGGGCTATATAGATTTCCACTATACTGCCCTTGGCAGTTTCTGCTTCATGGTGTCAGTGATGAGACCTGGATAGCCCAACATGAAAAGTAAGCCATTTCATTGTTATATAGTATTCTTTTTATTTCTGTTGTCTTACTAGACATAAATTAGGCAGTTGGGCTTTGAAAAGGATTCAAACAGGCTCACACTCTTCTTCCTAGAATGGAATTTCAAAACAATTATATTCTTTCCTTTCTTTGACTGATAACCTCTGATTCTGTAAATTATTTGTCATGTTGTATTACGTTAGTTGGTTATGCAATTCTGTGATACAATACCTAAGACAAACAACTTATAATGAGGAAGATCAGTCTAACATTCTCAGAAGTTTCAGTCAGAGGTTAGTGGCTCCATTGGTTGGGGGCCTACAAGCTGTACTACATCTTAGTGCAAGCATGCTGTAGAGGAAACTACTTAACTCATAGCAGTCAGTAGGTAAGAAGGAACAGAGCATGGCCTCAACATCTCCTTCCAGGACACATACCATATGACTGAACTTCTTTCCATTAGGCCCCAACTCTTAAAGGTTTAAAGTGTTCAGAAGGGCTATAGTTACATGATTAAGGGAAGGAGTACATTACTTGTTGATCATGGTTACCCCTTCCCTTGTTGTCCCACTACCCCTTCCTCCCCCACCACTCCCACTCTCCTCCCAAAGTGGTAAAGTTTGTTACCAATATACTGTCCTATATCTATCATTGTTGGAATGGGTCATCCTGTGTCCTTGTTTCACTGTTTTGTTATTCCCCTTTCCCTCCCCAGATTAGACAAATGTATATACAAGAAAGTACAGTGACAACATGGGATATACCAGAGGGGGAAGAACATACAAAGGAAACAAAAAAATATCACATAGTACATTTAAAACAAGAACAACAAAGACAGACCTCTTGTGTTAATATATTGGGGTTCATTTCACTTAGAGTCATCTTATATGGTCATATGTACATAGCTTTTGAGCTTTTTAGCTCATCTGATAAGATTATCTTATATGTATACTAATTGTTGCAAATAAAGGAAAGCATAGGCCCTAAATTTCTTGGGATTGGCTTACTTCACTTAATATAATTTTTTCCAAGTCTTTCCATATCCTAACAAATAGGGCAGTGTCATTTTTTCTAATGGCAGCATAGAATTCCATTATATATATATATATATATATATATATATATATATATATATATATACCACATTTTCTTGATCCATTCATCTACTGAGGGGCATCTGGGTTGGTCCCATATCTTAGCTATGGTGAATAATGCTGCAATAAACATAGTTGTGCTGGTAGCTTTAGTATAGCATGTTTGTTTTCAGTTTGGGTAAATGCCCAAAAGTGGGATTGCTGGGTCATAGGGAAGCTCTATGTGGAGTTTTTTGAGGAACCTCCATCCTGATTTCCAAAGTGGTTGAACAAGTTTACACTCCCACAAACAATGCAGTAGGGTTCCCTTTTGGCCATATCCCCTCCAGCATCTGTTGCTATTAGATTTCTTGATTATAGCAATTCTAACTGGGGTGAGGTAAAATCTCAATGTTGTTTTGATCTGCAGTTCTTTTATGGCCAGAGAGGTTGAGCATTTCTTCATGTGTCTATTGATTTGTTATGTTTCTTAGTCTTTATTATGAAAAGTTTGGTCAGTGCCAAGGAGCCCTTCAGTTTCTCCTATTCCTTCCTATAATGTTTTCAGGGTGTCTGCTTTTACTTCGTGGTCTTTGATCCATTTGGAGTTGATTGTGCCGCAAGGTGATATATAGGCATCTAATTTTAGTTTTCTACAGGTGTTTACCAATTTTGCCAGCACCATTTACTGAAGAGGCTGTCTTTCTTCCATTCTATTTTTTTGGCTCCCTTATGGAAGATTAGGTGGCTATAGGTCTGCAGGTTAATTTCTGGGTCTTTGGTTCTATTCCATTTGTCTTCAGATCTGTTCTGCTAATACCAAGCCGTTGTGATTAATATGGCCTCTTTACAATAAAATTTTTAAAAGAGGATGCATGATGGGCCACTCATTTGCACTCAGATTTACTGCATGGATAGACACTGCTTGGACAGTCACCACTGCACATGCCTTAAAGCTTGAGCTGATTGCAGAGAATCATTATCCTCCTGGTACCCTAGAGACTCCCAGTAAGCTCCCCAGACACAGGCTTCTCTACCAAGAGTAAGCTGGACTTGCCTGGTACCCAGGGGCAGCAAAATCTCTGATTTATAGGAAAAAAAAGGAATAAAAACTAGCAAATAAACTGCCTTTGGTCGACATTCAGAACAAGGTGACCTTGAGCTACTCTATAGGAGAAAGATGAAGAACTGGAGATTTCTTAAACTATAGAAATAGAGAGTAGGAGAAAAACAAAGGAGGGGGTAACAATGCTCAACAAGAAATGTACTTACTATCTTATCCATGGAACTTTAACCCCTCTGTATAGCATCTTTACAATAAAATAACAATTTAAAAGAAGTTTTAAATTGTTATTTTCTCCCAATAGTACATTGGGCTGAAAACCAAGTTTTAACACAGGACCTGTTGGAGACACAGAAATGTGTCATTGAACCAACACAAAAAATTTTAATTGACCATCCAAAGTATTATGAGTTAAAGGTCACAAGATGGAGCTTTGCAAGTTGTAAGTATAAGCTCATTACCTATTTCATTACTGTAGTCATACTTCAACTCCAGTCATTAATCGATCCTTTCCTGAGCCAAATCTCATGAGCAAACATCTTCCATTTTTTTTTTTTTTTTTTTTTTGTCTGTCATGCAGCTTGAACTCTGGGCCTGGGCACTGTCCCTCAGCTCTTCAGCTCAAGGCAAGAGCTCTACCATTTGAGCCACAGTGCCACTTCTAGTTTTCTGGTGGTTAATTGGAGCTAAGAGTCTCATGGACATTCCTGCCCAGGCTGGCTTTGAACCGAGATTCTCAGATCTCAGCCTCCTGAGTAGCTAGGATTACAGGCATGAGCCACCAGCACCTGGCACATCTTCCTCTCATTGGTGACTGTTCTTAAGCAAACTCTGAAGAGAAGGTTTTGCCAAAATTGTTGACTGAGTCAAGAATACTAGAATTTGTTGCATCTGAATGTGCATCCATGCATTAAAGAAGTCTTCCATGAAGTGTTTCCAGTATGTCTATATTTATTTTATAATTATTATTATATTGGTCTTGTGCCTACATTATCGATTGTATCTATGTACTTGGAAGAGTCATGAACAGGAATGATATCGTAACTATGAAGTTTTGATTAATTAATTCTCATGAAATTTACTCGAAGAAAGGCTGGGGAAAAGGTTTAAATTCAAGCATTCAAAACTTGAGACAACCTTATCTTTTTCCCCATCCATTTTCTTCAATTAAATCTGAAACACAAAAGATAAGCATTCTATTTAGAAATAGAAATTCATTTAATTTCTAATTTCCATCAATCTTTCAAGCCTCTGTTGCATTGAATGGTCTTTTAAATGGGGTAGAACTTTCCTCTCAATTTTACCAGTGTCTTCGTCCTTTATGATGCTTTTCACTATGACTGTATTTCATGATAGACAGCCTACTCATTTTCTTCATCAATCTCTTTTCATCTCCCTGATTTAATCTTTTGTTTTCTCTAAGGTGTCCCCTGAAGATGTTTCCCTACCTATGCTTTGGGTGAGGGGAAGGAGAAATATATTCCTGGAATGCAGCATATTTGTAGCTCCCCTTTACCACTTTCAAAGAATCTATTTTTTTTCCTTTCTTGCTAAAATCTTGTCCTTCAAGATGTATTTCCATTCACTAACCCATTTCATTACTGATATCTGGTAATGCACTCAGCAGTTTATCACTATTAAATTTTAGATTCTTTTTTTATGGGATATGACAATTATATCTGGAAATCAGGGTAAAACAGAGTAAAGTGTGCAAGACTAAGGTCAGAACCTATTGCTACCTGCTACTGACTTCCCTAATATCTAGAATATATTCATTCATTGTCTTCTTTGGCACCTGTTGTTAAACTATGTATCATAATTTATATTCAGGCTTTTTATTACAGTACAAGTAAGTGTTCTCATTATTGTTTCATTGTCTCTTTGTTGACAGACCCAATTCATTTGACATAATAGTCAAAGACTGTGGGTCAATTTTCCATTCTTACATGATTTCTTACTCTTTATCCCAATATACTATTTCTCTCTATCTTTACTTCCTATCTCTTATAATACTTTATTTCTAAAAGGTTGGTGTTTCTCAAAATTGTGCTCCAGGATCTAGTCTCTTTTTGTTTCATATTTTTTATCTTTTGAAAACAAAATAATTTTCCTTTTATCTCGTCCACAATCTGCCACTCTTCTCTCTAATTCTATACCTGTCTGATTCTATCTGATCAATCAAATTTCAACATAGGAATTATATCCTCTGAGGAGCCTTTCTTGATTAATTTCTCCCACCTTTATAGCTTTTCATATTACCATTTTAAACTGTATCCTTTATGTATTAGCCTTTATTTTGTCTCAACTTTTCAAATGTAAATTTCCTTAAAGTTTATAATATATTGACTATATCTTCAGCTTCTTTCTTGGCTAATTCAACTTTTAAAGAGGGTCACTCTCTCTGAATATTTCTACCACTGTTATTACATCAATCACCTGCATTGTTAGTAAAAGTTCAAAACAGTGATTCCCTTCAGTATTTTATCCTCCTGTATTTCTGGGAAATTATTCAGTAGTATTGACACAAAAACGTGAATTTGTTTTTGCACAAATTCTAAAATATAAACTCTAAAATACAGTTGATTTTATCACTCCTGCAATTTAATTACTAATTGGTTGATTTATAATTAATCAGAAGGGAGACTGTCATTAGAGGGCCTGGCATAAACAAGTGAACACTTTAGAAAATGAAGAATCAGAGATATACTGTTGCTGGTCTAGAAGAAAACCAGCATCCCTATCTACAAACTCCTAAGGAAATCACATGGTAAGGAACTGCCAGCAGCCTTCCAGATTTAGGAGAGGTCCCTAGCCAAACGTTATCAAGAAAATGGGACCTTCAGATACACAAGTATAAGAAACTGAATTTTGCCAACTGCCAGTAAACTTTCATTTCAATTTCTGGGAAGTCAATTTTGTCTATGGTTTTTAGCCTATCATTCCTCCAGTTTAAGCGTTAGCCAAATTTCCTAGATGATAAGAATTCCGTTAGGTACTTGCTAAAAATGAATTTCCAGGTCTCTTTCCATATGCATAAATAGAAAATTTAAGGAAATGGTGTCATTTTTTGTCAATACTTTATTTTAGCCCACTTACCCAGGAAATGCTGGTTTATAGAATGATCCAGAAAAATCACTCATCATCTTTGCAACCAAGTATGGAATCATCTGATAGATAAGCTTATCATTTATCAATTCTTTTTTTTTTTTTTTTTTTGTTGATCATGGAGCTTGAAGTCTGGGCCTGAACACCGTTCCTCAGCTCTTCAGCTCAAGGCTAGCGCTCTACCACTGCACCACTTACAGTTTTCTGAGTGGTTTATTGGAGATAAAGAGTCTCACGCACTTCCCTGTCTGGGCTGGTTTTGAACCACGATCCTCAGATCTCTGCCTCCTGAGTAGCTAGGATTACAGGTGTGAGCCACTGGCTCCCGGCTTCAATTTAATTTTTAATTAATAGAAAGTGAATGATTTATTTTGGCATTTCCATACAAGCAAATAATGGACTTTGATACTTATAATGCGTTATATACATTGTCATCCTGTACCCCATCTACATTCATGTGATTATTTTTGCCTTAGATTCTACATATAAGAGAAAATATGCATCATTTCATTCAACTTGTGTGTATCATTTAGAAAATACTTTCAGATCTCACAGTCTCCCTTCCTTTCTTTTCTTTTTATCCATTTATATACTTTTCTCTAGAAATGGATGCTTATTTGTTAAAAAAAATCATTATTATAACTTTGAGTGTAGCTCTAAGTGTGCCTGGAGGCAGAGGATTTAACAAGCCTTGTCCAGTAGCATGTAGTATTTCCCTCTTCTTCCCTGGTTTTCCCTTCTTCTATGCTCTTTTATTTCTTCCTTTTTTTACATTACCACTGTTCCAAGAAGGTATTTAAACTTTTAGGGGGGAATCATGCTGCAGTATTATGAAAGAAGGTGGTAAGAAAATATATCTTTAAGCCAAATATCTTTTTTTTATTATTATTGTGAAAATACCACACAGAGAGGTTACAATTACATGGGCAAGATAATGAGTACATTTCTTTTCAAGCATTGTTGCCTCCTCCTTTGTTTCCCCTTCCCATCCCTTCCCCTCTTCACCCCCACACCCCCACACCTCCCAACCACCACCCTCCCCACCACCTCCACCCCCCCACCCCGCCAAAGTTGTAAAGTTAGTTTTTCGACATAACGACTTGTACATCTCATTGTTGTAATGGGTCTACCTGTAACCCTATTTACACAGTTTGTTTTTTCCTTTCCCCTCCACAAATTATTATCAACATCAAATACAGTGAAAGCAGGGTTTATACCCTGGGGGAGGTACATACAAAGCAACAAAGAATACATCTTATAAATATGTTAGAAACAATCGCAAGAAAGAAAAAAACGTTTGAATCCTTATCTTGGGATTCATTTTGCCTAACATCAACTTGCCTGATAGTTTCTGTTTGTCTCAGACATATACTAGTTATTGCAAATAAGGGAAACTATGGGACCTATATTTCTTTGGGCCTGGCTTACTTCACTTATATAATTTTTTCCAAGTCTTTCCATTTCCAAACAAATGGGGTAATGTCATTCTTTCTGTGGAGGCATAGAATTCTATTGTGTATATATACCACATTTTCTTGATCCATTCATCTACTGAGGGGCATCTGGGTTGGATCCATAACTTAGCTCTGGTAAATAATGCTGCAATAAACAAAGATGTGCTGGTAGCTTTAGTATGGTCTTGTTTGTGATCATTTGGGTAAATGCCCAAAAGTGGGATTGCTGGGTTATAGGGGAGTGTGGTGAGCTGCGGGAGCTGGCCAAAGATGGCGTGGCCGCATGGCACGGTCAAGCCAAAGATGGCGCTGGCTTCCGCCTTCCGCCTTCCAGATGGCGAGTGCTGTCTGTGAAAAACAACTCCTTATATGGCTATGACTTGGCTCCTAGTTTGCTTCCGTGTTTGCGACCCTATTGGTATATGCCACGTGGCACCTCGGGATTGGCCATCCAGGAGGCTTATAACGGGAGTGCGGGTGCGGGGTGAGAGAGAAGCTAATAATCAAGGTTCCTGAATAAACTGCTTTGAGAAGAATCCCGGGTCGTGTCTTCCTTGCTGGTCGAGGTGGATGCGACAGGGGAGCTCTATGTGGAGTCTTTTGAGGAACTTCCATCCTGCTTTCCAAAGTGGTTGAACAAGTTTACACTCCCACCATCAATGCAGTAGGTTTCCTTTCTGTCCACATCCCCTCCAGCATCTGTTGTTATTAGAATTCTTGATTATAGCCATTCTAACTGTAGTGAGGTGGTATCTCAATGCTGTTTTGATTTGCATTTTTTAATGGCTAGGGAGATTGAGCATTTTTCATGTGTCTCTTGGCCATCCTTCTTTCTTGTTCAAAGAAGTTTCTCTTCAAGTTTTAAGACAAAATTCTTATGGCCTACAGTTGCAAGTATTAGAACTGTAGAGTGTCTTTGAAATGGATATAATTTTAAGACATCATTGCAAGTAATCTTAGGAGTATTCTAATCACAATGACAAAAGCAGAAATTAAGAACAGATCATTTCTTTTAAGGAATTCAATGATGCTGGGGACTTTCTCCCTAAAAAATTATTTCGTAAGTGTAGTTGCATTGTATGTTTAATGTCTGAGACTCAGGGGACTCAAGAGACATCATAGTAGTTCAGTTCATTTTTTTCTATTCACCAGACCTCTGCCAGTCATCAGGAATGTATCATGTTCACAATACCAAAAAGCAAATTAAATAATCTGAACTCTAGTAGGCTAAACTTGCACACTTAAGGTTATACAGTAATCACAAACATCATGTGTGTCAATGGAATTGCTACAAATGTGAAACATGTTCTAGTTTAAATTATATTTAATCAGAATGGTCAGTAGTTCAGAAATGTTTCCATTTTAAAGATGTTAAAATTCATTACTACTTTAAGTGTGTTTTTTAAACTTTTGGACATTGGACTTAGGCCCAGAGGAATTTTAAAAATCAAAATTGACAGTACATACTTAACTATCATAACCACTCTACAATTATGCTTAGCTGCTATTTTCTCATCCAATAACTCCACAATCTCAGAACTTGTGTGCATATTGAGATTCCTATGGAAGTTATAGCATTAATGAAATTGAGTTTTAAATTTCCCTAGGCTCAACCTAGACATTAAGAATATAAATGTAAATTAACAGAGAAGAACTAGCAGCCATGAATACTAACGCTCAAATCACATTCATTTTCATTTAAATTTTACACAGACATCAGGGAAACAATTTCTCCTCCTTTCCTCCAAAGAAATTATATTAATAATTTTGGCAGTCTTCCTGTGATGGAACAACATTGAATGTAGTATCTTTATATTACTTAGAAAATAGACATATTTAAAAGTAATGCTTGATAGACTAGACTATGCTTGTGATGTTTGAGACAATTTTAGAGACTGAACGTAAATATTCTTCTACTACTGGTTTCAGGAGTTTCTGAGGTTTAAATGTAAGAGTTTTTGAAGACATGTACCAAACAATAGCCTGTTAATAATATATAGTACAACCATATATTAAAAAAAGAAATCATAACATAGATAAAGCAATGACACCTGTACATGATGATGGGGTTTGCCTGGCCTTTCTTCTCTTTTCCCTCAAATTTGAAAAAAGAAAGAAAGAAAGAAAGACAAGAGAAGAAAAACAAATGACCAGCTATTTAGTATTTTGTTTACTTACATTCACCAAAGAAAGAAATCCCTTACAGGTAGAAAGACAGGTATAAGGAGTTTTGAGCTTTGTGGTGGGTAAGTTGATAGAGTCAAACCTGCTGAAAGTGAAAGCAAAAAGTGTTCATGAGTGGCTCCATTTCCAGGTGTTTATTAGGAAAAGTATGTAGTCAATTGAGTATAATGAGAGTGAGTTAGCTTGCGAGACTTAACTCAAGGTAAGGATTTGATTTTGATTTACCTCATAGGGCCTCTCCAGCTAATTTCTCTGTGGCTTTCCCTTATGAATTCTTGCCCCTGCCACGTCATTTCTTCATTTTACTGATGTTTCCCTTTCAAAATAAAACTACATCTCTAAATTTCAATTATCTTGTAACAAGAACTTAAATTTATAATGTTTTCCATAGCACTTATAAAAGAGGTAAGATCATCATAAAAATTCTAGGTGATAAATGTATTTTCTTGAAAGTTTATATGGGTGAAAAAAAATCACACAAAAATGTTACCAAAAATATTTTCTAAAAAGAGAGTGAGAGAGAAAAATAATATTTTATCAAGAGGTCTACAAACATACCATAAAATTGAGCACTAGAATCCTAGCTGCTCAAGAGGCTGAGATCTGAGGATTGTGGTTCAAAGTCAGCCTAAGCAGGAATGCCATGAGACTGTTATCTCTAATTAACCACAAAAAATGTCAGCAGTGGAGTTGATGCTCAAGGGCATAATGATAGCTTTGAGCAAACAATCCCAGGAGCAGTGCCCAGGCCCTGAGTTCAAAGAACTGGCACACATACAAAAAAAAATGCTACAAGACAATTAACTAGAGCATAGTATCAGTCTATTCAAAGTCACTAAAATCAGCAAATAATAACTGATATCTTAAAAATCAGATCTATAATGATGTTCATTTGGTTTATGACAAGCTTTATATTACTTAGGTAAGGATGGACCTGTTATATAAAAGTCATTGAAGCAGAGGATAAAAGGAGGCAGTACCCTTAACTGAAATTAAGAACTAAAATAAATTTTAGTTATCTTTCAAGATTTTAAAATCATAGATGAAAATATAGGCACTTAAAAATAAGGGAATGTCAAGGTCTTCCTAAGTACAAACGTCAATCTTCATGATGGAGTAAACAGACAAATTTGTGTGTGTTACTATATTGTGGCTTGAATTCCAGGCTTCACCCTTGTTCAACCTGCTTGCCTCACAGTTGATGCTCTGCCTCCTAAGCTGTTTCATCAGCTCCAGCTATTGCTGATTAATTGGAGATGGAATCTCATGCACTTCCTAAGCAGGCTTCTAATTGTGCTTCTTCACAGTCAGCCCTTTCTGACTGTGAGCCACTGGCACCTAGCTGATATATAGAGACCTGACAACATCAAAACATAAATTGAGAAAATATCTACAACATATAAAATAAAGGAGTAATACTACAAATCTGTCAATCTATATCTACCTATCAGAATTCCAACAAATCCATAAGAAAATGATAAAAGTTATATTAAGAATGGAAAACACTGGAATTATAGGGAAAAATTCAACAGTATTAGCAATCAAACATTTGCTTTCAAGCATGGATAATCTATTTTTTCCATTGAGGCTCAAATTTCATGAGGAGATAAAAATGGAAAGATTGTATGTGTTCAATGAGGAGAACTGCAAATTATACTATATCCACATAGTGCAATGCTTTTTTTTATTTTTTACATATATATATTTTATTGTGAAAATACTGTACAGAGGGGTTACAATTACATGGGCAAGATAGTGAGTACATTTCTTATCATGCATTGTACCTCCTCCTTTGTTTACCCTTCCCATCCCTTCCCATCCTCCCTCCCCACCACCCAATCCTCCCACTCCCAAGTTGTAAAGTTCGTTTTTGACATGACAACTTGTACTTCTCATTGTTGCAACAGGTCCACCTGTATCCTTATTTAAACGACTTGTTTTTCCCCTTCCCCTCCACAAATTATACCGACATCAAATACAGTGAAAGCAGGGGTTATACTGTGGGTTAGGGACATACAAAGCAACAAAGAAATAATCTTATAATTGCGTTATCCTTATTTAAACGACTTGTTTTTCCCCTTCCCCTCCACAAATTATACCGACATCAAATACAGTGAAAGCAGGGGTTATACTGTGGGGGAGGGACATACAAAACAACAAAGAAATAATCTTATAATTGCATTAGAAACAAATGCATGAAAGAAAAAAAAACATTTAAAATACGTATCTTAGGGTTCATTTTCCTAACATCACCTTATCTGACCTTTTCTGCTTGTCTCATACATATACTAGATATTGCAAATAAGGGAAATCATGGGACCTATGTTTCTTTGGGCTTGGCTTACTTCACTTAATATAATTTTTTCCAAGTCTTTCCATTTCCTAACAAATGGGGCAATGTCATTCTTTCTGGTGGATGCATAGAATTCCATTGTGTATATATACCACATTTTCTTTCTTGATCCATTCATCTACTGAGGGGCATCTGGGTTGGTTCCATATCTTAGCTATGGTAAATAATGCTGCAATAAACATAGTTGTGCTGGCATGATCTTGTATTTAAAGAATCCCATAGACTCCACCCCCAAATTATTCAAGCTGATTCAAAACTTTGGCAAAGTAGCAGGGTACAAAATTAACCCTCAAAAACCAATGGCTTTTCAGTATGCCAACAATGAGAAAAGTGGGGCTGAAATTAGAGAAACAACTCCATTTGTAATAGCCCCACAAAAAATAAAACCTAGGAATTAACTTAACCAAAGTAGTGCAACGTTTTTAAAGAAGGTCGGCGTTCAATTTTTGATGTATCATCATCTTATATTTCATGTAGAAAAGGCAAGTTTCAGAACCCTGCTTATAATTTGATCCAATTTGTGTAAGGAAATGCACATACACAGACACAGATAAATGTATGGAGGTAGGAATAGAGAAATGCATACTAAATTATCCTAGGAAAAGTTTAAGGAGGGCTGTAGCAGATATGAGTGTAGCCATATAATATTTGGCAAATCACTTAACCTGTCTATGCTTCACTTTCTTCATGTACAAACCTAACAAGATATTACTCATTTTATAGACTTATTGTGAGAATTAAATGAAGCATTGTATATAGAGCCTTAAAACAAAGCCTACACATAGGATTGGTTTATTATATAAGATTTTTCAATATGATACATTCATAGGTTGCCAATGTAATAAAAAAAAAGAAAAAAGGTGAAATACTGAGCCTGGGACATAAATGCTTCTAAATATGAAAAGGAGAATAAAAGGAAAAATAATTTGGATAAACTGCAGGTTAACTATATCACAACCCAGTAGAATAAAGTTCATAATATAATATCATCATTTGTGCCTTTGCTAGAGAAAAAAAAAAAAACATGGCCACACTATTTTGTAGTGTCTCCTATCAGGCAATGAAGTCTGTTTCTCTGAGTTGGTCCTGTGATGGTCTTTAACCAACAAAATCTGGCAAAAGCAACACTGTGTATGTTTTCTGGAGTTTAGGCCCTTTGAGACCTGTGGCTCCTCCTTCTGCCATTCTAGGGTGTTGCTGTGACTATACCATAGGAGGCAATTTCTGTAATTTGTCAGAAAAATGAGAGACCTGAGGGATCTGGGCAATACTCAGTTCTTATTGCCAGACATATAAATGTGGCTACCATATACTTTCCAACCCAGCAAACCCTCCAGCTAAATGAAGCTGCACAAACATGCCTAGGGAAAAATCACTAGAACAAAATTGCAGTTAACCCGCAGATTATGAAAAAAAAATACTGCTGTTTTAAATCACTAGGCTTTAAGATCATTTGTTATAAAACAATAACTGATGCAGAGGATGTAAGATCTCATGGAAAGAGACCACATGGAGAGGCTAACAAAACTCAGTTGTCTCAACAACTGTAGCTGACTCACCAGCTAGAGTGGGAAGAACTCATTCCCAGGTGACCTGTGAGCTGAATGTAACTATTTTTGTGGGCCCAGAAAAGACCAATAGAAGGATTCCCATTTAACGCACACAATTTTGAGAAATGGCAAAGTGTTTTAAGTAACGAAAGTTAAGTAGTTTGTTCAGCAGAAACAGAATAATGGATAGCAAATCCAATAAGCCTAATTTATAACAACCTAGAAAGCCCTACGTTTTGGATGTAATTTGTCACCCAAATGGCTCATGTGTTGCGAGCTTGGACCCTAGTTTGGTGCTGATGAAAGATAATGAAGAACCTTTAAGATGTAAGGCCTGGTGGAATGTAATTAGGTCATTGAGATTGCTGTTCTTGGAAAGAACTGAGTGTAGTTCCCTTGGGATCCTAGTTAGTGCTCAAGAGAGTATTACTATAAAAGAGCATGCTTGATCTCTCAATGGCACTCTGTTTTCTTGGCTCACCATGTGATATCTTCATATTGTATGTTGTCATCTTACAAGAGGTCTTCATCAGAGGTGAGTTGATATTTGCACCCTATATCACAGGCTTTCAGCCTCTGTAATTGTGGATTAAATAAATTTATTTTCCTTATCATTTATTCATATTTATTTATTTATTTATTATTTATCATTTATTCATATTATTATTCAGTGGAAAATGGACTAATAAAAAAACTCTCTTAAATTTAGTATTCTTAGACAATCATCTGTGTGGACTAATGGTGTCAAATTTTAACACTTATGGACCAAATTTTAAAGAAAATTTATTATGTGTAGTAGGAAACATGATAATTCTATTTAAACTTAGTCATTAAATTAGAACCTAATATAAATTTTATTTAATCCTCATTATTTTTATTTTTGTCTTATTTTTGTCTCATTTGTTTCTGTATTAAAGAAATTCATTGATACATGCAATATGTCAGAAAAAGCAAACGATAACATTGTTATTCTAAATAGAAGCTTGACTGCAAATATGTCCTAAAAATCAACCAAGGAGTCCTTGGTTGGAATGTCTGGACCACACTTTGATTCTAGTTTGCAGGTTATTCAAAGAGATTTGGAATAATATGCATAGGAATCACTTTACTGTGAGTTACTGAGTATAAGAATTACATTGACTTGGGAAATGATACTTTGAACTATATATCAAATATTATCACAACATACCTGACCTCCTACTGTCCCTAAGAAATACCCAAACTTTATTTAAGACCTTTAAATACTTGGATGATTTAACTCCTTTCTCCTCTGCTTCAGATTATGTCACTTCCTCCTATACAGATCCACAATTATCCATGTAAGCTTGTAATTTCCAGATATTTTTTCATATCACTTACCATATATTGTGTTCCTACTGGTTGAAATGCCAAGTACTACCCTTTCTCCAGGCCTCAGTGTAAGAGCACTGCCTCAGGAAAGCCAACCATTTTAATATTAATCTATATGAATCTTCCCTGTTCATTTGTATGTACTTGCTCTGTTCTTTCAAAACACCATTAGTCTAGCCCTGTGTTTTTCTATAAGATTGCCTAGGTCTACCTTCTGCCAAGAAGTAGACCAGAATCTCCAAGATGGGAGAAATAGGTCTGCTTTGATTACCACTCTCTTCCTAGTACATAGTATTACGTAGGCCCATATTCAGTGTTTTCTGAATGTTATTCAATGAAAGTGTGAACTAAAGAATAAAAATACATATGGGAAGCTGTTTTTATTAATCTGAGGAGAAATTATTGATATTTATTGTGCTACATGAAAAAATGATAAGATCCTTGTTCCCAATTTTCATATAAAATTCACTTTTATGTCTGTTTCTGATAGACTATCCTAATAATTGTTAGCATGTAACAGCAACTGTTAATGTATATGACTATAAAATCTTCTTATGGCCATTATTAAGCACGTATTTTAGAAGTAGTAAATGCTTTCATTATTCCATTATAAATTAATAGTTACCTGTAAGTCAATCATGATAATAATTCACTTAAAAGGTTATGATGACGAGGTCACAAAGTTAGAGAGAAGTTCAAGTGCATTTAAATGCCAACAGAACAATCCTAATTGTTCTAAACTCTTTTCACATTCTTTTTTCTAGAGTATAATTTCATCTCTCAAACAGAAATCACAGTGCATTTGAAATCAATTTCCCCTTTTCAACAAATGTGATAGTTAAAAAGTGCCAGAAAGTAATATTTTAAAAAGTATTCCTAATAAAAAGACAAACACTAGCATGAAGCTAGCTTTCAGATCTGCAAGGGAACACACTTTGTTATCTTTATGAAGGTACAAATTATTGCTATTGCCATGTTTGTTTCTGTATAGGAATATCAAATATAAGTGAATTTTATATGAATTAAAGACCAAGGTACCATTCCTTCAACTGTCTATAATTTTAAATTTAAGCAGCTATTTGAATCCATTATAGTAATAATACAAATGAATTGCCACTGCACCCTATTGAGAAGCCTTGGCTTCTGCAAGTTATGATTAATCTGCATTAGAGATACATTTTATTTTCAAACTAAGGTGCAGCGGAATTGATGGAGCCTTTCCAAAGGATATTGTATATGAATATACACTTCTAAGCACAGGTATACAGGTATATCTATATAGAATACTAAGTGACTTCTAAAGCCCAATGGTTGAAACAATAAAAGTGTTTTGATTCTTAGCACCCTGGTCAGAGAAATGACTCTGCAGGGTCCATTTGGATACTAAATAGGCAGTGGTAAAGAGAAGACTTTAATTGGCTTGTCAGTTGTTCTCTTGAGCCTTACTTGGGTGTGTGAAAAACAACACATCTGACTTTGTTAGGAACAGATGGATGCTGAATCCTGGCCACCAACTGTTCACATCCAGGCTCCAGTGAGCTTCCTCCAGTGTGGAATATGGCTGCTTTCCCTACAGGGTCCACAACATGCCGGAAATGGGTATTCCCTAGCAGCAAGTTAGTGACTGCAATTTCACAGATGTGTTTATGGAAGTTACATGGGAAAAAAATCATTAAGCTATTGCCCCTGCTTCCAATCATTGTGGCTAGAAATTTGATCTGCCAGTACCACTCACAATCTCTGGTGGATGAACTGTGGATGGCATTGGTATCAGCTGCAATAGGAAATAATGGTTTACTACAACAAGTACATATTGAAAGTATGCCTTGGAAAACATCTTCCCATTAGACATGCAACCAAATGAAACTTCTTCAGTTTAGACAGTATACATTGATTTTCTTTATGTAATTGTTATTGACTTTAGTTTTCTAATATTATTGTACTTACACTCTTACTTATGAGTGTACTTAGAAATAAGATTGAAATTACTGATATTTCCATTATGTATTCTTCTCACTAGATGCAACCTATGGATTAAACTAATACATTTTAAAAATCAAAGCCAAAAGATCTAAATATTGTTCTCAAAGACTGAGTTGTTCTAGGTACATGGTAATAGCCACTCAATATATGCTTGCTGATTAGTAAATTGTTCAAAAAAATCTTTGAATGTCTTTTAGCTTAAGTCTCAATTTCGTTTCTATTCCCAGTGCTGGCACTGTTCCTAGAACATAGTAGATGCTCTATAATCACTAGCTGAATTGAATTTATGTAATTACATTAGTTCCGGGAATAAACATAAAAAGGTGAATGAATGTGTGTGTGTGAACAAAAATGCATGTCTCTTTTCAAATTCCTAGCAAATTATTTGAATAATACAAACTAGGCAACTGGGTAACTATTCTATAGAGATTGCATGCTCCATTACAATCAGCTATATTGCCCTTTACATTGGCTATTGAAAACTAGCAATTTAGTGAGTCTTCTTCCTGATACCCACATTAGAAATGGAAATTCTTACTCTCATGAGCAAAACTACTTGAAAATTCTACAGTTTCCTGTTGCTTAAATATGTCTGGGGAATACTTAAATTTGAATAAATGCTTTAGGAAATCCACCTACAATATCAGGCTATGGGCTTCTAGAAGCAGCAAATCAGTCTTTAGGAAAAGAGACTAATGGCATAGCCCTCTGTACTTTGGAATTAGGACAGTAAACAATGTTTTGAGGAAACTAAAGGAAGGCAGGTGCAGACCAGAGAATGAAGGACAACAAGAAGCCATTGAAGACTAGCGGGAAAAATGAAAAGTGAGACAGTGTGAGAAAAAAAAATATAAAGAGGCAGTAGACAAGTGATTTTTTTTCTAATAATTAAATAGATTGCTAAAATGCCAGGCAAACAGCTGGGTTACCATTCATAAAACCCTTAGGTATCAACTGTCCTCTCCTGGACTGTCCTCAAAAAGAATAACAAAGAGATAGTCAGGGCAGGAATGAGAGCACCATGATTTTAAATTTTCTATTCCATTTCCATGGCTGTCAGGGGTTGTCCACTTCCCATTGTGCCCTAATCCCCATTTTGTTAATGAAGCAAGCACTTTCCTTAATCCCTGGTTACAGAATTTCCTAGATTCAAGGGTATTTCTGAGTACTTGAAGTCACTGGCCACATGTTTCTTTTCTTTTTTCTTTTTAGAACTCTGAGGTGGGGATTGAGGATGTATTCGGAAAGTTTTTATCTCTCCACAGTTCAGGGTTTGAATCATTCACAAATAAATATTTATTTTTAGTATAAAGAACTTGTTTTAAAGGAGGGTAGTGCGTTTTAGGAAGGTTCTTTGATAGACTGCTGGCAATACACAGATTTTATAACCATCCTCTCCCCACAGCCTATTCACCAGCCCAATAGAGAGACCACAGAGGAAGCAGCTGCTAAGCCCCTACAGAATCTAGTTGTCATCTTTTGTTTCTTTGTTGGCAGGGCGGTGGGGCGGGATGGGGTGGGGGTGGGCAAATGATACCAGGCTGAAGCTGAAGGCAGGTTTGGGAAAAGAATGGTGGGTATAAACATGCTCTTGATACCCTGCTCCCCGCACCGCGCCAGCGGTAAGCTCGGATGTACTTCCTCCTCTTGGTAGTGTAATGGGCTTATAATGGTCCCTCCTTGCAAATACCTGTATCGAAAGCTGGGAAGATGGGAGCACACGGTTCCGAGATCTCCCCCTGGTGTCACCCTGTATTACCTCTCTTTCGGAAATGGAACGCAGTTCCCCAGCTCAGGAGCACAGAGACCATTCAGCCCTGAAGCCCTCCTGGGGCAGCTGCTGCCACCCAAGGAGGGGAAACAGCTGAAAGCTGTGGTGCGCAACCAGAGCTACTCTTCCTGGTAATTAGCGCCTGCCACCTCTGCAAATGCGCCTTATTGCAACCCCTAGCGGGCTCCCAAGTCAGCAGTAGCTCCTCGCTCGCCCGTCCCTGTTCTTGGGGAAGAACATTTAAAAACCATGAGTGTACACATGCCTATTTACACACGTCCTTTCTTCACTCCACATAATCATCAGAACACGTCTTCCTCGCAAAGAAGGTTCGACTTCTTGAAAACAACATTCCTCTACCTAGAAGCTGGTAGCCCTGAGAACATATGCTGGGCTCTCCCTCTGTGTCCCTCTGCTCTTCAAGTCTCTCCCCTGGCAATGTCAGAGGTGGTGCTGGGGATAGGGGCTTGGGAGTCAGCGAGACTCATGTTTGTTTGTTTTGGGGAGGTTGTTGTTGTTGTTGTTTTGTTTTTCCAATTGATGTGGCTCCCCTGGCTCAGCACTTGGTATCTCCCACAGTCTTGCTATCGCCGGGAAGCCAGGAAGAAGGCTACTGAGGGCGTCGCCGCCGCCCTTCCTGGAACAGAAGCCTGCTCCAAGGAGCGGGCGCCAATGCTTTCCCACTTCACTCACATCTGGCTCTGCGGTGCAGCTGTTACCGGCTGGATAGTGTTCTCTTACCCACGAGCCTCACAGTCCGGAGCATGCCCAGTCGGACTCCTTAAGGTTCCTCAAGCGAGTTTCGGAGCTTGCTGGTTCCGCTTCTCCACTTTTTCGAGGAAGCTGGGAAGGGTGGGATGGGAGGGATCCTGGGCTTGGGGCAGCACGCGGGGTTCGCCTAGGTCCTTGCCCTGCCCACTTGCCGCGGCTGGGTGAGAGGCAGATCTGTTTGGGGGAACCTGGGAGCCTAGGGGCAGCTAAGCAGGGCAGGATCCAGAACGTTTTCGTCTCTCCTTAGTCTCCTCTATGGAGACTTTGTCAGTGCTGACCTGACGCGCCACCCGGAGGCTGCGTGCAGCGTGCTTGGGCGCGCTGGGGTCACACTGTTAGCAGGGCCCGTCGGCGGAATGCTCTCACCCGCGGGTGCATGGCAGCCCTTGGGGACTTTAGGCACCATATCCACGAGGTTGAGTTTACTGGAAGGCTAGGGAAAAAAGCGGGGCGGGGGGGGGGGGGGAAGGAAGGCAGAAACAATTTCTCTCCACACTTCCCCCCCCCCCACCACCACCTTAAAAAAAAATCTTCCACCAAAGTTAAACTGTCAAGAGACTTTTCATTCTAAGTCAGTCCAGAAGCTTTACACAGAAAAGCAATGCTGGAGAGCTCTACCGTGCGTGCATGTGTGCACGCGCGCGTTTGTGTGTTAGGAAACAACTGTCCCGGGTTGATTCTGCCATAAATAAATAACTCCTTCCAACTCCCTTCCCTAGCCTACCTCGCCCTTGGAAGAAAACAAAACGATCAAACAGGAAGCCTTTAATCAGTAACGTACCTAGTAGGGTACGAAATGTAAATTGGTTGCCCCATATTTCCTTCTTCCGCTCCCACATCTATCTTTCTTCCGTCTTTGCACACTTAACACTCCGGTGTTTACCATCTTGACTTCCCTCGTTCAGCCTAATACCTGCGCCTTCACCCTTCCTCCTCCTTGCGCTCCTCTCCCCTCCCCTCCCCCACCCCTCCTTTCAGCTGCGGCTAAAACGTGGAGTCTGTGGGGGGGGGGGGGAGAGGGAGAAGGGGAGAGAAGAAGGGAGAGAAGGAAAGGGAGAGGAAGGGAGGGGGAGGGGAGGGAGAGAGAAAGAGAGAGAGAGGAGGGAGAGGGAGAGAGAGAGAGAGAGAGAGAGAGAGAGAGAGAGAGAGAGAGAGAGAGAGAGAGAGAGAGAGAGGGGAAAAAAAACCCTTAGCTGTGGAGCTGTCAAACCGGGCATGCTCAGTAGACAGGGCAGGTTTTTTGGTCTCGAGTAGCGGAGAAACATTTTTTGCACCACCGCGACCAGCCTTAGAGCGCGGCGGCGACGGCCACAGCAACATCAGCACAACCAGCAGCCGTGCAGATACCACGCACCCGGGAGCGCTGCGGGCTCCGGCGCAGCCCGGAGTTCACCTCCGAGTTCCGGGGGGTGGGGGGGAGTGAGCTTACCCCCCTAGGCTCTCTCTCTCTCTCTCTCTCTCTCTCTCTCTCTCTCTCTCTCTCTCACACACACACACACACACACACACACACACACACACACACACACACTATCTCACAAACACATACAACCCCAGACGCAACCATCCTCCAGGCAGAGGTCGTCCGCTGGCGCTGTAGAAGCCAGGTTCGGTTCCTGCCCCGGGCTGCGCGGGCTGAGGGCACCGCTGCCGCCAGCCAGAGGAGACGCGATGCAAGGGCTCGAGCGGCTGCTCGAGCAGTAATGTGGATTTACAGTCGTTTCCTGCAGGGAACCGTCCAAGACACTGGAAGTCCTGGGCACTAGCAGCACCCAGCGGAGCTGACCACCTGGCAAGGGGGCGGGGGAACCACACCTGAGGACACCACCAAAACTTGCGCCTGGACTAGGTAGGTGCGTTTCTTCCATCTCCTACCGATGTCCCTCTTCCTTCTGCCTGCCAGCCTCCCCCTTCCACCCCCAAGGACTCTGGGCGAAGTTCGCCCAAGGCTGCCATAGAGGAAGGCGGCTCCAGGCTATGCGTTGCGCCCGCTCTGGGGACTCCAGCCTAAGCTAGCAGTCTCTGGGAACCCTTCCTCCTGCTATCTCTGCCCGGCTCAGGGGCTCTGGACAAGTTGGGGGGGGGGGGGAGATGGGAGGTTGGTCTTTTTCTCAATTCAGGCTTCCAGCAGGCCCTGGGGACGCGACCCTTCCAGGGCTTGCTGGACTTCCCAGGTGGCACTTTTGCCAAGCAACTCGTCCAGTTGTGGAAGAGGGTCCCTAATCTGGGCTCGCGCAGACCAGGAGCTCTAACAAGTGGAACAGGGTGCTCTGAGTGAAGGTGAGGGACTCCTCTAACCATAAAGATAAGAAGGGGACACATTACGTATGCCATCCTTCCCACCTGGAACAGCTACCCTGGCTTTAGCCACTGGGTAAAGCTTCCATCATTTCCAGGAGAGAAGATACCTAGGGCTAAGACACACTTTAGTACCTGTTTGCTTCGGAATTGCTATTTGAGCCTCACTCAGGTACCCAGATTCAAAGGGAACTCCCAGCCCCTTGTCACGTAAGCCGTGGAGGGCCCCACCCGATGCATCTTCCCTACACCTCCATGTGTATCAAAAGAAATTGGCATTACAGGGCAGTTGGTGCTCTGGAAGCCGTCGGTGTTGGCTGTAACCACGCGCTCAGTGGTGCAGGTGTCTGTGTTTTCGCATTTCTTCTTGACTTGGTCCCTGAAATCCAGCAGCGGCTAGCACATCTGCCGAAAGCCAAGCACCCGCTGGGCATGCCTGGGGAAATGTAACCTCACTTTCTTCCACTCCACAATGGGCGACTGCCAATTCCTTTTCAGGATGCTTTGGCTAGAGGTGGAGAAGGGGGAGACTGTTCGCGCTACTTCGTGAGTGGATGTGTTTGCAGTCAGGAGCATACTGAAACCTCTCAGCGAACCCAGTGCAGTTAGTTGTTTACAGTTGCAGAGACAAACCGTCTCACTCCAGTCATACTTGTCGTCTCCGCGATCCCCACGTCTATTTCGCCACTGGGAGAGTGGGGGGGGGGGGGCAGGGGCTGATTTGCAGCTGGTACTCATGGACCGCAGCTTCAGGTTTAGCAGATCTGCATCATTCTACTGGCGATATGCCAATTTGGGTACAAAAATTCTACATCTTCCATATGAAACAATTGATCAAGAGACGCCCTGAACTTTAGCATTTTTCTTCCTGGGATGCTTATCTAAAGATGTATTTGTGGTGGCCAGCAGAAACACAAAGAGAAGTTTCCAATGCCATAGTAGGGAAAATCAATGGCATTTGGTTTAGAGTCCAAAAGAACATGAAATACCCCAGTGGACTCTAATAGATACTGTTAGATTAGCATTTAATTCATATCATGTTTGTAGTAAGGAAAGATCATAGACAGCTTCCTTGAGTTTAGACGGTTCTATGATTATGATTGTAATTAACAAACTAGGTACACTACCGTGGGAATCAAAATTGCTAGTTTAGCCTGTTCTGTGAGGACACTGGGAATGTCTGCTCTATCCACCTTATTCAGAGGTCTTCTGAACAGGAGCAGAGGTATTACTTTAGAGCAGCTGAAGAAAATAGTACAGCCTAAGAGGGAAAAGCTTTTTTTATTTATTTTTCTCGTTAATGACAAATGGTCCATAGCTTAAACTAACTTTTGCTTGATCATTACCCAGAATTTGCTTGTTGACTCACCCCTCCCCTTGCTCTTATCTGCAATGTGGGGAAACACAAATCTTCATAAGGCATAGTATGGACGCTAGAAAAGGAGGATCCCACTTTTGCCATTTTTTAAATACAAGTTCATATGAGTATTGTGTAATGTCTTAAATAATTTACTATTAAAAAGTTGTTTTTTTGGAGAGGCAGTTAAATAATTTTAGGTTTATGAAAAGAATACTAGCAACTTTTAATGATGATGAATGATCATTACAATATGCATTTGGGAAGAGGTTCTTGTGATTTCTAATGTGAAGCCAGACTGTAAATGTTATTTAAAAGTTTTCAAGTCATATATCAGAATGTTTTTGAAAAACAGGTGTTTTGTGAAAACAACTCTATGAAGACATAGTGATTATTTTCATAATAAAGTTAATAAAGTGCATTCTCTAGAACAATGCCAACCATATTATAGAATGTGTTTGGTAGAATTGAATAAATGTTTCGAAATATGTGAGATACTGTTTACCATTAGGTCTAGTTGTCAATTAGGAATTAGGAATAGTAATGCTATTTGACACAATATATTGTGGGACTAAAAGAAGCAATCCTTATAAAATCACTGTGCTGTAAAAATGGTTAAGTGAGATGCCAGATATTCAAATATATAGGTATATTAGCATATAAAAATTATATCTTATGGACTCATCACCTCATTAAAGGGCCTAATTCAAAGTTTGAGTATTCCCAAAGTCTCACTGCTTAAATCAAGCTATAAAATGTGTAAATAATACTGATATGATCACAACTTCTGTCCTAGTCACTGTACCTTTCTGATATCAACACCAAGATTATTGTTGAAATGGAACATTCTGGCACTCAAGTTTATTATTTACAATATTTCTTTAAATTACTAAAATGCAGAATATTATTTGATCTGTAAATTTTGGAAACAAAGCATTTGCTGGAGATTCATTTTCCATGATAGACTTAAAAACTTGGAAATAATGAGGACTTTTATGGTTAGCACAATAAAAAAAAGCTACATTCTATGTTAGAGGTAGAATTTTAGAATTGATATATTGTATGCTTGCTTTTCCAAAAAGTCCTTTAGTTTCAAATTTAAGTATAGTTTTCATGTTCTTGGTTTATAGTATGATTAATGTATTCTGTAAGGTTTCTCAAATATATTAATGTATTATTTATGCATTTATTTATTTACCTATGAGTGAGCTTAAGTCAAAAGAAGACCAGTGCTTTGAATACTGGACTCAGTGATTATTTTTTAATCAGAACAAATTTTCTTACATTACTCATATTTCCCCCTCTCACTCTGTCTCCTACACACATACACACATACATACATACACACAAACATAACACACACATGCACATTAAAGTAACCTCATGTGGATACCGTGCATCAGTTAAAAACCATAAGACAATTTTATTAAAATTATATATTCATTTTTTCAATTTTAATATAAAAATAACACTATTAATGTTCTTTCAAATGTTGCCCATCATTTACCATGTAAAAGAGGTTTGAACTGGATTACTAGCATAACTCCAGGCAGATAAAAGATAAAGTGTTTCAAGATGCAAAATTCTACTATTTTGATTACCAGAACACATCTATAACTAAAAATGCAACTGCTAATTCTGAAAATTAAAAACATTAAATTTCAAAATTGTTCATATATACAATTACTGCTTCAAATCATCTACAGATTCTAAGTATTAGAGTAGATCACTATATTAATACATGTTTCTATTAGTTTTTGTTCTTTGAATGATAAAGTATTTTTTACTTAGTAATTATATATTATCAATATACGTAATGTATTATTCCTGGCTTTATATATTATTTCTGTTCCCTTCTGTTTTCTATTGATTCCTTTCAAAGCAGGGAAAGTAAATATCAAACAAATTGTGATTAATTTGAACAGGCAAAAGCTATAAAAGGCTTCACACAGCTTTTGATTGTTCTTAACAACCTTGATGATGCAACCATAGGTGTCTCTTCAGTATTGGTGTTATAAAGATTTACCTTAAGTATAGAAATTTTACAGTTAACTAGATATGCTATATGAAAATCTAGCAAGACCAAGGATATTTCTTATATTGAAAACTCAGAAAATGGGACTGGGGAAATTTGTATATGATGACATAAGCTAAAAATATTATAAATGAATATTAATGTTAATTGCTTTGATAACATTTTGTGTTATTTAAACTAGCTAAATCCCTCTTTAGAGATAAATAATTTTACAGTTGATATAGATCCCTAATATGTTAAAACAGTAGCATAGAATCTAGTAAAGAAAAACTATTAAATTCTTATGTAATTTCAGCACTCTTTCCTAGACCTGAATTGTACTTCCTGTCCAACACACTACTTTAAGTAAACAATAGCATATGGTGAAATGTGCATATATGCCAACTAACCACTATTCCTTGGATGATGTTTTTAATATGATGTAATGATTTTTAAACACGAGGTTCTTCACCTTTACCCTGCTCTAACTGTAAGAAGGATAAATCAATTGGAAATTAATATATGAGAACATGTTAAATTTTTCTTTTTGTATCAGTGGATCATCCTTGTGAAGCTCTTCCTTGGGCCTTTCTATCTGATTTTAAGGTAAGTCTTTGTGAAGATTAGTGTTTTTTTCTGGTATATGTAATAATTGTCTATGACTGACACTTAATAAATATATATACATAAATTCATATTAGGTGGCATCTAATATATGTGCAAAAGGTTGCATAGACCCTCCAACTGTTTGGAGTAATACAAAACAACATCTAGTTAGATGAAAAAAATTTACTTACTGTCTAAGTGCTCTGAATTCATTTAACAGGATGATGACCATTAATATTTATGTCAAAAAAGGATGAAAAAATAAAACCCTAAAGTACTTAGACAGTACCTTAAATACTCTTGGGTTTTTATAAAATACATAATGAATCAAATGTCATCCTGAATCTGCAGTTCTCTATGAAATGCATGGAATGTTGCTTGCATTCTCCAACAATTACAATAACAAATATGTTAGCTATTGCAACATGGCAGAAATTGAAAAACTTTAATTTCAATTCTATACTCTCCCACCCTTTGCACATTAAAAATCTGATGTAAAGATTTTGTTATGTTGGCTTTTTACAAATTCCTGTACCTCATTTTCCACCAATTCTTCTACTGCCATGGAAACTACATGGGACAGACAGCTGGGAGTCACTAATTCAGGATGGGAACCTGCTTGTTAATTTAATTTTATGCCAGCCTGTTGGTCCCTGAAAGTAACTGTTAAGAGCTTGGGAATTGAATTTGCTAGAAATAAATGATTAAGCAGAACAAAAATCAGTCATTTTCCTGAAGATCTGCCCTCAACCTTCTTTGTCCCTACTCAAGCAGTTCTTTTGAAATAGTCATAGTAATAGAGTTTGATTTGTACATTCTTATGAGTATTTATGTATTTTACAAAGCATTTTTGTTCTAATAGAACATTCACAGCTTTAAAATAGTTACATAATAGCTATTACATTGAAAACTGTGTTCTTTAAAATTATGATTTTGTAGACTTTGAAGAACCCTATTTAGAAATCACAGTACAACTAAGCATAAATGATACTTGATTTTCCAGTCAGATAGGATATTTTCCTTTTCAAATAAGAAACATTTTTGCTAAAATATCTATGTTGTACAGGTTACACCAGAGACCAAGTGGATTTGAAATCTATAAAACAGTCATTTCACTTATCATCATAAAGAATACTGATTGTTTTAATTTTAATCAACTAAGTTGTCAGTTGATAAGTAGACAACAATGAGGAAATTGCCTTTTAATGTTTCTCATATTTTGTTGAAACATTTTTGTGGCTTGTTACGACTTATGAAATTGAATTTTGGAATCACAATCTCTAATGTGAACTGAATTGCAATCCATGTTATCATCACAATATTATATATGTAGCCTGTAAATTTAATATTTTCCTCTGAATTATAGCTATAAACAAACTTTTACATTGTGACTAAGAAAAAGCTATTCCCCAAAGAGGATTTTGGTAATATAAAAAAGTGCATGAGTGTGTGGATATGGGTGTGGGTGTGGTGGATGTGTTTATTTCCATATGTAGGTCAGAGTAGTGAAAATAATTACAAAGCATAAATATCCAAATAAGAAATGCTAGTGACAGAATGGGAAAATTACTTAAAAGTTTGTGAAATAATTATTTATATATATACTTTAAAGGGAATATTGGTGAAATCAGTATTGAGTTGTTGAACTGTGTGTATTGTATTAACTGTTTTTATTCTTGAGCTATATTTGCATGATACCGAAATATCTGATTGAAACAAAACATGACTTAATCATCATAGTTGAATATGTGAGTTTCTTAAAATCTGTGTTTTCTATGTCTTGTCAATTTCTTTAACCTTTCAATAAATGCTTGACATTTGGATGAACAATGAAAAAAACTCCATCAAATATCTGAATGGTTCCACATTTCTCATCAATAAGAATTTGTTGTTCATACAAATGTTCAAAACTCCTTTTGAAATAACCATATACTTAGTTTTCAATTTTTTTGATAAAATATACTATAAATATTCTGAATGGTGATGCAGATATTGTCACTCTTAAGTAGAATTCATCTATGGTTATATTAAACGAAATCCATTTTCATTTGTTTGGAATACATTTAATGTTTTGCTATGAACAAGGGTTTGTAAAGCAGCCAAAATAAAATACACGGCTATCAGTTTGCACACTTCAGGGACAATCTGATTACTGGCTAAGGTCAAAGAGAAAATTTCCCCATTGCATGGTTTTGCATAATTGTTAGTTTCTAAGTGTGTCTATTAACTCTAATGTGTCTATCTGGTTTAGACACCTGTCAAAGAAAAGGTGCCAAATTAGATGGACAATTGCAATCTTTGTTTTCTATCTACATACATGTTAAGAAAATTTTTCAGTAGGTCAGAAAAAATGCAAAAATATGCTGCGATGGCCTATGTCAATAATCCAGTTTTTTTTACAGATACATTTAAAATTAAATATCCTAAGAGATAATTAATTTAGAAAAGTTACTGATAATGAACTCATCTTATGCTACATATGCTTTAGACCTATGATGATGCCTTATTAAAGGTGTCTCAATTTTGCTAATTACCACCTGTGTTTAAATATAGAGGTATATAAATACACTATAACCACACAGTGGTTTGAGCATTGTAAACCTGAAAGCTTGGCTCTAGTCCTACCTAATTCAGTTCTTATAATAAAAATGTTTGGTCAACATTTTGAATTTATACTCTGTGCATTATGTCTCCCTTTGTACATTATGAGCCCTTGCCTTTAATGTTGAAGATTTTTAAGCTTCTTTGCTTAATTGCAGGCATTTGGGTAATATTGATATGTAAGCTTCTGCTCTTTAACTAGCTTAAAAATGTTTTTGTGTTTGTATGTATATGAGATTTTCTAAACAAATAGCTATTAAGTGAACATGTGCATTTTGCTATTGATTTCACCAGCATTATACACAGAAACACATAAATATATCACCTCTTTGCTTAGCCTATGCCTCAAATGAATAAATATATTTCTGTGATCATGTCTCATTATCCATTTAAAGCTTTAAGCAATGTTGGAGAACATTGACAGAATTGCTAAGACCATCAAGTAAAGAAATTCCTTTGGGAAGATAGTATTAATTTCACTAATGAGATATAGTGACCTCTAAGAGATAAGGCTGTGCAGTAGGTTGCTTAATTGATACTTACTGCTTACACCTGAGAACAATTTTGAACTATCAATTTCTGTCCTTCCTTTCTTTCTTCCTCCCTCCCTCCTTCTCTCCTTCTTCCCCCCCTCTCTTCCTCCTCTCCCTCCCCCTTTCTCGTTGCACTCATTTTCTCTCTCACTCCTTTCTCTTCACTCTTTGTCTCTCTCTTCCCTTCTTTCTCTCTTTCTTTCTTTCCCTCCTTGTTTCCTTCTTTCCTCAATTTCTCCCACTATCTCCTTTCTTCTTCTTTCCCTACTTCCTCCTCTCCCCCTCCATTATTTATCTGGTATCTGTTCATACCTGTTAAAGTAGTATGCTGATTAATGTGGATGAAAATATGCCCTGGGAAATTGACAACTGATATTGATCACTTCTTTTATACTGATTTTGACAATGCATTAGGAATCTTGCACAGAATTAAAAGTACAATGTGAAACAATTTTTGTTTACTTTTATATTAGTGTAAATCAATTATATAAAAGGGTTTCATTGTGATATTTACAGCATATATATATAATTGACAGGTACAATTTATCCCATCTGTATTACTCTCTTGTATTCCCCATTCCCTTTTCCTTTTTTGAAAATCTTTGTTTCATTGGGTTATTTTCATATATACATACATGCATGCACTTCCATAGTATTCACTCCATTATCATTTGCTGTATTGTTTTTGGCATTCTTTATGTATTTTTTCAATTATATGGAGTAGGAGCTAAATGGCACAACATTTTCTTAGATTGGTATTCATTAATACAGGTTTACCCTGTGCATATTTTATTAGTACATTTATGTTGTTAGTACATTTGTGATTTATCTTTCATTTTTAGAATAAGAAAATCTCATCCCTTAGGTGTGACACCATTTATTTTTGGATTATAGAATTCATGAAGTGTTAACAAAAGGGTGCTACTTTTTTTCATTGTTTTGTTCTTTCTCCTATTTGAGATATTGTCTTGATGAAACACTCGATAACTTGTGAAAGTGAGGTAATTTTAATGTAAACAATTAGAATTCAGTGCAAGGGTAATATTTTAACACACTGAAGAAAATAATTTTTAGTAAAAATAATTTTTTTCTAAAACATGAAATAAAACAGGTTTCCCGTTATACAGTACACATAGTGAGAGAGCACATGTTCCATCCATTTAGCAAAATGTTTGTTATTACTTTGTTGGTGAGAAAAAAATCAACATTTACACAGAGTTTGGAATGATAGATATTAAATTCTCAAATGCATTTCCCACAAAGGCTCTTTGGGTCTCATGTGTTAATCTTTTCTTTTATTGAAGACTTCAGTATTACACAAATTTGGTCACATACCATAGGACAAACTTTGTGAAAGGAAGGCTTCATCTGATCATTCTTCCATTTGTCCATTTACATGTTTATCAAAAATCTATGAGTGCTGCTGTTTGTTAGTAATAAGGAAATATTTAGAAGATTTAACAGCTAGTAGGGAAGACAGACACATAAACATATTCTGATGTTCTAGTAGAGAAAAATTGAGAATGTCCTGGAAGCTCAATAGTTGATACAGTTTTAAAAGGATATGTCATTTAAACTAGTTCTTAATGACTTTCTAGTCAGAGAATATAAAGAATTACATTCTACATGGCATAAGGATTTTGAAAGGGCACAGGGCTAAATTAGCAATAGAGAATATCTGCCCAGAAAAGGAGCACAAGTTGTATTTCCTATCCAGATAGGGGGAACAAAGGTCAGAAGTAATGTCTTCTTTTATTTCTCTATATATGTCTGACATGCAAAAAGTACTTAGTGCATATTTGCTGAATGGATTAAAGGGATACTATATTTTTTTTCCGGCAAGGAAAGTTATCCTAGAAAAAACATGGTTATTTTCCTGATTTATTGAAAATAATACAACATATTCTATTACATAAGAAGCTGTAAAGTGAAGAGACTGTTCAAAACTTTGTTTTAAACAGGTGACACCAGTATAGAGGGTAAGATAAAATGAATGAAGAGTAATAGCAGCAAGACCAATAAAGAAATTGTATCACAACTGTGAAAAATTATGAAGACATGGACCAGGGGAGTGAGTGGTACTAGAGAGAGGGGAACAAACCTAAAAGCCATACATATATTATGCATATATAATTACATAGCTGTAAGTTAAAATAATAAATACAATAAACATCAAGGTTTAGGTAAGATGATGCTTGATGCAATTGTCTAAGTCTCAAATCTTCCAATCATTCAGTCAGTTTAGAAATTATTAACTCTGTTGATCCTACTTTCAATGGCTATCTTTATTTGAGGATTTTTCTCATTCCTTACAAACACCTTATACCAAGCCATTATCATTTCCACCTACACACTGAAATTGTTTCCTCATAGATGCTCCTATGTTGATTATTGCCCATGTATGGTTTTCCCCAGGGCAAATCACTATGATTTTAAAAGAGAAATGAGATCTTGTAATTCAACTTCTTCTCTGTCCTCTGATGAGTGACTTTTCATCACATAGGAAATAAACTGAATTTTTAAAAATTCAAGATTCTACATGATTTTGGACAATGACTGTTGGTTCGACTTGAGTCATTATTCACCCCCACACATCCCACTCATAACTTTCTAACCACATTACTTTCCCTTTGGCTCCTTAAACCTGTCATGCATCTTTTGTCTCAGGGCTTTTACACCCGCTTTTTCCTCTGCCTGAAATGAAATTATTCTTGAGTCATACATAACAACTTTCTCATTTTATTCAGTTACTTGATTATGTATTCCTTCATCTTAAAGTTGCTACCCTGATCATCCATTAAATAGAATCCTAATGTACTTCTTTTCTGTCCTTTTACCCCATATTACTTATCACTAACTGGTACATCGTATTTCTTCACTTATGATTTATCACCCATTCTAATTTATGAGGTCCACAAGGGGGTAGTCATTTGTTCTTTTTGTTCATTACTATGCCTATATCATTTAGAACACTTCCCAACAGAGAATAAACTTAATAAGTGTGGGTAATGTGAAAGAATAACAGACATAATAAAATACTTATTTCTATTGGTTTGGTAGTTTGCAGTAAAGTCCTTCAAAATGCTCACATCTAAGGGCCAGGGATGTAGCACAGTAGTAGAGCATTTGCCTTACATGTATAAGGTCTTGTGTTCAATCCCTAGTACTGCAAAATGAATTCTTTATACCATTTAGCCAAATAATTCCACTTTTGGGAATTTGTCCTAAGAAAATAAGCTGAAATGTACAAATCTCTCATTTGGAGAGATTTTCCACCAAACATTATTTGTACTAGTAGAAAAAAATGTTACCTAAATGTTCATCAAGGGAATTGCTAAGCAATTTATGATGCATGGAGAAATGCAATATTTTGTTACCATTAAAGTTTTGTACTGTCAAGTGATCATGCTTGGTAGAAAATTGTATATACTCAAAATGTAGGAAATTAAAAACAACTGGAAATAGATGTATAAAAGCCCTAAACTGAAACTGCCAATTCTTTGATCTCACATAGATAATAACATTCTACTTCTTTTACAAAGGAAGGATGTTCTCAGTCTCTTAAAATATCATATATAATTTCCATTATCAGAGTATATTTGCAAGACAAAGAGGAAACCAAAACACAAAATATTGTCACACCAGACGTCATGTTTTGGTGATAAATGAGAAGAAAGTTATTCTGTGAGTTGGTGCTGGAGGGAGAAGAATACACCAGTTTTAAGTGGAACCAATTGTTCTCTTGCACCTTCATTTTGAGGAGGTCCACAGACAGGAAATAATTGAGATCCACTGGTCCAATCTAATCTTCATTCACTAGAGAATGAAAGAGAGCTTTGTTTATCCTGGCAGGATTTGAGCAAGATGTTCAAAGGAGAGAAGCAAGTTAAGATTTCCTCATATTGCTGTGAAAAGCACTAGCAATTTGCCTCATGAAAAACAGAAATGATTACTCACTATATTTTTTCATGTCATGTAGTAAAAACAATTAAGTGAAGTTAGGCTATAGATTACTTGGCTATTCAGCCACAGTCACCTCTAATGGAAAGGAAGAAAAATAGCATTGACAACTTTTGGCAGGTCTCATCATTAGAAATGCCCATATTGCCAGAAAGAAAAGAAGCTGCAGCCAATAACGTAAACCTGGAAGTTCTTTAAGGCTGCAAGAAAAAAAAAAAAGTGACAATACAGAGTGTTGCAGAATTAATTGTGTAAGACAGCTGATCATTGTAATGGGGAAACTGTCTTCTTTTTTTTTTTTTTGGTCGTTTGTGGGGCTTGAACTCAAGGCCTGGGAGCTGTCCCTGAGCTTTTCAGCTCAAGGTGAGCACTCTACCACTTGAGCCACAGCGCCACCTCCGGTTTTTTGGTGGTTTATTGGAGATCAGAGTCTCATGGACTTTCCTGCTCGGGCTGGTTTTCAACTGTGATCCTTAGCTCTCAGCCTCCTTAGTAACTAGGATTACAGGTGTGAGCCACCAGCGCCCGGCAGTAACTCTTTTTTAACACAATTATTTTCTTTTTTTTCCAAATAAGTTTTTTTTATTGTGAAAATACAGTACAGAGGGGTTAGAGTTACATGAGCAAGGTAGTGAGTACATTTCTTATCAAGTATTGTTGCCTCTTCCTTTGTTTTTCCCCTACCATCTCTTCCCTCCCACCTTCTCAACTATACCCCCATTCCCCCCTCTTCTACAAGGTCTGTGAGTAAAGTCTCATTAGAAAAATACTATTATGGGCTTCAAAGCATGTATAGCAAAATATAAATGTATTATATTAGTAAAATTATGTACTATGGCCTGTAGACAACTCAAAGTCCCTCAAAAGTAGAAATAAATATTTTTGTTTCAGCTATAATTAGCATATAATTGAGTAACTGGAAAACAAATAAAATTTGTATTTTTTCCTTAACTGATCAAGAGTATACTTTCAAAATCCATGTAAGATAACTATCCCCAAACATATATCAACATCTTGAACAGGACTATTAGAGTCTTTTTCTATTCACCTTCAATTATTACATTTCACCTTAATAGATAATCTTGGCTGATACTTCATTTTATGAGAGACTTCATTTGTGAAGGAAGTAGAGTATTATTCTCTGCATAAGCCCAAACAATAGTCAGTGGCACTATTTGAAGTCTGGGCTAGATGACCTCTTAATAAGTTGTATAAATTTGATTTTAGAACTCTACTGGCAGGCTTTAGCCCCTCTCTCAAACCGGCAATGTTCTGTGGGATGTATTTATTTATAACATTTATTACTCTTGCTATTTATGCCTCTGATATACATTGTTCAGTTGAGTGCAATGATAGTCCTCTCAAGCATTCTAAATGGTATTTAGTCCGAATTCTATATTAAGATGTTCAATAGTTTGGGGTTTTTTGGCAATAAACTCTTGAATGGCATAGAAAAGTAAGGGGTGAGGTGAATGGTACATATTTCTGAACTGGTAAACAAAGGCAAGTAACATGGGGTTTCTGATATAGATCAGCCTATGATTTGGCCTACCCTTATCACAAATGGGGTGACACACTATTAAAGGCTCAAACTTGAAGGCAGTTAAGAAGTAAGCAGAGAAGAACTATAAAATTTTAAAGCCCTTTTGCTTCCATTCCTCTGTGTATCACACCAAGGCAAAATACTACATATAGGGCAGTTTATTTTTTTAAGTATTTTTTGCTAGCTTCCTTGCAGAATCAGCCTGATGGGTATGAAGCCAATTTCTACAGGCTTTCTCTGGTATAAGCAGCACAAGAGCCAGAAATATATTTTGTAGTCTAGATGTAAGTACTTTCTGGAGTGTCTTCCCTTGAAAGATTCTAACTTAGCACTATTATGGGAGCACATCAACACTTGAACAGAGCTGAGTCTTTTTTGAGCAACATTAGCAGTGATGAAAAATGCACATCAGGCAATTAGATTGCAACTAATCAAGAGCATCGCTTCAGTCTATTATGAATGATTTATATATAGTGCATTGGATATGGAGATAATCACTAATAATATGAAACCCTATTATCATTACAAGGTCACCTAAGTGATCTTTGTTAAAGGTGACAATGATGCTATTGACCTGCATTTTTATAAATTGCATTTAAATATTGCCTTCTGTTTGATTTACTGGTAGAAATTTTAACATATTTATTTTTTTACTATTGAGATTTTTTCTTCAAATATAAAGCTAATAAGTTTGGGGATTCCTTGATTGATAATTTAGGGCTATAAGGTTAATTAAATGCCAATCATAAAATATTATAGTGTTCAAGTTCAAATTTGTCATTTTTTCTTTTAATTTAATTCACTGCACTGTCTTCTAAAATGAGTTTGGAAGAATGTAAAACACATGAATTTTTTAAATATATAAAACTGAAAATTTACAAGATATAGATATATGAAAAGGAATCATATATATTTTACCCAAACAATCCAAAGTAGAGTCACATTGTAATTACTTTAAAGTATAATTTATCATTGTCAATATGTTATGAACTTAGAAAATGTTTGTTAACATATATAACTACATACATACATATATTCGTACAGAGAGAAAGTGAGAGAATTGAAAAACAACCAAAATATAAAGAAAACTCTTACTGAGTATGAATCAGGAAGATAGGTAATAATTTATGAAATGCCAGGTGCTAGTGGCTCACACCTGTAATTCTGGCTACTCAGGAGGCTGAGATTTGAAGTTCGTGGTTTGAAACAATCCTGGGCAAGAAAGTTCATGAGACTCCTATCTCCAATAAAGTACCCAGAAATCCAGAAGTGAAGGAAGTTCATGAGACTCCTATCTCCAATAAAGTACCCAGAAATCCAGAAGTGAACTATGTTTCACTGGTAGAGTGATAGTCTTGAGCAAAAAGAAACTCAGGGACAATGCCCAAGTCCTGAATTCAAGCTCCAGGACTGGTACACAAACAAAAAAATGATATGAAATTATAATGAACATTTCTTAATGGTTGCCATACTATACTTAATAGCTTAATAATTGAGCCTTGACTTACATAACCAAATTTTGATTATTGGATATTTAGACAAATTATTATAAAACTTATTTCATATTTTTAAATTTCTTACAAATCAGTCTTTGTATATATCCCTAGCAATACTTTTATAAAAGTATAAATGTAGGAAAACTGGGTCCAAAAATGTCTATTCCAAGGGTTTGATACCTAATTTGGCAAGTGTCTGCCATACATATTGTATAGGTTTACATTAATGATGAAAGATTTTTTAAGTTCATATGTTTAATATCCATCTAGCCCCACATTGTGTGCTACATAAATGAAAAAAGAGGTATATCCCATAAATGGAGTAAATTAATATAGATAATTTTATAGTAGTACAAGTTCTGTCCTACTATTGCATATAATACATGAGGTTCATATTTTATAGTAACATACAGATGTTGAATAAGGATGTTATTTGGGCTTTAGAACATGAAATAGACCAAAAGTGAAAGGGCATGCATACCTCATAATCCTAGCCCTACCACCATTCATATGTGTGACTCTATGTGATGGTGCATGCCATTTAACCTGCCTTGTCTTCTTCCTAAACTTAGTGTTTTGAGAAACAAACTAAATGTGAATATAAATATTTTCTGTAATCCATATGAACACAAGATGTTATAATTACCTCAGACTTTATATATTGGTAAGAACTATTTGAAATTCTGGGTATGTGCTCTCAAAATGAGTGGTGTGTTGAGTGAAAATTTAAAGTGTTAAGTTTGTGGAGTGAGTGAACCTTCATTACTATAATAGTTGTAAGTTTCTACAGTTAAGATAGTGTCTAGTTTGAGAATGTGAATCAGTGGTAGAGTACCTGTCTAGCATATATGAGGCTCTGGATTCCATTCCCCTGCTTCCACTTAAAAATATTTTCTATTAGCAATATATTTAATATAATTGTTTGATATTTTAAAGTGACCTTAAAATAAAATTATTTCTTTACCCTTGTGAATTAAAGATTGTGCTAAACTCACAATCCCTATCTCCTCCACTGCTACCCTCAGCCTACATGTGTCCCTTCCTGTATGTCATAGAAGGATTGTTTTGGACTTGTCTGTACATATGATTGAAGAATAATTTGTCTTAATTTGTTTACAGGATTTACAAGGGTGACCTTTACTCTGCTATCTCCTTGTTAATTCCCTTAACATCTGGATCTACAAGGTATGTACCTTCTACACTAAAACTTATCTTGAGAATTGAACATATAGCTACATAATGTGAAAATAATGGCGTGGTCCAGTGGTTTGTCCTACTTATGGAGAGTCATGAAAATGAACACATTATTTTAAAGATTTGAAACATATGTCTGTCTTAAAGACAAGCTTTTTACTGTATCCCATAGATGCTAGATCATCTTTGTAAAATCAAATATGCAGGCTGCACCACAAATCTGAAAAATTATGTGTCCTTTCACATATACAGCTACTAACGCCAGAAGAGTCCTTGAATAATGTGACCATCTGTAGAGAGTATAGAAAGTGGCCAGTGAGGATGTTACTGAAATTATTTAATAGTTATTATTGCCTATATATAAATATGATATATCTCCATTATTATTATTTTCATTCAGAAGATTTGCTGACAAAATAGTATTTCCCTCCATATAGTTATGTTCTGATTGTTTTGGATCTCATGATTGTAATAACTTTTTTGACATAGGTATTACATTGATTTATCTGCACTTGTATTCTTCCTTTCATCTACCCATCTTTCTATCCATTGGCCTAATAAACATTCACTGAGCAACTACCAAGCAAAAGAAAAACAAATTATTTTGCCATATTTCTGGTAAATGTACCAATTTAGACAAAATTCAATTGGAATGCTGAAAAATGTTTGATTCTATAGTCAGTTCTCTGTTACATAGAAATATATGAAAAAATTGTAAAGAAAGAGGACTTCCCTTAGAGTCTTTCTAAAATTATTTTATTGTTATTGTAAAGGTGATGTACAGAGAAGTTACAGTTACATCAGGTAATGAGTACATTTCTTTTTGAACAGTTTCTCCCCCTCCTTCATTTTCTCCAAGTTGTTACCTCCTGACCCTCCTCCCTCACAAGTTGTATGGTTTATTTTAAACATAGTGTCTAATGAGTACCACTGAAGAATTTGTTTACCCTTTGTCCCAGCATTCCTGTGCTACCCTTACTCTCTCTAAAATGGACATACATACAAGTCAAAAGGTAGAGAAATCAAAAACAGCAACAAAGGAAGAAAAAGATAAAATTAAGTAAAAATAAGAAAAAAAAGGAGGAAAAATGACATCAAACCTCTTGTTTCCATTTGTTGGAATTGATTTCAATAAAAATCATTGTATAAGATCATTTTACCATAGTTATTGAACCTTTGTGATCCTCTCCTAAGAATTTCCTCCTTTGGTCTCACTGTGTGAATGTCCTGTTTGATTTACCATGTCCAAGTGTAATTTTTGGTCTAACATCCAGAGTATTTACTTGTTGGTTTATAGGCATATTGTAGTTACAACAAATTAGGGAAACCATGAAACCTACATTTCTTTAGGTCTGGCTTACTTCACTTATAATTTTTTCTCAAGTCTTTCCATTTCCTTATGAATGGTACAACATCATTCTTTCTGATGGAAACATAGAATGCTATTTTGTGTGTGTGTGTATGTGTATATTTGTGTGTGTGTGTATCACATTTTCTGGATCCATTTGTCTGCTGAGTAACATCTGGGTTGATTCCATATCGTACCTATGGTAAACAATACTGCACTGAATATGGTTGTGGTAGTAGCTTTAGTGTGGCCTGGTTTGAGAATCAGTTGCATAAAGACCTAGGAGTATGATTGATGGTCACATGAAAGCTCTATGTTTAGTCTTTTGAGGAACCTCCATACTGCTTTTCAGAGTTTTTGCACAAGTTTATATTCCCACCAAAATTGTAGTAGTGTTCCCTTTGGCCATATCCTGGCTGGCATCTGTTATTGTTAGTTTTCTTGATAATAACCATTCTAACTGGGTGAGGTGAAAAACTTTAAATATCTGGAAAAAGAAATTCAAGCATATTTAAGGAAATGGAAAAACCTTCTATACTTTGGATTGGATGAATTAACATTGTAAAAATAGCAATGCAAATTCAGTGCAATATCCATCAAAATTTCAACAAAACTTGTCAATGATATAGAGAAAGCAATCCCAAAATTCATAAAGAATAATAAAAGACCCTGAATCGATAAAAAGAATCCTTAGCAGGAGGAACAGTGTTGGAGGAATATCAATATCAAACTTCAACTATTATTACAAACCACAGTAAAAAAAACTAGAGTAGGACCTAGAAATAAACCCACAGATCTATAGCCACTTAATATTTTGATAAGGGAGCCAAAAATACACACAGGATGAAAGAAAGACAGCCTCTTCAACAAATGGTGCTGGAAGAATTGACTATCAAATGACTATCAGAAAACTGAAGCTAGATCCTTATATATCACCCTGTACCAGAATCAATTCTAAATGGATCAAAGACCTCAATGTAAGGCTACATGCCATGAAAATATTACAGGAAGGGGTAGAGGAAACACTAGGGATCCTAGGCAAGGGTCAAAACTTCCTAAGTAATCAAAGAAAGGCTGCATGGATGGGACTGCATCAAACTGAAGAGTTTTGCATGGCAAAGCACTGAATGGGAAAAGATTTTTACTGGTTATGCACCAGAGAGGGCCTCATATCTAAAATACACTTAGAGCTCAATAAATTAACCCCCCCCCCAAACAAACCCTCAAAGAAACAATAACCTAATTAACGAATGAGATAAAGACTTAAAGAGAGACTTCTCAGAAGAAGAAGCAAGAAGGGCCAATACACACGAAGAAATGTTCAACATCTCTGCCCTTAAATTCTTATTTCTTATGAAAAAATATTGGTCAATATTTATTTTTCAGTAACTAGGAAAGGAAACGTTGATTTTTGCCCATTGGTCCTTATATCTGCTATGTATCTTTAAATCAAATATGAAACTCCATTCAAATTTTTAAAACTAAGTCAAAGGATGATCTGAAATTGTGTTAGTTGTGATGATTTCAGCATCATAATAGAAATTCTTTGAAAGTATATAACAATACAAATGTATAAAGAATGAAACACCTCCAGATCTTAGATTTTGCATTGCTATTTGAACAATCAAGCAGAAATAATAAATATTTCATTAATTAGGTTTAAATTAATTGAGATTAAGGTATAATGGGAATTAGAAAGTATCTGCAAGTTTACTATACTATACATGGTTCTATTTGCCATTTTCCCAGATGTTCTGTCTTTAAGGGAATAATGTCAAAAACTTCCGTTCATCATAGAACAAAAGGAGCAGAATATAAGATGACAGTTTTAAAAGGCAAGTTACTGGGCTGGGAAAGTGGCTTAGTGGTAGAGTGCTTGCATGGGGCCCTGGGTTTGATTCCTCATCACTACATAAGCAGAAAAAGCCGGAAGTGGGACTGTAGCTCAAGTGGTAGAGCACTAGCCTTGAGCTGAAAAGCTGAGGGACAGCGCCCAGGCCCAGAGCTCAGGCCCCATGAATGACAAAAATAATATAAATAAATAAAAGGAAACTTACTGAGGAAGGAAATTTAGCTTTTCGCATAATGTATTATTGCTAAAATTTATTTTCTTAATTTGTGAATTGTATATCTTCTTGTTGTGCAATATTAACTCATAGATGTTTTTAATTATAAGAAAGTTAAAAGTAAATGTGAATACATAGATTATAATAAAAGGGGAAAGTGACTGACAAGGTCCAAGTATGCACATTTATAAAAATAATTATCACTACATAGTTAAAAGGATCCAAAAGGAACTCCTTTTCCTTCTTTAAATAGGCAACAAGAGTTCTTGCCCTGTAAATCAAAGAACCTGGAGTCTACTCCTCATCTTATGTTAGTAACAGGTTGTTTCTCAAGGTGCTTCCCATTTCTGACCCTTACTTTTCTCATGTCTACACAAAAAGACTTGGTATGGATGAATCCAACTTTCTTCTTACTCATTCTTTATTTTTATAAAATTAAAAAGTTATCTTAAGTATGAAATATGGAACTGAGTTTAGTGGTTACATTGCAATACACATTACTGGAATATGCATTGAAATAACATTACTGTTAAAAAGATTGTCATGCCCAGCATTGGTGGCTCACAGCTGTATTTCTAGCTACTCAGGAGGCGGAGATGTTAGGATCATAGTTTAAAGCCATCCCAGGCAGGAAAGTCTGTGAGATTCTTCAACTAATCACAGAAAAAGCTGGTAGTGACTCTGTGGCTCAAGTGGTAGACTGTTAGCTTTGAGCAAAAGGAACCCAGGGACAGTGCCAAAGGCCAGACTTAAAGACCCCGGACTAGGAAATTAAAAGGTTGCCACTTGTTTAACTGGCTTAGTAAATTGATAATTGAGCACTTACTATACTTAAAGCAACTGTGTATTCTAACACCACTCCCCACCCACTCACCCCTCCCCCCACACAGCCGTGCTGGCATTATATTAAATAGATTGAATTCTAAGTTTAGCTAGTCATTTCAAGTTTTCCTATTTGATAAAATGCTTAACTGTGGGAAGCTTCTATGCGACAACTCTGCCAGTTGCTTGAAGTTCCACAAACTGTATGTTTTCTTCCTCTTGCAAAGTGGTCATTCAAGGTCAAGCTTCTCTCAGTACCTTGAAATCAGCCAAGTGCATAACTCAATGACTTCAGACTCCAATGCTTTCAATCTGGCACCCTTCATGAGCATTGAGTTCACATTAAAGCATTTAAAATATATTCTCCTTCATCTACATATCACAGCAATAACAACCTGGGCACAGGATAGTGCCTGGGAGCAAATACCTACCTGGGGTTAATGATCTGAGGGGCAGCTGAAGGACCGTTGACTCTTCCGAGTCAGTCCTTCATCCCTATAAAATGCCTATTCCTGAGATGCCAAGCCTTCAATAATTTTTTTCTGTCTCACATCAGATTACATAGTGACCATAAATAATACAGTTTAATACATAATAATGAGATGTGCAATGCAATAAAATATCAACAATTCTTGACTATATAAAGATGGCTATTCTGATCAAACCAAAAGAAGGAATAGTAAATGAAGTTCATGAATCATAATATTTTAGGCATGATTTTCACCTTATTGATTTGAAATGAAATATTAGTAAGAATTCATGTAGTTTAGGGGAGCAGTTCCCTATCCTTTATACTCCACTGATGAATGATCCAATTTAGAAATAATAAAAAATGTCTCCGACATCTATTTTAAATGCATTTTCAAAATAGTATATGTTCAGCTTCCTTTCCCTTTTAGTCTAGATTCATTTTTTGAAATGTGTTCAACTTTGAACTAAATTACAAATATAACTCTACAAATGTTCTTTTCCAGAAACTCTCTTTTTCATTTACTTATTACTGTGACAATTATTAAGTATGTGCAATGGCCCAGACACAGTGCTAGGTGTCAAGCAAATAGACATAGCAAGCAAATAAAAATAGACATGTTAGGAGATCTCCACTCAGAAGCTCATGGGAGATATAATGTTATAGGTGCAAAGTGCATATTTGTTTGCTTGTGGAATTAACTTTTTGAAGTGAAAAAATACATAGTTCCAAATCTGTTTGGTAGGTTATTTATATTATGAAATGTAAAATAGCCCCCACACTGAAAACTTTTATAGGAATCTCTTTATGATAGTCTAAAAGACTCCTTAATGATTTTTATGCACTAATCTCTAGAAGTTGTGACTATGTTGTATCATGCTGTAAAGAGGAGTTGCTATTGCATATGGAATTGCAGTTAACTAACCAGCTAGCATTTTAAAATATATGATCACAGTTATTTGGGCAGGTCAAAATGTAACAACATCAGGCTGGGAAGGTGGCTCAGTGGTAGAGCGCTTGCCTTGCATGTATGAGGCCCTGGGTTTGATTCCCTAGCACCACATAAGCAAAAGAAAAAAGAAAAAAAAGCCGGAAGGGAAGTGGCACTGTGGCTCAAGTGGTAGAGTGCTAGCCTTGAGCTGAAGAGCTGAGGGACAGCGCCCAGGCCCAGAGTTCAGGCCCCACAACCGGACCCCCCCCCCCAAAAAAATGTAGCAACATGAATCTTAAGAGTTGGAAGAAATGAGCAGAACAGAAAGCAACAGTGAGGTAGCAGTGTCAGAACTTAACCTGACATTGACACTTTTGAGGATGAAGAAAAGTGCCAAAGCTGACATCTACCTGACATCCTTATTTTAGCCTATCAAGACCAGTTTCAAGCTTATGACCTCCAGAACTTTAATTCTGAGTTGTTTTATGTCATCAAGTTTGTGATATTTTATTATAGTGACAAATTTGAGAAGTCATGGTTGCAGGAAGGCACAGTTCATGTGGATCTTGGGAAATCTGGTTTAGATACCTTTTTTCTTGGATAGACATATCATCATCTTCCATCAGAAGGTTAGGTTCCTGAAAACTCCAACAAGTCTCTTTTACTACTACTCCAACAAGTCTCAGTGATAACTGAGGCAACATTTTCCTAGCTTTCTATAGATCACTTAGGCTACTTCCTCCCATTCAGTCCTGTATCCCTTTCCTTTCATGTGTAGGGAGCAATATTAGTTGGTAGATAAGTGAAAATATTCTTCATTCTTTTCTAAGGATAACTACAGAAATGAAGAGAACACACACACTACTATCTTACTAGGTTACAATGGTTTGGGTTTAATTACAAGTAAAACCTTGAGAATTGAGTATAGTGTGAAAAAGAAATCTCTGCCCTCCTCCCTTCTCTTTCTCTACTCTGCAACCCTTTTTGAAATGCTTGTAGCTTGAATGTGCCCTCTTTAATTCCATTTTATCTGTCCTTGATATTGTTATTCTTTACTTTGGGCCTTAAATGTATGAGAACTTTCAGTTCTTCTACTTTTGCCTGTACAATGTAAGCAAGTATATTAAGTGAAATATCTCTAAAGCTAAGTCTTCTAAACTCTAAAACATGAAATAATTACACCTGATACATCATGGGAATATGGAGTTTCAAGTGGCATGTACATAGCATATAAAGCACTTTTAAAAATGCTGGTCCCTTAACATAGCATGTAACATGCTCATTGAATATTAATTACTAATCCCACTATTATTGCCATAACAAGGGCATAAAGGAGGTGGCCAATGCATCTTACAGAAGAATAGGCTGCACACATTGGAAAGTCTTTGTAGAGGCAGTAATGCAGATAATACTACAGAATCATTTAAATGGTAACTGGTGGAGAGTAGAGAATTTGAAATGATCACACGAACAACTTGTAGCCATGGGAAGATGTTTTAAGCAAGAAAAGTAGTGGTTGAGACATCAACTAGCCTGCTCTCTTAGAGAAACAAAAATCGTATACACTAAAGGGCGATGTACAACTAGAGGTAGAAGGTAGACATAAGAAGAGATGGAGAGGTATTCAAGAGTCAGGTATAGAAGGATTTTTTTTTTGGCCTGTGTAGTACTAAGATGCATATTCTTTTCTTGTAAGCCATTGACTTTCTAATGTTCCTTTTGAAATTTGAAGTTTTGTCTACTGCCCACTGAGTCTCTGTCAAGTTCCCAAATGGCATTTGCCCAGGAAGTAAGCTTTGATGATCACAGTATTTTAATTATGTTAACTAAGGATGGTGTAGTGGCTCAAGTCTGTAATCCTAGCTACTTAGTAAATTGAGTTCAAAGCTAGCCTGAGCAGAAAAAATCTGCAAGACTCCCATCTCCAAAGTAACCAGTGAAAATAACAGATGGAGGAAAGCCTCAAGTGGTAGAGTGCCAGCTAAGCAAACAAGCTTAGCAGGTAGAAGGCCCTGGGTTCCAATCCTAATTCCACCAAAAGAAGTGGTAGCTATGTTGAACTCACAAATATGTGTCACTAAATTTAAAAAAGAAGAACATAAAGGAAGAACTTAGAAAACTAGATGAATGCAGCCACCATTCTGCATTATGAAGAATAAGTTTGGGCTGAGCTAAAAATATTCCTGACTCCAAAAGTCAGGGTAGCCGAAAGCTTTCAATAAGATTTATGATTGTATCCTTTCTGGACAATTTGACCCTATCCTTTAGTAATAGCTTCTGGTGTCCAGAGACCTAACTTCTTTCTCTACCTTAATACCATTCATGTTCAAGAAGTAAAAGTACAGATCTGGTAAGAATGGAGTAAGTTAATTGGTTTTGTTTTATACCTATTGAACTTGGGGGAACCTATGTATATTTAAACAAGAGAACCTGAAAAGAACATTAGGCCTTTGCACAAGCACACACACACGTGTGGGTGTGTTATTTATTTTTGTGTGTTTTTTTATGCCTGTTGAACTTGCAGAACTTAGAGTATATTTAAATGAGAGAACCTGAACAGAGCATTAGGCCGTTGTGTAAGCACACTCATGTGTTGTACTGTGTGTGTGTGTGTGTGTGTGTGTGTGTGTGTGTGTGTGCATGCACATGTGTGCTTGTAGTATTTTTTTGTGTGGGACTGGTGCTTGGACTTAGGGCCTCAAGGTCTCATTTAGCTTTTTGAATCATAGTTAGAACTGTACCACTTAAGCCACATCTCCACTTCTGGTGTTTAATTTTAATTTAAAATAAACTCATCTCATTGTTTCGATTTAGTCTTGAGCTCTTCCTCTTCATGAAAAATTGAAAGTAGTCATGACATTGTAAGACTACAGTTTTTTGTTTGCTTTTTTTTGGTCTTGGGGCTTGAACTCTGGGTCTGGGCACTGTCCCTGAGCTCTTCAATTCAAGGCTAGTGCTCTACCACTTGAGTCACAACACCACTTCTGGTTTTCTGAGTGGTTACTTGGAGATAAGACTCTCATGGACTTTCCTGCATGGACTGGCTTTGAACAGTGATCCTCAGATCTCAGACTCCTGACTAGCTAGGATTACAGATGTGAGGCACTGGCCCATGGCTCTAATCTAGCTTTAATCTAGCTTTAATCTAGTGACTTTTCTGCATCTTTCCCATTTGTCCTATAAAGATTTTTGAGTTTTAAATTTGTTCATACCTAATAATTTTTGTAAGGTATATATCAGTGAATCCAAAACATGTTCACTTTTTAAGCTTCCTTTGAACATTCCTATGACCTAGCTTTTTTACATTACTGCTTTACCAAAAAGAAAAATCAAAGCATGGCAGAATATCATGCTGCTAAAAAGAAGAGAGCAGGCAGAGTACCATACAAGTTGTCCTTTTTTCTTTGCTTTTTGTGGCCTATTTCAGTAATTGTCAAAATTTTCATTGCAATATATGCTATATTTCTGAGATTAGGTCAAGCAAAATGTCTTACAACAGGATAAAATACATGCATACAATAGATGAGGAATAAAACAAGAACAATTAGAATTTAGAACAGTAGAAGAAATGGCAGTAAACAAAAAATACTAAATTGATAGGCTTGATTTTATTGCAAAAGAACAGTTCTGGCATATAGCACATCCTCACGTATATGAATACATATGTATTTGCATATTCTAATTGAACTTCTCAATTCACTTGTCAACTTACAGTTCATGAAGCTATAGAATTACTTAATATAGAGGACAGAAATATGGCAGCCAGGCACTGACAAAAACTTCCTTGAAAAGATACATTTAACTATGCCATTCACTGTCCTTTGGAGGCTGCTCATGTGCCTGACCGCGTACTTGGACAGGATAGTCAGTCATGCAATTCTATCTGCAAAGTTCATAATGAATCTAACTTGCAGATCCAGTTCAGTTTCCTGTAACATTTAGCTCTGATCTTTTAAGGAAAATATAAACATTGCTCAGTTGGTACTTATTCCTCTAGCCCAGAAAAAATAATTCCACTGGGAAAACAACGACAAAACTGAAAACAAAGCCGAGGGGATTTCCTAAATATTTACATGTAAGTCATAATATGAAATGCATCAATATTTGCCAACAAGTCCAACACTGGATTCTTAGGAAATGGGATAAGAGTTAATAGAAATGGCTCTTATGGCTTCTGGAAAATATCTCTGAGCAGAAGCTCTTCCTTAGGAGTATTATTTCAGATCCATGATATTTCTGTCTTGACAGATGAATGCAGCAATGTGTCTTTAGGGTGAGAGAAAGTCCACCTTTTTCACAGACCTCCGTCTCACCTTAATAAAATTGAAATCAGTATTCCTTTAGCCTAACACACTTCCAAAGAATATTGACAATCATTGTATATTCTTTCCAAAAAAGTTAAGAAGAATAAAAGTGAAAAAAGTCTGAAATAATGATAATGGGGAAATATAATCCCTGGCCATGTGGCACATAATCTGAACTACTGAGGGGCTTTCCATTGGAGACATGTTGATTTAGTGTCCTTCATATATTGTCCTATTTTACTTAGATGCTCAATAAATTTCAACTAAAATGATTCAACTCATGTGACTTTAAATGAATGTTTTCTGAAAATACATCAGCTACCTATTTTTACAAGACTCATTTGTACTTCATATGAATTTAACTTTAAAAGTTAAAATTTAAGTAGAATAGTTGTCACAGTATTATATGACTAGCTTTCTTCTTTCATTTGTAAAATGCATATCTTGTAGGAGGGGGTAATACATAGTATATGATATAAACTTCAGTGATGAATTCATATAAATAATACAAACGTTCAATGCAGTTCTTAATTTTAGCTAATTTTATCTTTGCTTTGTTCAAAAGCTCCTTGATTGATGATTTAACGTTTTTATTCCATGTATAAACACAAAATGAGACATACTTGTGTACAGTCTTGATCTAAGGTTCCATCTACATCCTGTAGGATGTGAGTTCTCTCTATTAGTACTAATTTGCACAAAGAGTATAATTTTAATCATAAGAGTGCATGAAGTTACTATTCATTTTATTGCTGACAGTAGTTTGAGGAGGCAGAGGAAGCTCAAATAAAATCGTTTGGTAATTCTAAGAAAGGCTGATTTTCAGTTAAGTACGTTTTAGTAAGTCATTTTGTCATTTTGTAAACATTCAATGATTATTCCTTCAGATTGATGAAATATTCATTAGAATGAGAAGTAAGGAAATCACAGTATTATTAAAGAATAGAAAGGGAGTGGGAGGCTTGTCAAGACACTTCTGACCCCAGAAAAAAGAAATCAGATTTGTCCTAAGAAAAGGAGCACAGAAGATAAACTTTTAAAAAGGTTATTTCCATAAAGTCTGAGAAAATCTTGGCCTCCATTAAAATTTTTGTTCCCAAGAGCCTAAACTGTAAGTATGTTATCTGCTTTGTCTGCAGAATAAGAAAGGAGATCTTCACTTAATCGTTATCTTGGGAGCTGAACAAACTGCTACATTTGAATAAAAATGCCTACTTCATTACTGATGGGAACACAGAGTTCAGTGTACCATATGATTTACAGTAGGGCTTACTAAATGGCTAACTTATAGATGAACGGGGTACTTAAAGAATACTAGTTGTTCATGTGTTCAGTATCAAATGAACTGCATAATACCAGGAAATTCTAAGAAACCTACCAAATGAGGACTGTCTAGTTTTAAAAATGTTATATTATTTCTACCTTTAGGAAGAATGAAAAGTGACTTTGTAGAACGTAGAATTCTAATGTGTTGAGAAGATCCCATCAGTGTTTTTTCCCTCCAGTCCTCTAGTTAAAATGTCTTAATATAATGGGAAACAGAACTATGAAATAACAGAGTTGCAAGGGACCTTGAGAAATTATTTGCTCTAGGCTTCTCCTTTCGTAATTTGTCTATGCAAAGGGTAAGTGAGTAATGTGGTTAGCATTATGTGTATGGAATTCTTTATTCAGAAAAGATATACACAAATTAACTATTTGTTGGGCACTGTGCTAAACACTTTACAGGTACAAACTGGGTACATTTGTCTGGTACTATCTCTTCCTATCTCTTCCTCTGATTTTTTTTTATTTACACATATTTCTTGTTGTTTTCTCACTATTTGACCCATGTTTCTACTGTTGCTTTGTTGAGGCCCTCTACTAAGTATAATATGGTTAACGAATTCTACTGTAATCCTTTTTCCTTCTGCTTTTGACAGTGTGATCGAATTCTTGTCAAATTGCATGTAGAAATCAAAAGTAAATTATTTTATTATTTTGTCTTGGTCTCTGTGGCTTCTTGTACTCTTAAAATCATAAAATGTAATAATTTGTTTCTATATGCAATATGCAGTGATGGTTATGTCCAATGACTTAACAGCACTCATTTAATGATAATATTTTGGTGGGTCAGGCCTATAATTTTAGTAACCAGGAACTCAGAGATTAGTAGGGTTTAAGGCCAGGCTAGGAAAAATTAGTGAGACCTCATCTCAATAAACAGTCACTTTATGGTGGTCCATGTTCGTACTCTCAGTGATTTGGGGAGGCATATGTAGGAAAATCAGTCTGAGGCCAGCCCTAGGAAAAATGCATGAGATCTTTTTTTTTTTAATTTTTATTTTTTTTTATTGTGAAAATACTGTACAGAGGAGTTACAATTACATGGGCAAGATAGTGAGTACATTTCTTATCAAGCATTGTAGCCTCCTCCTTTGTTTACCCTTCCTATCCCTTCCCATCCTACCTTCCTCCCCCCAATCTTCCCCCCCCCAAGTTGTAAAGTTCGTTTTCGACATGATATCTTGTACTTCTCATTGTAGCAACAGGTCCAACTGTATCCTTATTTAAACGACTTGTTTTTCCCCTTCCCCTCCACAAATTATACCGACATCAAATACAATGAAAGCAGGGATTATACTGTGGGGGAGGGACATACAAAGCAACAAAGAAATAATCTTATAATTACACTAGAAACAAATTCATGAAAGAAAAAAAACATTTAAAATATATAGCTTAGGGTTCATTTTCCTAACATCACATTATCTGACCTTTTCTGCTTGACTCAGACATATACTAGATATTGCAAATAAGGGAAATCATGGGACCTATGTTTCTTTGGGCTTGGCTTACTTCACTTAATATAATTTTTTCCAAGTCTTTCTATTTCCTAACAATCGGGGCAATGTCATTCTTTCTGATGGAGGCATAGAATTCTATCGTATAAATATACCACATTTTCTTGATCCATTCATCTACTGAGGGGCATCTGGGTTGATTCCAGATCTTAGCTATGGTAAATAATGCTGCAATAAACATAGTTGCGCTGGTAGCTTTAGTGTGGTCTTGTTTGTAAACGTTTGGGTAAATGCCCAAAAGTGGGACTGCTGGGTCATAGGGGAGCTCTATGTGGAGTCTTTTGAGGAACCTCCATACTACTTTCCAAAGTGGTTGAACAGGTTTACACTCCCACCAACAATGAAGTAAGATTCCCTTCTGTCCACATCCCCTCCAACATCTGTTGTTATATTAGAGTTCTTGATTTTTGCCATTCTAACTGGGGTGAAGTGGTATCTCAATGTTGTTTTGATTTGCATTTCTTTTATGGCTAGGGAGGTTGATGGTGGGTCATTGGGCCTGAAATCTGGGGCTAGGTGCTGCCCCTCAGCTCTTCAGCTCAAGGCTAGCACTCTACCACTTGAGCCACAGCACCACTTCCAACCTTTTCTACTTATGTGGTGGTGAGGAATCGAACCCAGGGCCTCATGTATGCAAGGCAAGCATTCTACCACTGAACCACCTTCCCAGCCCATGCATGAGATCTTATCTGCAAAAATAAATAAAGTAAAATTAGCAGAGGGCATGACTCAAGTGATAGATGATTGCCTAGCAAGAACAAAGTCATAAGTTCAAAACCCAATATCACAAAAGATTATAATTTAAATAAATAAAATTACACATATAATATTTCTGACATAATATTTCAATTTAAAAGCATAGTTTTCCTAAACACATAAGGATCTTCTCTTTGGACTCCTTCTCGAAAGGGTGAATATGCTTCTTATTTTTAAAAAAATTTCTCATTTCATTCTGGAATCTGTGAAGTTTTGTTTTTATTTTATAAACTTATGAGGTCTTTACAAATGATTACTAAATTTGCTTTTTTTTCTTTTGAGAACAAAAGTAATCCTATGTGCTTGGCATACTTTATACAAAAATGAAAAAGTAAAAATATAGAAAAGTCAGTTTTCAATTCACTCTTCTCTTTTTTCTTGTATATATTTGTTTATGTGTTCACTGACAAGTTCTTCTGTTTTGTGTGTGTGTTGTGGTCTTGCAATATGAGATCAGGTGCTGTGTGCCAAATACTGTGTTATCCATCTTACAATGTTTATCGTGCTTAATTCTTGTGATATATGTGTAGTTATTATTTCAAATTTGGGGATTCAAAAACTGAAGCCAATATGATTTTAAATCACTTGGCTAAGGTTACACAGCAACACATACACAGTGGTATGTCCAGTATTCATTATGTTTTCAGTTATTAGTTTTGACTCTCCATTTGCTACTAAACCCATGAAGGTGAGAATTCTAGGTTTTTAGTGTGAACTTTTTCTTATTTGGTTGCTTAAATTTATTAAATTCTAGACTTTTAAGTTAAGAAATTTGAATTTGGACTGGATCTATTGAATGTTACAGACAGACAAATTTCAGCTTCTCATAGTGCTCCTCTCATAGATTACTCAACTTCAATACTAAGACACCCATAAAGTATGGGGCTGGTAAGTACATTTTGACATAGCACAGGCCACAATAAAACAAATCAGAGTGACCTAAATTTCAGGTTTGCCATAACATAATCTTTTGACTACCTACATCACCATTTTGAGTAGAGTGTGTTTGATTTTTTTGTATAATACCAGTGTTTATTGTATCTTGTGAAGCTTCCTCGAGTAAAGAATTTAGCTATTTTTTTTCCTGGCTGTTTCCTGTACTCAAAGTTTGGATGTACTCAAGGTCTATTATTTGTTTTTCCCCCTCTGACTTATCATTGGGAATTTCATCTACCTGTAGGATTCTCAACTGTTATTTCTCATGTAAATGATTTTTAAAAATATTTCTCACACTTTATTACTGTATTGCCAAACTCCTCTCAGGCATATACACTAGGACATTCTGTTGACCTTTGAAATTCATCATATTTTGAAAGGTGAACACATCATATTTTTAAACTTGGATCTCCTATCTACCATCTCAGTTTCTGTCAGTAATACCATTCTTTTTTTTTCAGGTATCTAGGTTTAAATTCTTAAGGTTTTCTTTCCTCATTCTTTTTTTTGTTATTGGTGTTGGTGGGGCTTGAACTCAGGGCCTGAGTGCCGTCCCTTTTTCATTCAAGGCTAGCACTCTACCACTTTGAACCACGGTGCCACTTCCCATGTTCTGGTGGTTATTTGAAGATAAGAGTCTAATGGACTTTGCTTCTCTGGCTGGTGTTGAACCAAGATCCTCAAATCACAGCCTCCTGAGTAGTTAGGATTACAGGCATGAACCACCAGCACCCAGCATCATTCTTATAGTTTATGTTCCACATATGATCAGGCATTATGGTCCATCGGTATTATGTAATGTTCTTCATTCCCCACCTTTATTTCCTGCACCAATGCTGTGAACTCATTCCTAGTTAAGACAGTTTAATATCTTGCAACTTAGTATATTGCCTTCCTTACTAGCTGAATCTGTCTATTTTAATTTTTAGTTTATTGAGATGCAAGTTACCCTCTATGTGCATTAACAATGAGCAAATCATTTTTGTCCATTTTGAATGCATCTTTTCATGATGTGTGCACATATCTTTGATATCTTAGTGTATATGTTTTTTCAGAACTAGTATTTTATACCGGTGTTTCATAAACTGAAGAGAAAAGGAGGGCTAAAATTGAATTAATAAATTCAATTGCTCAGTAGGGCAATCACAATGTTTTATCCAAGGGTGATATAATAAGCTTCATGATGATGGTGAATATAAAGACTTTCTCAGATCACCTAACACTTTATGCCACATTTGTATATATTTAGAGAAAACATTAAATGCATGCATTAATGAATATCAGTGATAGAACTGTTTTTTCCAAAAGAGAACAAAAATCTCCTGGTGACTTGCCTTATTCACTTTAATATATTAGACTGAAGGGATTGCACCTAACAGGATAAGATTTTTCTACATAGTCATATATTTAAGGCAATAATTGAATCTTTAAGTAAAATTTATGTCCACATTAAATTATACTTCTTATGGGACAGCCTGGCATGCTTCTGCTTGGGTACCACAAATTATATTGATAGGCTCAAATTCCTTTTCATGTCTGTTTGTAAAGTGTGGAATATTATTGAATTACTTTAAGTGTCATGTTTGAGATAAGCTTAGGCTGGTTTCTTTGGGTTTGACACATTTCAGTCTGTCATCCTGTCCTTATAGATCTTGAAAATTAAATGGGGATACTTAAATAATTTAATTTATAAGCTTGCTTACAGCTATGTGGTTTATCAAGCCAGATGTCGGTACCCTCAATTTCTTGCAGCTCAGATGTTGCAAGAACATAAATTAAAATTGGTGCTGCATATCAAAGATCAGCATGTAAAAAAAAAGAACGAAGTCTTCTTTCAAACAACCCATATCAGTGTAGTTATCTCCTAGCCAGTATGACTTTTTTAAACCATTGGCTATTTTTAGATTGTAAAAAAGAGTCTAATTCATTCATGAAATAAGTACAATTATATTTCAGGGGAAATCCTGTTCCTTGTATATATGATGATGTTACTCATATCTCTATAGCACAAATGTATAATAGATCTGTTATTCTAGTTTTATGCCTCTTTATCCTTAGGAGACATGTTCTGTTGTTTTTTTTCAAATGCAGCAGACTTAATTCAAGTTTTTATGATTATGCCATCAACATTTCTAGTTCTTCTTTTAAAAATTGGTCTAGACAATGTTTTAACAGGAGATTTTTCCTAGTGAGAAATTATGCATCTGCTCTCATCTGCTTTAACATAAATGGAAAAAAAGCAACAGCCTCTGTGTAATTTAAGTGAGGTTGTAAGAAACATCTCACATAATAGGAACAATGCAGAATGTTCCCCAGCACTGCACATATCCACATTGGGACCTTGGGTAAGTCCATTGCTCTGCTTGGATTTCTTTTGTTTCATGTGAGATGAGGAATTTGGACTAAATCATTTTTGGTTTTCTCGTATGAGATGTTTTGAAAGTTCTAAAGGTAGCCTCTTTCGCAACTTTATTAAATTCTATGCATTCTTTAAGGCCCATGAAAAATTCCAAAGTTCATTACTCCCACTCAACTTTCCATTTTTATGAAATTCTTGTAGCAGTTATATAATCTGAATACTTCACGTTGCATGTTTATACAGTCATGTTTATCTCATTCTTTTTAGCTAATCATCTAATTTTTATGCATTAAAATTATCTCCCCAAATAAACTGGATGGGTCTTGAATAAAGGAACTGCGTATATCTCTCCTATTTTCATCAAGGAATCTGTTACATTATAAAGTCCATAATTGTCAATTGGCTTGGATTAGAAGCTTCTCACTTGCCATTGGATTGGAAGAACTGAGAATATGAACAAAGATAACCTGTTTTTTTATAGACAGTCAAATCATAGTAGCTAAGAAAGAATACAGACGCCTCCTGTCCTAGTCCACTTGGGCTACTATAAGAAAAGAATCATAAACTGTGGATTAAGAACAATGAAACTTTACACTCACAGTTCTAGAGCTTGAGAGGTCCATATTTAAGGTACTCGTGAATTTTGCCAGGTGAGAGATAGCTCCCTGGTTCCTAAAAGGCTAACTCTCTGGTTCATAGCTGGCACCTTCTCACTATGTTCTCCTATGGTGGTGGGAGGGGGGGGGCGGTGATGGATCTTTCTATCATCTCTTTTATAGGGTTGTTCATACAATCTGTGACCTAATGACTTGCCAAATGCCATATATCCCAATACTCACCCTGGGCATATAACTTCAATATATTAATTTGGTAGAAGAGGACACATAATCTGAACATTGTCTCTCCTCAGATTCTCTTTCCTATCTTTCCTAAAGGCTAAGCTTGTAGTCATTTTCTAAAGCTCAAGTAATTATGGGGATAATATAACTATAAACCATGATATAGCCAGATGTTTTCTTGCTGTGCTTCCAAATCACTTCACACATACCACTAATATTGTTCTTATTACACCAGAGTATATGAGCTATTTTGTTTCCTTGTTTTGTCTATTATACCTAGATTTGTTTATTATACCTTGTTTTATTGTCTATGTATTATTGCTTACTATGTTGTTCCTGAAGACAAAATTTATTCTTTTCAAATACCAAGCCATTACATAGTCCACCAAATATATGGCACATAGCGTATAGTTTATGCTGATTATACTATCTTGAAAAATTGACATTTAAAGACCAGAAAGGGAGATTTACCAAAATAACTCTTTCTTTTCAAATAGGGACTTCCTTTTTATAAATGAAATCTTCAATTCTAAATACTAGGAAAATTAATTGTAATTAGAGCATTAGTTTAATTTAAAGACAACTCATAGTAGTAGACTACTGATAGTACAATTCTTTCAGGTTTAAATACAAGAAGTTTATTGGGCAAGTTTGGAGTATAAACTATTTTTTTTCTGGTATAATTTTTCAAGTTCCAGTGTGGTAGTTGTCTCATGTTCCTTTCAGGAGGAAAGGAATCAAGGACTTTATAGTGATTTTCTTCTTTGTGGTCTACAGCTTTCTCCCTAGAAGATAGATCCTATTCTAAGAAAAGAAACTGACCAATGTAGTCATTTGGGCCTTGAGGAATTCCTAAGTCTTAGTGAGAGAGTCTCCCACTGATGCTCAAGTTTGAAGGAGATAAAGGTGATATATAACTGATGAACTTTAGAATTATCACCATCACCTTGTTCACTAAGGAAGTTATTTGGTGTCTAATTATAATGGTTACCTCAGCATTAGCACTGTCAATTCACTAATACTATAACAGGTTCTTTTTTTAATTTTTATTTTTTTATTGTGAAAATACTGTACAGAGGGGTTACAATTCCATGGGCAAGATAGTGAGTACATTTCTTATCAAGCATTGTAGCCTCCTCCTTTGTTTACCCTTCCCATCCCTTCCCATCCTCCCTCCCCCGCCCGACCCAATCCTCCCCCCCCCCCCAAGTTGTAAAGTTCGTTTTCGACATGACAACTTGTACTTCTCATTGTTGTAACAGGTCCACCTGTATCCTTATTTAAACAACTTGCATAACAGGTTCTTTTACCTTATCTACTAATATTACAAAATTTGGAGTTTGATAGATCTTGCAGTTGAAATGAGAATATATTGCTAAATTTATATAACGAAATTTGTGTGAAGGATCTGAATTTCCATATTTAAATGTATACTTTATAGTAAAAAAATAAACAAACTTGGCTATTATCTTAAAGTGAAAATTGAAAGCTTAATATTGAATGAAGGAATGATTTTCTGGGCCTTTGATTCTTTCCTATACAGCTTTAATTTATTTTGTTTGTTTTTTGTTTTGTTTTGTTTTAGTCACTGTATTTAAGAAACTGACTTTCCATTCAGAATAAGATTGTGAGAGCTTTGAATAGAAAGTTATTGAAAGAATTGTATTTTAGGTCAGAAAATTAGGATGGGCTATGAATGTTCAATTTATAAAACAAGCTTTTTAAAATATCTTAAGAACCAGATATAAACTAGATATCTCATTTCCTTTAAAAGTAAAGCCAAAACCTGACTGTGAAGCAAATTAGGGAAGAAGAAAATAACTCTGATTTATACCAGCCAAGTGTGGCCAACATAGCCAGTTTGTTAGTCAGTTCATTGTAATTGGATTTCTGAATTATTTTTTTCATCCTACATTATTGCCATCTTTAAAAGGAATGTGGTCATTTTTCAGCTTCATGCATTGATAAGTAGGTACACAACTCCCACTGTTTTTCATGTGTGTCTAATTTTTGCCACTCTGCTGAAAAATATGTGACAAAACAGAAGTCAGTATATTGCATTTTGCTTCCTTAGTAGAAAGCTGCTTCAGCAGGAGGCATGTGCAGTATAATATCTAATATACCCAAGTAGAAGCAATTCATTTAAGCCTTCAAGTATACCTATGGTGTGTTTGCCCACACACTAGGCGTTCAGAAAGAGCCAAAGCAAAAAATGTGGCTTCTCCCCTCAAAATGCTTATACTCTACAATGGCAAATATGACCTGTCCATAATTTGGTGCATTGGTCCTTACTGACAGTATGACAATTTCTCACAAACTAAGTGGTGTGAGATGACACCAATCTATGATCTTGTAGTTTCTGTAAATCAGATGTCTTGGCATGACTTAAATGGTTTTTCAGCTTAGAGTCTTACAAGGCTGGAGTGAAGGCATTTTGTCTGGCTTATTCTCATCTGAGGTTGACTAAAGAAGAATCCACAGCTAAAGTCCTTCATGTTGGTGGCAGAATAAATTTCTTTCTGACTAAAATTTATGGTGGAGTTTTCCATAAAATCTCATGATAGAAAAAGTCTTCTGCTTCAGATCACTAACTTCAGGGATCACCTTGACCTTTTCAAGGACCTTTTTGGCCTGTCCACAATAAACTCTCTTCTGATTAAGTAAAAGTTGACTGAGTACCAAATCACCTGAGAAACCATTTTGCTTTTGTTATATTACTTTGGTTAGAAACAATAAGTTCTACTTCTATCAAGGTAAAGACATTAAATGAGGACATGTCTTAATGAGCATCACCTTAGGTTGTGTTTGCCTCCATGGAACACACTAAATATAATAAATGACAATTTAAGTGCCTTGGTATGAATAATGACTATAAGTGTAAATTATGAATATAAACAGAGAGTCTACAGAAAAAATGATCATATCATGGGGGTACCCTACTTATTTATGAAAAGTTTACTATGTGCTTACCATGTACCATGTCTTCTGATAAACTTTGAGGTTGAAGTAAACACTAAATGACAAGTGCCACAGTATCTCTTCAAGAGAAACTCTGATAAAGAGCACTTCAAAAATGTACTGCACCTTATTTTCTGAAAAAAGAGCTATTAAAGAAATAGGTGATAGGGGGCTGGGAAGGTGGCTCAGTGGTAGAGCGCTTGCCTTGCATGCCTGAGGCCCTGGGTTCGATTCCTCAGCACCACATAAGCAAAAAGAAAAAAGCCGGAAGTGGCGCTGTGACTCAAGTGGTACAACATTAGCCTTGAGCTGAAGAGCTGAAGGACAGCGCCCAGGCCCAGAGTTCAGGCCCCACGACTGGACCCCCCCCCAAAAAAAGAAATAGGTGATAATAGATATATCTGTGCAGGGATAACACACACACACACACATATACGTACACACAGAGACATGCACACATATGCATATAGAGACATGTCTACAAAGCAGTATACATGGGTTTAACTGAATATAGCTATTGCTGAATATATCCCATGATGCCAATTTTTTTTTGTTTTAGCTTCTTTTTTTAACTATATATAAAAGTTAGAAAACTGTAATAACTATGCCCAGGGTTTAAAGATCATCTCACTCTTAATTCTATTCAGGTAATGTACATGGTGAGCAACAGTGTCTAAGTACAGGCAAAGCATTTGCAAATCACATACATTTGGTTTAATTTTTTTCTGCATTATGTTATTGGATCTGGACACAAACCCAAATTCTATCACACAGAGCAAAGTTACCACTCCCATTTTACAGAAAAAGTATTGGTTTTAATTTGGGTTATGGAAAACGTGCTTATGGGTCTCATTACTACAAATTCATACTTTCTATAGCATGTATATGAGTTGATACTGAGGAAGTAGCATGTTGGAAAAGTGGCATAGAACCTTACAGGCTCTAAAGTATGAAATTTTTCCTTTTCTTTGTTTGGTGAGCCCATTTCCCTCCTATTAACTTTAAGCTCCAAATCATGGAGGATTATAGAGTCAGACTATGTAATTGATGAAAATGCCAGGCACTGATGGCTCACACCTGTAAACCTAGCTACTCAGGAGGCTGAGATCTGAGGATCACAGTTTGAAGCCAGCCAGGGTAAGAAAGTCTGAGAGACTCTTATCTCCAACAAACTCAGAAAAAGCCAGAAGTAACCTGCATCTCAAGTGTTAGAGTGCTACCCTTGAGCACAGAGACAGCATCCAAGCCCCGAGTTCAAGCTCCAAGACTGGTAAAAGTAAAATAAAATTAAAAAGAGTTGTTCAATGTAATAATTTCTGGCACTCAGACTCACATAGAGTGGCAGCTTTCAATGAATAGTTTCTGTGTGTTCCATTAGTTATGTGAGAATGCAAACAAACTTCTCATTTTTACAATGATTGTAGTAAGATCAACACTTGCCCATTGGGAATGAGATTGCAATCCCCAAATCATTTCATATCAGCTGTTACTCAACTGACAGGATACTATTAGGTCACTGCTGAATTTGGAATGTTTTCAGTCCATCTAGTCTCTTCTTCCCCAGATTTTATGTATTTTCTATTATTCAGGCTACCTTGTGAAAAATGTTTAGTCAGTTTTGTCTACATTTGCATTTTACATAGTGTACTGAAAAGATTGACTGGTCTTCTGAGTTGTTCTATTTTGTACATGAAAGGGCATATTGGTCACCAAATCCTGAAAGCAGAGAATATTAGCTTCTTATAGGTGTTTCACAAGTTATTTGCGAATGTCCTTTCAGTTTATTGCAGTTTGTTTTCTGTGTATAAAACTCAGAGAACTATTGTAACATTTCTGACTGAAGCTAACTGCCCCCAAACCAAAGTAGTGATGTTAATTTGATTGCAGAGAAAATGGAATTTATCATTCAATAGTGTTTTAGATATACAATATTATGTAATATGCAATATTATAGACATATTAAAGATACACTTGCTTTCTTACTGTAAACATTTTTTGAATTCTGTTTATTGAATTGTTAGTCAAAAAAATCTTCTTATAAAGAGGAATTTTCTTCTAGCACCACTGTATTTAATGTGCTACAGTATGAACACTATGAGCCTTTAATTTTCTACCTTGCACTATATTAATATTCTCTGATCTTGAATTTCATTGCTGGCTTTATTACAATTAGTAGCTATAGGATGGGGAGAAGTCATGTACCCTCTCTAGTTTCTTTCCAATGGCTTTTCTGAAGAAAAAAAATCCCTGGTATTACATGCAGATAACCTTTCCAAAAATGGACATAGATATTAATCATGACAAATAATCATAACTTAGATGTAGTTGCTATTTAAATACATAATTTGGTAAATTTTTGTAAATGATCAGTCTCTAGGGTGAATATAAGCTTTCCTACATTCAAATTATTTCATGTGAACTTAAATTTTAACTTCTAAGGAGATTATGATGCATTTGTTAACAGATGCAAAACAAGAGTCAAGTTTTTCAACAATCCCTAATATATTTTTACATAAAGCATTTCAAATTGTTAGTCTACTCCCTAATAGGATAGAAAATAAGGAAGAGATATTGTTGTTTTGCCTGAAATATATTTTATTTATATGCATTTTCAAATGACACTATCTCAATATATATCACATGTTCAAACCTCAAGTACCATTGACGTCAAGTCATTTGAGTAATTATTTACTAAAATAGGAATCTCTGTGGCTCTTAAAAACAATCAGAAAGTAACTTAGGCTAACCATGATGGCTTAAAAGTGTAACTACTTTATTAGTCCTGACAGTGATGAAATATATGGTGAACAAGGAGAAGACAAAATATTTCTTAAAAGTAATGTCCATGTAATTTTCATTACCAGAGTTCTCTACTAAAGCAAGGTTAAGAAATAAGCATAGTGTTCTTTCTGAATTGTCGGCTTACTGACACCAGGCTTTCAAAAATTGAGAAGTAACAGATTTTTTTCTACCTACTACCATTAAAAGCATCTCTGGTACTTTTTCTCCTACCTGTATCTGTGGGAGTCTCACCACATCAAGGAACATTATCTGTCATTGTGAAGCATTTGTGATGCAGGTGTCTAAATTTTTCCTTTCTGCTTTCTAATTTCTTTCCTTCCTGCTTTTCTAATTTCCTCGATAAAGTAAATTTAGATTTTCAACAAAAAGGACATCTTATAAATAAAATAAATGTCTCAGATATGCATGTACATTCTCTCTGTTAGTGTCTAATGGTTTTGTTTAGAATCATGAAAATATACAAACTATTAATATAGCCAGAGAATATGGCAAAAATCTAGCTTCTTCCATATTTTTTCTTAATCTGCAAAACCAGCACTCTTCATCCTGTTCTTTCCTGCTTCCATTCTCATAATGGTATTGAGAATGGGCATAATTTTATCAAATAGAGGTTATGTAAATTAATATGGAATACATTTTTGATAGCTTAGATAATGTGAGATCACGTTCTCACTGTAAATTAATCTGTGATGTCATTTAATGTCATTTGTATCAATGACAGCTCTTTGTGCCACCTTTAGTAACCCTTGCTCCATGGTGTAGAGTTTGTTTTCATGAACTTAGTCACGATCACATTTTTGAGACATTGATGGGAGGAAATGGGCAGTTATTTGAAGTAAACCATGTTCTTTTCCCCAAAACTTTCTATACTGAGACTAATTCCACATTGGTATGTTCAGAACAGTTGCAATGTTTATAGTGTAATTACCAAATTACTGAATCAGTGGAAAATTAAAGGAACAGATAAAAATTTCCCTTTGTTATTTATACAATAAAGTATTATTTGGAATATTTTAGTGAATCTTATATACACTCTAAATATTATGTTCAATATTAAGTCACTAAAATACTAAGTCCATGAGGTAGGGTTGAGTATGAATGATTTGGTAGATACTCTGACCGTGCAAAGTGATGACTTTGGCATTTCAAATGTTAACTTCATTATATTTGGACCTTAAGTGCTATGTGAACTTAGAGAATGTAAACTTAGTTTTGCCTGTAATGTTTACAGACTGCTTTATGTAGGACTTGAGATAGTGGGGCTTGAAGAAAATCTATAATTTGGAGAAAAATCTGTATACTTTGGTGGAGTGAAAAGAGTCCACTTGGCATAATTAAAAGCTTTAACTTTATAGAGTACACTAGAGGAAATTATTTGGTGATTTTTAAGCAGCTATGTAATGGTAAAATAGTATGGAGGCATTGAAAGTGGCAGAAAGAACGTGATGTTTTATTATTTAGGAGTGAATTGCAGCAAACTAAGCCTATTAGACATTTAAAGCAATGACCAGTTCAGACTTTGTGGATATATATGGCTGAAATCATTGAAAGAACTAGTTGCTTTGAAACTAAGGTTGAATTTACTTGCATCTCTCCAAATCAGCTCATTATTACAAAAGCACCATGGATTAACTGCATACAGAAAAGAAACACTTTAACTTGTTGTTCCATGGCTTATAGGCAAATCATCTTGTAGATTATCTAAAAATCTGGCTTTTCAACTGCAAGTTTCAGTACTGTGCCAATAGAGCCCTTTGAGAGTTTGTATATTGACAGGCAATACTGATATGTTAGACTTACTAGATGCTAGCAACAGACTTGTTATTATTTATAAACAAACTGTTACTAACCAAAATGAATTGCTAAGCAAAGAAATGACAAAAATAATATTGTATATTTTATTAAATTATATGGACAGAATTTACTAATTTAGAAATTAAACTTTAGAGAATAGATAGTGGATAAAAAAGTAAAAGTAATGAAAAGACACTTTTCATATACCATGTTTTTAATAATCTGTATTGTAAAACAAGAGTATTGTTGAGACACAGGTTTGTCTGATAAGCAGGAGTTCATTTGTGGCAAACACATTCCAAATGGTTAGTATCAGGCTCAACATAAGCAGAAGTCATGGATACTAGTAAATGTCATGTCACTTCAAACTTAATTTTTTTCCCTGAAAGAACACAAACCATACTATTCTTAGAAATGTCCTAAGGCTATATGTGATTTTAAATCCAGCCTAAGTAAAATAGTTATGCTGATATCTGTTGATCATTAGCTATTGATACTTTAGATCTTTTGTGGTAGCATTGGAAATGCTGAATAAGTTCATGGTTGTGACAACCTGTAGCATGGCTATTCTCTGGCTAATAACAGTCACCCTAGGGTAAGTGGAGAAGTATAAGGCAAGAAAGTCCCTTTGAGAAAAGAACCATGTCTTTTTGGCAGTTATTGCTCAACAAACCACATATAGATGATTGATTTTTCTTTAGATTTTTTTCTGTAGATTTTTCTTTAGATTCCAGTTTATAGTTATAGTAGTAATAGAGCACCCAGTGAGACTGTAGGCAGGAATGCTATCTAATAGACTAATAACACAGTCCAGGAAAAATGTTTATCAGCCAAAATTAAGATAGTGACAGTAAGAATTGCAAAAGATAGACAAATGACAAAGACATTGTAGCACATTTTAAATGTTGGTAACTCTGGAATACTATGAATGAGACACAGGAAGATCAGAATGACTCCAAGGTCCCAATGTTAGAGACTTGTTATACAGATGCTGTTAAATAAAATTGAACAGTGAGGTGATACAGTGAGTTTTTAATGGGGAATGATGTTTCTTCTGGACATACTCTTTGAGTTGTTCACTGTGGTGACTGTTGGGATTGTAAGAAAAGAATTCGGAAAAGGTATTTGAGGTTGTAGCTGTAGATATGTGAGTCAGTATCTTCAGAATTAAAGTGTTAATTAAACTGTGACAATAGATCCAATTGCCATTAAAAGGATACACAGAGCCAGCAAAACACAACAAAATGGATGAGAAAAAGAATGGAGGGAAGGGATTTTAGGGGGAAATGAAGAGGCAACAATGCTCCATAGGAAATATACTCATTATCTTGCTGGTGTAACTGTAACCCCTCTGTACAGTATTTTATAATAAAAAGGTACAAAAAAAGAACAGAGGTGTTGGTGGAGGAAGCATAACCAATTTAGAGAATGGACATTGGAAGCAATAGAACAAGGGTAATGTAAAGTTTTGAATCTAAAGAAAATGATAGAATCACAAGCTGTGGTGATGGCTAACAACATTAAATACTGCACAAAAATCGAAGAAGCCAAAGATTAAAAATAGTAATGTATTTGACACATGGATGAATGTTATGGAATAAGCACATGATATTGTGGAGAGTTACTAAGTAAGTAGAAGTACAAAATATATTCTGTTACACATACCATTCCTGATAGGTGTTATACTGATAAAACAAAAATAAATATGAAAAATGCCGATGTTTATGTATTTTTACAATTCTGAAAGTGTCCAAATGCTTCACTATGTGGCTTTCTCAGTCCATGAGTCTTATCCACTGTGAATTCAGTGAAGCCCTGTGAAGTTTTGTGGATAATTATTATAGTTTCCAAAACTAAAATTGTAAGCATGTGCTCCCATATTCACTGTAGCATTATTCCCAAGAGCCAGGTTTTGACGTCAACCAAAATGTCCATCAAGAGATGAGTGGATAAGTGAAATATGGTATATGTGTATAATAGAATAGGATTCAGCCTTTAAAAGGAAGATTTGCTTTCATTGGTGACAGCAGAGATGGAATTGGAAGTCATAAATACCACTTTTTTTTTTCATTTAGTCATGTTATCTAAAATAGTTGAACTCAATTAGAGCACAGAATGTTTGTTACCAGACTAGGGGGTAAGGAGAATAAGGAGACAATGGTAAAGAAGTGCAAAGCATCCATGAGAAAGGAAAAGTGCAGTCGATTACTTTTTAGATCAATCGCATAGCATGGAGATTGTAGCTAATAATTGAACATTTCACATTTTATTATCACTGAAAAGACACATTTAATTTTTTCTCCTGACAAAACTGTTGAATATTTGGCATGATGATATTTTAATTGTCTTAATTAATCATTCCATATCGTGTTAAAATTAAAACATCAGTGTGTATACCATATAGATGTATATATATGTATATGTATATACACATATATAATTCAGCAATACATTATTTTAAAGTGAGAAACAGGATTAAAGTCAGGAAAGATATTCTTTGTGACATCCTTTCCTGGGTTCCTGAGTCTTCCAGTACCTGACACAGAGTAGGCACCCAACCATTAAATGAATTCCCCAAGACAGACAATTTTAACACACTGATTGCCCCAAGAGAAAAAATAAAAGCTTTTTGGTTGGACAAGGATACAAGTGCTACCAATGGGAAAGAAGGTGACAGTGACCTTTTGCTACTTCAATGTCAGTGTTTAATACTTGCTTGTCATTTTCAAGGCAATTTCAATAGTTAGGAACTTCATGCATATCTTGTCTTAACAAAAACTTCCAGAAATGTCTTCAATTAAATACACACACGCACGCACGCGCACACACACACACACACACACACACACACACACACACACAGCCTTACAATCTGGTGAAATGACTAATGTTCTGTCTGCAACTGAGAATGATTTAGAATTGTTTTTCATTAAACATCTGTTGTGATTTCTCAAACATTGCTGATATTATTTCACCTAATTAGCATATCATGCATACTTTGGCACATGAACCAATCTACTTAATTTTTTATTATTACGATCGTAGCTGCTTGTTCACCTACCAATCCTAACTGTATAGTAAGATTAAATAAAAAGAAATTTATGAGAGACCTGGGAAACACTGAAAAGTGTGAGAGGAATGTAGAGACTATAAATATAATAATAATAATTTTCTTGGTAAGTTGATGCAAGGGATCATAGTCACAGCCAGGGTAATAATGACATTATAAGACTTATTCTAACTCTTAACTTTGAATGATCATTTAATCACCAAAGTCATTCAAAAAAGGTGGAACATATATTCACTTTATTTTTTAGCATAATGCCAACCACAGGTAGGAAAAATAACTAAAAAATCACATATACTTCTGGGTATAAGAAAACATCAAAAGAAAAGTCAGTTTCCTATGGAAATACTCACATATTTGTGTTCAACACAAATATTATTTGCAACAGCCAAACTATGAAATTCTCATCAATGGATGAATGGATAAAGGATTGAAGGGATAGTGGGAGAACAACAAGGGAAGGGGTAACAATGATCAACAACAAAAAAAATGTACTCATGTGATTGTAACCACTCTGCACAGCATCTTTACAATAAACTAAAACTTTAAAAAAGAAAATGTATATACTGGAATGTTTCAACTATACAGAAGAGTGGAATTATGTTTTTTGCTACAACATGGATGGAAGTGGAGGTAATGTTAATTGAAGTATGTCAGTTCGGCAAATACAAATATTACATTTTTTCTCTCATTTGTGAAGACTAGAGGGAACCAAACCAAACCAAACCAAATAAAAATATTCAAGGTCATGAAAATAAAAGAGGATTTACCCAAGGAAGTGGAAGGGTAAGGAAAGAAGAAAGAGGAATAAGAAAGTTTATACACACACACACACACACACACACATATGGCAACAGGAATGAAAATACACTATATGAATGTATAATTTTTTTATAATGAAACCTCTTATTACTATTAAATCCATGTAAAATTTTAAGAAATAAAGGAATAGAAAATGCCTAAAACAATACAGAGACTTATTAAATGACATTATACAAATTCTTGGAGTAAGTCACATTGGTGTTTTGAAGGTATCTTTATTTTCTGTTATTCCATCCAGAGTATTTCCAATAGCATGTCCATTCCAATAGCACTACTTCTGCATCAGCTCACAACAGCTCCTAGCATGATATCCTACTTGTTTCTTTGGACTTTTTTGTCAGTCATGGGGCCTAAACTCTGGGCCTGGGTGCTGTCCCTGAGCTCTTCAGCTCAAGGCTAGCACTCTACCACTTGAGCCACAGCGCCACTTCTGGCTTTTTTCTGCTTATGTGGTGCTGAGGAATTGAACCTAGGGCCTCATGCATGAAAGGCAAGCACTCTACTACTGAGCCATCTTCCCAGCCCTCTTTTGGCTTTTTAAATTCCAGGAAATCATTCTCACTTTTTATCCCCAAAAGCCTTTGCCTTACATCTCTTGGAACAAAATTAGGCCACAGAAATCTTCCTTATCACATTAATGGCAAAATAGCATGGAATTAACACAATCCACTTACATTCTGATTGGGCAGGGGACTGTAGTTTCATCTTCAGCTGGGACTAAGACTGGCTAGGAATGAACTTTCTATTTTTTAACAGCATTAATAAAATATAATTTACATACAATAAATCCTAGCAATTTAATTCCATGGCTTTTGGTCTATTCACAGTTATGCTTCCAATTCATGGTAAATGATATAACAATTTCATCACCTATAAATGAGAATCACATTAAAGTTATTTTTTCCCTGTCCCTGTTTGTCCCAGCCATTGACAAATACTAATATACTGTATATTACTATGAATTTTCTTCTACTGGATGCTTTGTAGAATTGGAATTATTTCATATTCTTTGATGACTGGATTTTTAATTAGTATATACTGGATATGTTTTCAAGTTTCATCCATATTGTAGCAGCTATTAGCAGTCATTTTTTGTATATATAATCTCACATTGTATGGACATACCATATTTTGTTAACCTTTATCAGTATCAGGGTTATTTATACCTTTGGACTATCATAAAAATGCTGTTGTGTGGCTAGGCACTGGTGTCTCATGTCTGTAATCCTAGTTACTCAGGAGGCTTAGATCTGAGGATCATGGTTCGAATCCAGCCTGGGCAGAAAAATCCATGAGACTCCTTTCTCCAATAAACTACTCAGAGAAATCAGGAAGTGGTGCTGTGGCTCATGTGGTAGAGTACTAGCCTCGAGAACATAGTGGCTCAGGGACAGTGTCCAGGCTCTGAGTTCAAACACCAAGACCAGCAATAAAAAATGCTGCTGTGAACATTTGTGTGCAAGTACTTATGTAACTATGTTTTCCATTTCCTTGGGAATATACTTATGTGTGGAATTGCTGGGTCATATGGTAATTCTGCATTTAACACTCAGACCTATTATCTATTCTTGGATAAATTTACATTTCCATGAGCAATTAAGGAATGTCCTTTTATAATTTATTCACATTCCCTATAACACTTGTTATTTTTTAATTAAAATTATCCTAGTTGATATCAAATAACATTCTATCATAGTTTTATACTATTTCTTGAAGCATAAGAGCTAGTGGAAGAGTGCGGATACCTGCAAAATATCTGAGATAAAATTAATAATATTAATAAGGAAGGAGTAAGAATTGAATAATGTTGGTAAATAATAAAGTCTAATCATGAATAAATTCAAAATTTTCTTTTTTGGTTGATATCACTCAGAAAACAATGACTTTTTATACCTGATCCAAAATGTTTATTTATATCTCTAGAAGAACATTTGGAATAGAAAGACCCTAATTGACTTCGATATGTTGAATGAGTTTTTAAAAATATATTTTATCTATGTCAGAAAATAGATAAAAACCTGTCAAAAATATTCCTTTTCCATCATAAATTTGATGTCTCTATTTGTAGGTGAGATGTACATTTTTTTAAAGTTAAATATCTTTCCATTAGTATGCTATATGCTATACTATTTTGGTTTATAAGAAGGACCTGAGGAGCCTGAAAGCAGATCAAATATCCTCTTTTGCCTTTAATCAGTGAGTTCGTTCAAATGATGCCACTTTTTTCTGGCTTTCTGAAATGATTGCTGAGATATCTGTTCAAATGAAGTGTTTAATGGAACATATTTCACAATGTCAAAGTTTTCTTTGATGAATCATGCCCTAATTAATTACTGAATAATATACAATGTATTCTGTATCATGGTGCTGAGGTGCTTTTACTTTGTGGATGCATTTTTAACATGATAATCAGTGTTGACTACATAATGTAGCTGTTAGAAAATCAGGACATGTTAATTTGTTTCTACCAAATAGATTTATGGAGAGTTCAGCCTTTCTTGGAAATTTCTTCCTGAAAACTCTGTCACCATTAGATTTTATTACACATGTTTTGTGTAGAGTGCTCTGAAAATAAATAACCATAAGAAAACATGTTATCAGTTGATAGACACAGAAGCATATCTAACATTATGTCTGCATGAAGCATTGTGCTGAACACTTGGATTGTGATATGGTGCTCACATGGATGGAACCATTTTCCAAGTGATTAAGTTAAAATGACCAGCTAGAACAGCAGCTCTCAATTCTGGCTGCACATTAGGATCAGCCAGGGAGATTTTTAAAAATAATGATAGCCAGTCTCTACTCTCACAGAGTCTAATGTATTTGGTCTGGAGTATGGCCCAGACATCAGTAGTTAAGTCCCCCAGATGACTCTAATGTGCAACCCAAGTAGAGAATTACTGAACTTGACTATATGCCTTGTGAAGATAGAGGCCATTGTGTGCCTTGTTTACTGCTATATTCCTTGTGTCCAGGCCAGTGCCCAGCATTTAGTATTCCAACAAATATTTGTTTCATGCAGGGTTAGCAGCTGTGCAATTGGTGGAGAGCTGCACATTTAGACTTGGTTGTTCAGGCATTCAAATTCAACATTTGCTAAATATGAAGCATATTCAGAGGTCTATGAATTATTACAGAGAAAATGATCTCATGAAAGACCCCATTAAGGCTTCTTAAGCAATAGTAGATTATGATTGTTTCTTACCTAAAATACAAAAATGTGTAAAACAAAGAAGAATAGCATGGGCTCTGAACTGAGTCTGACTTCAGGCTATTAATTTCTCATGTTCTTTTTGGTTCCTTACTTTTCTGATTATGACCCATTAAGAAATGTGGAGATAGCATAGAAACACACATATTACATGATTCTCCATCTTGTGTTGATTTTCACTCAGCTTTTTCAACTTGATCTCAAAGAGTTTGAGATCAGAATGATAGTTACCAAAAGTCTGGGGGAAGTAGGGGTTAAGGAGGGGTGGGGCATGAAATTGTACTTAGACAAATGCAAGAAGTTCTGGTGTGCTAATGCATAATAGGGTGACTCTTGAGAACAGGAATATATTGCACATTTCAAAAAAGCTAGAAGGTTTGTAAGTTTACACCATAAACAATGCTAAATGTTTGTATCGATATGCTTACCTTCATTTACAACATTGTAGAATGTATGCATGTATCAAATACCCCATGCTACTGCATAATTATGCATAATTTTTTATTTTAATATGCCAGCTAAAAGAACTTTAAATAAAAAATATGTAGACAAATATTGTACCAGGTGGGTTTGATTTTTCTTTCCACAATAATGTGAAGTCAAGGAAAGCAAAAATTTGTTGAGTGAACAGAGAAGAGACCTCTGTGGACTTTTCAATGTTTCTGAGCCTGTTAGCATGGTAATGCCTCTCATTTACACTCTATGTATTTTCCTACTTGAACATCTAGTATACGCATAATCAGATTTAAAAAATTTTCCATAGACAAAACTACAAAACTCCTTTCTATTTCTTGCACTTTGTGATGACTTCAATGGCTTCAGAATCTTATCCTACACCCCAGGGTTATGACTCCAATTTAAATATGTAAATTTAAGAAATGTAATGCCAGTGCCCTTTGCTTTTAGCATAGATTGGCTCCAAACAGTGGCATAGCTGGGATTTGATAATTACTTTGGCCCATAGTAAATCTAGTTAGGTAGTGAATCAGGTAACATTTAACTAAATGATTGTGTTTTCTTTTTATTAATTCCATGTTTGCAATTGAGTTGAGTTATGTATGAAGCAGTAAAAATATCCGGCTGTTCTTTGAAAATGGTGTTATATTTTATCACACACTGTCTTAAGAATACTAATGCTGGACATATACGTAGCTCAATGGTAGAGTTCTACCCTAGCACATACAAAGCACTGGGGTGAACCCCCTTTACTGCAAAAATAAATGGAAAACTTAGGGATAACTTAAGGATTAAAATGTAGCTTTAGCTGATGAAAGAAACATCCCTCCACAAGAATGGATACAACATACATGAAGTGAAAATGACAATCAACTGATTAAGTGCAGAAACAGATGTCCTGTATAAAAGATTTCTGTGTCATTGCTGGGAAATGTGTGTGAGTATTATTCATCTCTGCTCAGGCACAGCATTCAAATCATTTTCAAGTGTTCCTTTTTGAAACACTTTCATGCTGAATTGCTGTCTGTGAGTTTGTGCCTTATATTTAACACCCACTTTGTGCAAAACCACAGTAGTGATGTAGGGTACAAACCAAGGGTCAAAGAATAGCTTAATCTGAAAATCCCAGCTTTATGCAGTTAATCTAAAAAGACTCCAGTGAAGAAGTGCTTTGTGAAACTGACAGCTCTACAAATATTAGGTGGGATTTTTTTCACTCAAGTATACTTGGCATTCAAACAATCTCTGTTTTTCTGCTTATGAAATTTCTCTAATTACCCATAAATATAAAAAGGAAGTAACTTTAAGTTTTGTTTTAGTAGTATCACCTGAGGAATATAAGCTACTTAAGCTGCTTTTTTAAATTCAGGAATGTATTCAGTTTACATGAGTAAGAGCTGATCTTTTGAAAGGGTTGAACCTATAGTATAGAAAGACCTATAATTAATGCAGTAAGTAACTTTGAAAATTACTTCTGAATAGAATTCACCTCTCCCCCACCATAGCCATATTGCCCAAGGGCATTCTAATGGTTGAAGCTCAAGGAGAAAGCTCTTAAAAAAACTTTTTCTGTGTTAAAAGAGAACACTTGGTGGCAGTCCTCTTTAAGCACCAAATTTTCTTGATATAGCTCTTTCTTGGGGGAAACAAAAAAGCTTCCTCAGGCTTCTTTCTGGCTCCTGACAGATTCCCTGTACCTTGAAACAGTACCGAATATTACTAAGACATTTCTTCTACTGAGGAAACAGCAACTGGAGGACTCTATGTAGTTTTATGATTGCCTTTCTGTTGGAGAATAAGATTACTTAGAAAGGATCTGTATTGAGGGGATTTAAAGGAACACTTCTATTGTTTGTACTATCACTGATTTAATTGCTCTCTCTTCCATTTATCTTCTCCCTTCTCTTAATAAACTCTTCCAACCAGTATGATTTGGATTAGCCTTGGTATATTGCCCTCTTCAATAGTACTCACCAGCCTGTTGATTCTATAATCACTCTTACATCCAGAAAATATTTTGGGGGTAGCAATAATCTTGGTTGTCACAAGCTTCTTCCTTTGCAATGTCATACTTCATACAAACTCTTCAGGAAAACCTTGTTTTATATATTCCTAGAATCTCATGGCTATGGCCTTCTTCTTCATAATTTTCTCTATAAGAACAAAAACTACTGTTATATTAAAATACTTTTTCTGAATACCATGACCAGAGTCTAAATACATGGTTTGCATTTAACTAAATGAACCAAAATAATTTTAGAATTTGCATCTCTAACTTTCATTGCAAATGAGTAACATTGCATACATATGACTTTTTGCTCTTCAACTACACCACTGATAAGGTCTTCTTTTACCTTCTTCAATCTATAGGCATCTATACACATTCTTCTGAATATTCACACTTCTTACTCTATCCTCCTTAGAGTATAATGCTGTACTAGATGAATACATATAGTAATTTTACTATGATGCTTTTCAGGGAAGCCCATAAATTAAAAGTACTGTTCGCTTATAAGCAAAAGCACCTTTTAATATTTAAAAGTGCTTGGACATGAGATCCAAGATGTTATTCTGTATGGCAATTTTTATTCTTTGCTAGCTAAGGTTGTTGTGATGTCTGAGTATACATTCACTTAAGCTAAAGATCCTCCCTCAGCACTATTGTAATTTGGGGCTGGATTGGTTTTTGTTGTCGTTGTAAAGGAGCTGTATGAGGTAAGTGGCATCATGCCTGGCCTCTATCTAATGTGCAGTGGATGTACCATTCTCCCAAAATCATGACAGTCCAAAATATCTCTAGCAATGCCAAATGCTCTAAAGTGAGGATAACAGGGCAAAGGCATGCCCAACTGAGAAATACTAGCTTGACCTGACCTTTCATCTTAAAGACAATCACTTTTCAATATAAATCATATGTTGACTTTTCAACTACTGCTAGTTAAATTATTTGTGCTACCTTCTTGACCCTCCATGTTTGTCCTATACTGGGAGTTTTAAAAATGGAAACTCTTAACCAGGCATGAGTGGCTTGCACCCATAATTCCAGCAACTCAGGAGGCTGGAATCTAAGGATCTCAGTTCAAAGCCAGCCTGTGAAGAAAAGTTTGTGAAACTTTTAACCAGCAAAAAAGCCAGAAGTACAAGTATGCCTTAATGGTAGAGTACCAGTCTAAAAGAGAGCACCCTAGTCCTGATTTCAAGACCCAGGACCGATTAATTTTTATAATTGTGACATGGTTACCCAGTAAACCGTAACCTAATCACCAAATTTCATTTGAGAAGCATTCCTTTAAAAAGGCAATAATTGATAATATAAACAGCTCAGCTGTAAGGTTTTTTTCTGATAATTTGTCCATGAGCCATTGTGCTATGTTGACTTTCCATTCATTCTAAGGCAAGGATGCTAAAGTCTTTTGGATAAGTATTTTAATTGTTCTGAACTTTGCTAGAAAGACTAAAGAAATTTTAATATTTTAGGGGATTTCTTTTTTACTAAGGATTTTTAGCTGGCTCTGCTTTTTAAAATATTATGTTCTGATCACTTATTGACTCTTAATATATCTGCTGCTACAAGCTTGAGATATGTGATATATTTTCAAGACCCACAGGTCCACTAAAATTTTAATTTTTTTTTCTTGTGACATGCACAGGAATTGTATACAGACTGATTTTCTATTTAAATATAACTTTGATTTTGTATAAACCTCATGGTGCTATTTAAGTAATAAATATTGGTGCATGAAATGGTTTGACTTTCTGCTGAGAACTGCTAAAAGCCTTTTAATAGAAAACAATAGGGAATGTCAAACACTGAATCATGATCTCACAGAAGCAATTTTTTTCATAGAAAGACTTTCATCACACAGGTTTTATCGTTGCTCAAATTTTAACAGCAATTAGGTGTAGTTAAAATCTTTTGTGATGCCTTACCCATGCTTTATTGAATAAATGCATGTTTTTAATATATTGCTAGCTTTAAACTTACTTAATTTTGTCTATATATATATATAGAGAGAGAGAGAGAGAGAGAAATGTATTATAAATTTGTTATTCAGTACAAGAGGGGATAGTCACATAGATGTCTAGTAGAATGTGACTGCTTGCTTAGAAGCAAATAAACTAGATTTCCCCAAAATGAGCCACTAATTTTCACTCTATCTCCTTGACAGTCTGTGCCCTCTAACCCACACACACCAACTGTCTCACAGCAGAGACCAGGAGAAAGTAATGTTGGTTCATCAGAGTTTAGACACAACTATAAAAATATCTAGAGTAATGTAAACTTTTAGGTTTAATTGTTTTAGCATTTTCAAACATAGTATGCTCTGTGAATTTTGAGTAAGCCTTAGTTATTACATATTATATAGACATATTTAGACCATTGAAAAAGATAAATAGAAACAAAAAGGACAACAATTCAGATTACAGATGCTGGCTTCATGTAAACAGTCCACTAATGTTCCTTTAACAGTACCAATTTGAACTTTTCCATTTTTGTCCTTCCTTCCTTTCTTCCTTCTTCCCTCTATCCCTCCCTCCCTTCCTTATTTTCTTCCTTTCTTCTTTTCTTCTTTCCTTTCTTCCTCCTTCCATTCTTTTATCAGTGTTCCCTCCCTTCCTTTTTTTGCCTTTCTTCTCTTTTTACTCTTCCTGTCTTCCTTCCTTTGTAACATTTAACTCATGATGTTTCACATCAGATTTCTTAACATTCAAATTGTTAAGAAGGTTCTGAAATCCCTGTCTTGATATATAACCCATATATCAGTTGCTGGAATAGTAATCTAATTAGTCTTTAAGATAAATCTATAGAGGAAATGAGCAGTAAAAATGTTATAAGATACAAATTTGTTTGGATTATATTTTCTCATCACCCACCTTTATCCTTATTTAGAACTCCAGGTATGTGAAGTCATTAATTTCATTTTTTTGGTCAGGTTATATTTCAGTAGAAGTAAGAAAATGAGATTCTGTTTTTTGTTTTGTTTTGTTTTGTCAGTCATGGGCACTGTCCCTCAGATCTTCAGATCAAGACTAGTGCTCTCCCACTTGAGCCATATCACCACTTCCAGATTTTTCTGCTTATGTGGTGCTGAGGAATTGAACCCAGGGCCTCATGCATGCAAGGCAAGCACTCTACCTCTGAGCCACCGAGATTCTGTTTTTAATCACTTTTAGTGATATCTAATAGTTAATATTTCTCCTCTGTATGAGGACAGGAATTGGTATAGTATCTTAAATCTGTGTAGAGTATCTTAATTTAATGACATTTAAAATGTAGAGTTTATCCTTATTCATGGAAGCTATTTTCCATAATAATTTCATATGATAACTCATGGCCTACAAGTTGAGCTGTTCTTTTTGTTTTATTTTGTTTTATTGTTTTGGTCTGTCATGGGGCTTGAACTCTGGGCCTGGGTGCTGTCCCTCAGCTCTTCAGCTCAAGGCAAGCACTCTACCATTTGAGCCACAGTGCCACTTCTGGTTTCTGGTGGTTAGAGATGAGTCTCACAGACTTTCCTGCACTGGCTGGCTTTGAACCATGATCCTCCGATCTCAGCTTCCTGAGTAGCTAGGATTACAGGAGTGAGCCACTAGTGCCTGCCTTGAGCTGTTTTTTAAGTAGATGGGAGGCTAATGCCAGTAGCTCATGCCTATAAGCATAGCTACTCAGGATACTGAGATCTGAAGATTCTGCTTTTGAAGCCAGCTCAGGCAGGAAAAATCTGTGAGACTCTTATCTCCAATGAACCACCAAAAGCAGGAAGTGGAGCAAACTGTGGTTCAATCTATAGTGCCAGCTTTGAGTGAAAAAGCCAGGAGACAGCACTGAGTTCAAGCCATAGTACTGGCACATAAAAATGGATGTTTGCCAGTTTAAGAAGTATGTTGGAAGAGGAGGATCCAATTCATCTCAAGATGTTGGGAGAGCATAAGCTCAGAAATGAGTGTACCTTACTTGGATAAGATGTGTATAATGTGATCCAGTGTAACACTGGACCAACCAGAATATAGACCATTACCTATTAATGGGTTTGGAATTTATCCAAGGCAAAGGAAATCCACTGTAGTGGTTTAAGCAAGTTTCTCAATTAATATGGATGTCATTTTAAAGAGAAACATTGGTAGCAGTATCAAGCATGGATTGGAGAGAGAAAATGAAAGGAAACAAGACTGAAATTTGCTACCAATATCCAGATAAGATGATGAGTTTCTGCATTAAGAAATGGACGCAATGAATGAAGCAATATTTGTATTCATAATAGATATAACTAAGTATTGTGTATGAGGAATAAAGAGTAATAGGAAATGGTTCCAAAACATCAAGCTTCAGATATTACACAGGAAGAATAGGTTTTCTTGGGAAAGGTGACATTGAGTGTTGTTATTTCTAAGATTACTTTAAGGTGTTAGGCAATCAAAGCTGATAGTAGTTTAAGAGAAAATTCAGAAGTAGAAACATAAATTTGAGGATTTTTAGCATGAATGGACCTGTGTGATATCACAAACAGACCATTTTGAAAGGAAAGAGAACTAGGAAAAGGACATAGTTCAGGAGAAAAGACAGGCTTAAACATGCTGGTAGAAGATGAGGCATAGACAAAAAACCAACAGTCAGTAACTGGACCAGAGAACAACAAAGAAAAGTGATGCTGAGGAACTGAAAGAAGAGAATGAGCAGAAATTGAGAAAAAAGTACAGAGAAATATTTTTTTAAAAAGCAATTCAAGAGATAAATAGAGATACTTAGATTGTTTAAAGAGATATACCATGATGGGAAAAGGAAATAGAAAGAAAAGTAGAGAGAGAAATGACATAAATGACAGATTGAAAAGGAGAGTGAGAGATAAATATGTGAAGAGAAATAGAGTGAGTGTAGCAGGGATATCAAGCACCTGTTCAGAAGAGACCACACAGGTTAAAAACACAGACAGGAGATAAAAGAATATTAAAATATTTATTTCTCAAAGAAGAGAAAGAAATAAGAATAAATCAAGATTCATTTTGAACACGTTGTTAAAAGAATTTGAAAATTTATACCTGATGACTTGATTTCATTATGAATATGAGAAATAATAATGGATACCCATTAGAGTAAGTTGGGCAAAGTGAAATAGGGTTGAAAAAAATCAATCATAGTATTTTGAGGACCTATGGTATAAATCAATTCATAAGTGAGCCATGGACATGATGTGTAAGATGATATGTGTTTCTTTTGCTCTCAGAGGATTATCAGAAAAAAAAATAAAGAAGGATGAATGCAGAATTATGAGTTGGTAGTTCAGAGTTGCCCTTCAGGTTGGCAAAAATAGCCCAATGGGCTAGTAACTTAGATACAGGAATGTGAATAAAGATTCCTTTTAAGAGTGAAGAACAGATTTAGTGGGAGTGAAGTATATTTTAAAGTCTAATTATAAGGTTAGAGTCTTGCGGATTTAAATAGACAGTCTATTATGGCTCAACTAATTTTTATTACGGAAAAGTAATGTTGAGTAAAACATGAAAAGAATCTTTAAACTCCCATGAAGCATGTGCCTGTGATTAAAGCTGTGAAAGTCCATAGGAGTAAGATCAGAAAAATGAAGCTGGTAATGAAATGTGCTCTCTCTTTCTCTGTTTTTCTGTGTACCTGCATCTGTCTCTGTCTCTTTCCTTGTCTTCCTCTCATATATAGATATAAAATCACATGTGTGTATTTACGCATGCAAATATATTGTGTATAATACATGTTTTCCTCAACTTATTTAAGCAATATAAAGCTAAAATATAAATGAACCTATGTTTAAATTAAAAGTTAAAAAAAATGGACCTGTGAGGCAATAATAGAAGTTATTTAGGGCTACTGTCATGTCCTTCATCAGAGTGGTCCTAAAATTCATAGTAACCTTAATATATTCAAGAAATGGTTAAAAATCAACCAAATTAAACTATGAGGGATTAGGGAAGCAAAAACTAGCTATGAGTGAGGGAGGTCTGGCTTGTTGATCATAAATCCTTTAATGTTTTTAATGCCTCACTAAATCTGTTGTAGTGACTTCAAATGTGATTCAGTTGAATGGCACTTAAAATGTAGTTCTTTGTTAATAGGAAACACCATCAATTTACTCTTACCCTTCACTCTCTTTACCCATAATTTTCCTGAACCTCAGAATCACCTTCTGAGATAGAATTGTTTGCCTTTACTGGCTCACATAAGTGGTCCTAATGCTAGTGCTCATCTTCTGGCACCTATCAGAAACATACATGAATACTTAAATAACAGTAAAATGTCACATAATCTATAACAGAGGGATTTAAATTTCTATAGTACCTAAAGGAGGAAGTGACCATTGTACATAGGTATGTTAGAGATTACTTGCCTTTAATCCCAGAACTCTCAGTTCTTCTGTTGCCCTTTAAACTCCTCCCAAGTCTCTTTCCACATTCAATTCTCCCTTTCTGACCTTCTTTCATTGGCATCAAAATTAACCACTCTTGGCACAATTTCACAATAATCTGATAAAACAATTGGTACCTAGATATAATATATTGACTTATTGACAGGAATATTCTGAAGAACATATTTCAGTCCAAAGAAAGAGCACAAGTGATAAAAGTCTCAGACATTATGAAAATATATGGCTAACATTATTTCCTTTATGCAGAAAGATTCTCTAATGACTCTAACATTTTATTATATTCGTGCTTCTGGTTCTTATAGGTAGAACTGGCCTTGTGTTTGTATTTAATTTACATACATTGCTTAATAAAATTTTGTGGGCCATTTGTGATGATCAAAATCAGGGTTCAGGGTATAGAGGTTCTCTCTGAATGGTCCTAATGTCTGAGTTAGCTTTACTATCATCATTTCCTGAATCAATATAGTTTCCATGATTAAGAAAGTTAGAAAGCAAGTTGTAAAAATTTAAATTTGTCCTATGCCAATGAACCCAAGCTCAATCATACCTAACACAATTTCTCAGCACCAAGAAGGCATTTGTTCTTACAGTGTTTTCTGCTTGATTTCCTTCATTTGAAGAGAAATGGATGAAGAATTTTAATTTGTCCTTTTTGCATTCAAATATAAAAAGTCATTGCATATTAGTTGAAAATTTATGAAGTGACAGCCTTGTTAATAAAGATAAATGAGATGACTTGTTTTATTAATATTAATGTTGCACATAATGTAGCTTTGCTAAGTAAATATAGGGTTACATTTTGCAAACTTTGCAATTAAGTATCCACAGCAATTACAGAGCTTAAGGATAAGTTGTAATTTTTAGAAAATTTTAAAAATAAGAGAATGTGTTGTATTTATTTGAAATAATTAGGAGGAAATTTAGTAGCACCCTTTATGAATTCTAATGTTTACAGTGATAACCCAATCATTATACTTATAGCAATGAGATCTAATGATAATGGAGAAGCATAACGTTGTCTGGTTTAATACAAGTCAATGTCATTATTATAGGTTCCATAAGGGAGCCACTTGTTCTGGCTGTGGTGAAGTGCTTGTAGTCCCCTGAAAGAAATAAAGCCTCATTTTTCTGTAGGTGGATCTCATTATTGAAAAAAAAAAAAACTCTTGTTTCACAATCAAGTTTGTTTGCTTTTGCCTTGCATAAGGAATAGATAATTCTTTTATACATGGATTTCCAATTTATAACACTTCTATGCTGGCAATTAAGTATTTAGTGATAGATTACTTTAAAAGAAAGTGACAAGTGTTTACATGGCTATGAACTAGTAGCATACTAATACAGTCTCCATGGCACAACTTGTATAAGCTATTGTCAGCCTTCACAATATAGGAATAGATGAGCTTAGCTCCAGAAAGTTTTCATGTAGGTTAATAATATTAGTGTAAAATCCCAAATGAAGCTCCATCAGGAAATCTTTTATGCCCTAATACCATTACACATTCAAGAATAACAACCTATCTTTTAAATAAAGTTAGAGGCAATTGGTTTGAGACTGTATAAAAAATGTATTGGAAAACTGTGTGTAGTAGAGATATATACTCTTGCTCTGTTGGGAACCCTTTTATTTCTGCCTCTGAGACTAATCCTATTATTAGTAGATATACACACCCTGGGCAACTTGAAATACAGTCAGTTTAGTTTCAGGAGGACCCTCTGAGATACCTACTGTTGCCTGGAAATTTTCAATTTAACTCCATCATTTTATGAGATTATCAAGTCTTTTTTTTTTACTTTTGCATATGTATGTGTCCTGTTATTCATGTTCTTGTACTCATCTTCTCCCTGATAGACTCTGTAAAGTACTACTGATCATTTTTCTCTTGAGGGGCAAGGTCTTATTTCAAAAGGGTTCCTGCATACTCCCAATGTTATTGATTTTGGATGTTTGTTTTTCATGACTCTGTATGAATAGCACAGAGTATAATGACATACTTAAGAGCAGCCATCATGGTTCAGATGGGAATTTGGATCCATGTTAGAATGATCTGAAACTGTAGTTTTAGTTGTAGTAGAATAAGATGACTCAAGGTATGAAAACGTCAGACTTAAGAATGCAATTGTTTTCTCTGACTATGCTAATGGAAAGGGGCCACATAGTACAACATCAAGGCTTTTCTAACTTTTACTTAAAGATGTGCAATCATAGTTTAAGTAAAATATTGTATAGAAATAGTATATAAAATAAGAAAATGTAGTTTTCTGGATTAGGAAGAAAGCTCAGGCACAGTTTCTCATGAGATCACTCTTGTGCTTGGCCTCTTCTTCATCACACTCCTTCAAGAAATTTGATGAAGCCTTATCATCTTCAAGAATAAAATATAAAATCTCTAATATTTTAAATTATTGTGCTTTGTTTTTACAATTTAAAATTCAGATGTTGTTTAGGCAAATAATACAAGTTCAGATAAAACTAATGTTACTATGTAAACTGAAGTCAAGAGAGCTTAAAAACTTATAGTTTTCTTATAAATGTGTTAGAAACAATCGCATGAAAGAAAAAAAACATTTGAATACATATCTTAGGGTTCATTTCCCTAACATCAACTTATCTGACCTTTTCTGCTTGACTCAGACATATTCTAGTTATTGCAAATAAGGGAAACCATGGGACCTATGTTTCTTTGGTCCTGGCTTACTTCATTTAATATAATTTTTTCCAAGTCTTTCCATTTCCTAACAAATGGGACAATGTCATTCTTTCTGATGGAGGCATAGAATTCCATTGTGTAGATATACCACATTTTCTTGATCCATTCATCTACTGAGGGGCATCTGGGTTGGTTCCATATCTTAGCTATGGTAAACAATGCTGCAATAAACATAGTCTTGCTGGTAGCTTTAGTGTGGTCTTGTTTGTGAACATTTGGGTAAATGCCCAAAAGTGGGATTGCTGGGTCATAGAGGAGCTCTATGTGGAGTCTTTTGAGGAACCTCCATACTGCTTTCCAAAGTTGTTGAACAAGCGATTGTTTCTAACACATTTATAAGATTATTTCTTTGTTGCTTTGTATGGCCCTCCCCCACAGTATAACTCCTGCTTTCACTGTATTTGATGTCAGTATAATTTGTGGAGGGGAAGGGAAAAAACAAATCGTTTAAATAGGGATATGGGTGGACCCATTGCAACAATGAGATGTACAAGTTGTTATGTTGAAAACGACCTTTACAACTTTGGTGGGGGGGGGAGGATTGGGTGAGGGGGCAAGGGGAGGATGAGAAGGGATGGGAGGGGGAAACAAAGGAGGAGGCTACAATCCTTGATAAGGAATGTACTCATTATCTTGTCTACATAATTGTAACCCCTCTGTAACCCCTCTGTAGAGTATTTTCACAATTAAAATTTTTTAAAAACTTATAGTTTTTATCTCAACAAAAATTAAACATGAAATCAATTCAATTTTAAGTAATTTGAAAGTTAGATTCCATACCGTATCTCCATATCCATATATACACAAAGGTACTGTGATATGTGTGTTGCATTGTTTAATTTTTAAAACATTCTTATTAAAACCTTGGGGTTATTCCCATTTCATTAATAACACATATTTGGCTAGTGGAGATAAAGAAACTTAACTAAATTTCTAAAGCTAAGAAGTGGAGGATGTGATAGTAAATCCTAATATACCTGGTTTCAACACTCAACATTGGTCCAATGTTTTGCTCTTTCCAATAATATAGTAAGAGTAGACCAAGAGATCATGAAAGGGAAATTTAAGGTCATTCTGTGAAATATGCAGAGTGATGGTGTGCAGTGTTTTTCTATTCCATGTTCTCAGAGCTCTACATGCCTATATACCTATATGCCACTATGTATGTACATCTTCTTATATTTTGTGAAATGTATTTTACATATTGTCTCTTCTCCTATGCCCCATTCTCTGTCTTCCCTTTTTTCTCTACTGTCACATTCACACTCTTAAGGGAGCTGGCTCCTTCCTCCAGCAGTCAATCTTTCCTCTGGAAGAAGTGAAAACTCACTTAAAGTAATAAAGTAGAAAATTATTAAAAGAATGTAGTAACAACTCAAAAAATGCAAGAGCAGAGTGTAACTGCCATTGTAGGAAATGATGTAGCTATTTCCAAATCTCTAATAGTATATAACTTTACTTATTTTTACTACTCTATAGGCTTCTCTTTACAGATATGTTCTAAGTCCCCTCTCACTTTCTCTTCTCATGTCCCTACTTAATTGGTTTCATTAGTTGTCTCCAGAGTTGTTCAGTATAGATGACCTGACCCAAATTTTAAAGAAGCTTTCAGGTCCACTACTTGGAGCTTTCGTCCACGTCTACTTTAAATTGCAGTAAACATAGAATTGGTTCATTCCAGCTCATGAATGATATTGCTTTAGATGCTCAACCCTAATGCAGTCAGCTATATTGGTCTGACAAGTCAAAGATTCAAATATGGTTCCTTTGGTAGAGACTACATTTAGAATCTAAACCTAAGATACCTCTAGTATATATAATTTTCCTTAATAATGGATTTTATTTCTAGATATGCTTTATTTCTCCCTTCCCCAATTACTCTAGGAAAAGGAAGAGATTCTTAAGGGTAGAAGAATTTTACAAAAGAGGTCATATTACTCTACTCAAGTCTTATAGGAAACATATTTAGCTCAACAGTGCTTACTGTGGCAGAAGGTTCACACATTTTTTTGTAGGAAAGTAAGTACACACAATTTTATTTGGTAATTATTTTTATATGAATTCACCCTTATTTTTTATAAATCCTCCTTTTTTTATCGGTCATGGGGCCTGAACAATGAGACTTGGCGCTGTCCCTCAGCTCTTCAGTTCAAGGCTAGAGCTCTACTACTTGAGCCACAGTGCCACTACCAGCTTTTTCTGGTCATGTGGTACTGAGGAATCAAACCTGGGCCTCATGCATGCAAGGTAATCATTCTACCACTGAGCCACCTTCCCTGCCTGTAAATCCTCATTTTTAAAAAGCTTTTTTAATTAGAGTGAACAATATGAAAAACCTTTACCATATGGCACAATTGCTTAGACATCTGTAAAGAAGTGTGAATGTTGCCCACCTTACTGGAATTTTCTCACCTGAGCTTTCTTTGAAACTCTTCAACCACCACTCATTTTGAACATTGAACTAAGTGAATAAAAAATGGAATCATCTTCAACAAGTATCCAAATGTATTAGCATCTCGTTTTCAGTCTCAAAACGTTATTTATTCATGCTTCCAGAAATGCTTCTAGACTCAAGCACCTGCCTACCCCCACAATGTTATCACATTTGGTGGTAGCCTAGGGAGGGTTAGCACTCCATGGTTACTTAAGCTTCCCATATTATAATTCACTAAAACTTCATGGATAATAACTTCTTACTTGAGAGAAGCCATCCTTGATCATTCTATTTTAAGAAGACCTATTTCCTCCACTCTCTCCCTTTATATTCCATTTTATTTCTATGCTTATCACAATCTAAATTTTTGTTTATTTTTTGTGTTACTGAATGCCTTTGTCCTTAGACTATAAGCTTTGAGAAGATAAGGACCCTATGACATTCTTGATTTGTGTCCCTAGTGCCTCGCATAGTACATAGCTCATAAAAGTGCTCCCTAATTATTTGAGGGATTAAGTATGTAAAAAATCTAGAAAAACATTATCTATGATCACAGAAGAGCCACATAAAACATTATTTCATTTTAGCAAATGTATTAAACACGCTGTCATGTTGGCTCTGTCTCTTATGTTCACTTGGTTAGTATTACTGTGATCCCTGAAGAAAGGAATAGGGGATTTAGTAGTATCTTACTACTGTATCTATCCTTTAAAAAGAACAATTTCAGTATTTATTTGTATAAATACATCATTCTTATGAGCGACAGTTTTCCACACAATGAGTACACCCAAATAGTTAAGCCCTGGGTGCTCTCTCGTTGCTTGCTTTGAGACATTTTTCTCTTATAAGGAATCACTATTTTGTCTTCTAACAGAGAGCGCTAGTTTCAACCATTTTTACTTTATGCAAATGGAATCATAAAGTTTGTACTATTTCAAACATGTCTTTTGGATTTATCCATCAGCCATTTGATTACAATTTCCCACATGTATTATTTTTAAACAAACACAAATGAATACCAAGACAAAAAAAGGGTAAAGTAGTCGAGAAAGGGGGCTGGTCATATGGAGTGACGAATGGAGATTATGTATTGAAGTTATCCATGTCCTATTAAATTTACTTTGCCTTTTCTTCTTTCTTTAGTCTTGCTTCTCAAATCCTAAACATACAGCTTACAAATATCTGCCCTTGGAAAAATACTGATCCACTGAAAAAATTTGTTGAGCTTATGCTGTCTCCCTTAGGTGTATCAGTAGTGCCATTTCTTTTTTAAAAAAAAAAACAGGGCAGTATTTAATTATTGATTCGCCATGCATATGTCCTGAAGGTGTTTAATAAACTGAGTTTAAGGATATTGTTCTTTCCATCTCAGTGCATAAGGTGATGAGAAGACTACCATAGAGAGAGTGAAAAAAAACTGATTACATTTCTGGACATTGGGCAGAAACATATAAAAATAGGTTATATGCATGATTTAAAATTGACAAGGACAGACCTTCAGTATGGGGTAATCTTTTCAAAATATTAATCATGAGTTACACATTTTTGTGACTGTGAAGAGGAGAATCTTTAATTAAGCATACCTTAATAATCTTCCCTTAGCAAATCCCCTTTTAAAAATAAATGTGGCATCTAGTAATCTATGGAAGATGTGGAGTAACTCTTCTATAGTTCTACATAATGAGGAAACACTTCCTGACAGAGAAGGTTGCCAAGCACTTGCACAAATTACTAAAGAAGGCTGGGGAATCAATGGCCATCTGTTCAGCAAGGTTCTCATGAAAGTGTGCCTGAACCAGGGGACTAGAGATGATCTTTAAAAAGGAAAAATCTTTCATTTTTCACTTCATGATTATCGGGTTTCTTAATGCCTAAAAATGCCTTAAAACTTAAAAATTAGACAAAGATGTTTCTTTGGCTTCTGCAATGTCTGTCTCTTTCTCAAGTATTTTCAGACTTCATGCCAAAGATTGCTTGAAGGCAAAAGACACTATTTCACTGCTTCCAATGCAATGAGAGAAAGATTGAGAGAGGGAGGGTGAGTGAAAGAACAAGAGGGGAGAGGGAGAGAGAAAGACAAAGATGTGCTATTGCTTAGTAAAGAGCAATTATTTACTAGGCCTCATTTAAAAATATTTTTATTGCTTTTTAAAGTGGTCAAAATGACACTTAAAACCCACAGTCTTGTGTGACTTGCATATTGAACCAGTCCAGGCACCATTTGAAAGGTCCTCAAAGGCCACTGTGGCTCCATACACACAACAATCAATAACACTTAGACTAGTAGGTACATAGTACATGCCGGGAACTGGTGAGCACTTTATATAGATTATCTCATTTAATTCTCTCAATGATCTGGCAAGGCCAATATCATCACACTTATAAATAACACTAGTGAGTGTTTGCCAAGGCAGACAACTATCCCTCAGTCTCGTACCTACTTGTCTAAATACTGAATTGTAAACTCAGTTGTCCAAGACTCATGTTCCTTCTAAACTATATTCTTTTGAAATATATTGAGAGCCCATACTATTTCAAATAAGACTCTGAACCAAGTATATCTTTCTATTTGAATATAGTCTTAGTTCCATCCATTTTGTTGCCTAGGCATAGTTAGGTTTTTGAATTGTGTATTTCTAGGTTTGAACTTTGCCTTTCCTACTGGCCACCTATATGACCGGAGGCAAGTTGCCCAATCTCTCTGTAGTTTAACTTCATGTTGGTCTGAATTTTCACCACCAGATCAAATACCTGGGGGAAACAATTTAAAGGAAGATTTATTTTGGTTCATGATTTTAGAGAGGTCAATCTGATTGGTTTGTGCCTTTGCTTCTTGGCCATGGTAAGACAATCATAGGAGAAGGGCATGCTAAATTCTAATCTCATGGCACCCAGGAAGCACAGAGATAGAATGGGTCAGAGCCAACATACACTCTTCAAAGGAAAATCCCTTTTGCTACTACTTTCTTCCTCCAAATAATCCCCACCTCCAAAAGTTTTCTCTACCTCCTAAAACAGTACAGTTAGCTGGATACAAAGCCTTCGATACCTGAGCCTATGAGGGACATTTCATATTCAGAAATACTAGAACTTTGAAGAGATGATTTGAAGATAATAAAAATGATACTAGTATGTAATACATGGCGTCAGTGGCTCAAGCCTGTAATCCTAGCTACTGAGGAGGCTGAGATCTGAGGACCGCGGTTCAAAGCCCATCTGGGCAGGAAAGTCCGTGAGACTCTTTATCTCCAATAACCGGAAGTGGCGCTGTGGCTCAAGTGGTAGAGCGCTTGCCTTGAGCTGAAGAGCCCAAGGACAGCGCCCAAGCCCAGAGTTCAACACCCATGACTGACAAAAAAAAAGAAAAGAAAAGAAAAAAGAGAAAAATGTTATCAGGATTTATTTTTTGTCTTTAGGATCTTGGTATTGTCTCACTTATTATTTATTTATTAACTCAGCTATTTCCTAGAAACAAATTATGACCAAAAAAGATTCCCATTCAAGAGTTTTAAGCTTGGGCTGGGAAGGTGGCTCAGTGCTTGCCTTGCATGCGCGAGGCCCTGGGTTCGATTCCTCAGCACCACATAAGCAGAAAAAAGCCAGAAGTGGCACTGTGACTCAAGTGGTAGAGTGCTAGCCTTGAGCTGAAGAGGTCAGGGATAGCGCCCAGGCCCACAGTTCAGGTTCCAGCACCGACCAAAAAAAAAAAAAAAAAGAGTTTAAGCTTTCCACTTGAATATTCAGAAACTATGTAAGACCCTTGATTCTCATACTTGCATTTTCAGCAGCAAGTCTTTCCATCCCTAAGATCTAAGGAAGAACAACAACAACAAAAAAGTAACACCTAACTCCAAAGTAATACTATATATCCTAGCATCTCAAATGATTAAAATATCATAATAGAAGAAGAAATGTCTATTAACCTAATCTTATAATTCTCACATATTCCAAACCAATGCATGACATGTGCTCTAATAAAGAATTCATTTATATTTTAATGACTTATAGGATAATACCTATAGAGGCATAAAATGAAATTGCGTTTAGCTATACATTTTATAAATTACCACTGAGATGAATAAAGGCTATAATGCTGAACTCTTCTACAGATCAGGGACACACATTATTTCTTTCTTTCTCATTTTTTATTATAAAGGTGATATGCAGAGGGTTTCTGTTACATAAGTTAGGTATTGAGTAGATTTCTATTTGAACAGTGTCACCTCTTCTCTCACTTTCTCCCAGGTTTTTTCTTCTGACCCTAGTCCCCCACAAATTGTATAGTTAATGAGTATCACAACTGCATTTTTACCCTGTGTCCATCTATTTCTGTTCTCCCTCTTACCTTGCCGCAAACAGATAAACTTACAAGACAAATATACCGGAATCAAATTTAGCAACAAAGGAGATTAAAAACAAAAACAATAAGCAAAATAACAAAAAAAAACTTTTGTTTCCCTTTCTTGGAATTCATTTTGATAAATATCATTTTATATGCTCATATGCACATACCTATGGAGCCTTTGTGCTCCTCTCCTAAGATCGTCCTCCTATTTTTTGAAAAAACATACCATCAATCCTTTGAATATCCTTGAAAATTGCTAACATAGAAGGATATTAATATCTATTACAATATTAATCTAGAATTTTCTCTGGGTTCTACCAATTATCAATGATTATAGCACTCCTATTAATATGAATGTAAGCTTACAGATACACATAGCTTATGTAATTGCTGGTGTCCATAGAAGAAATACATATTCAGAGAGGTGGAAAAAGATAATTAGCCCCACCATGGATAGATATCATTTGGTAATTATTGTATTAATCTTAAAATCTTACACCTAACTAATTACCATTGTAATGAGAAATTTAATTTAATTTTTAAACTTCCTTTCAGTCATGGCTGCAAAACATTGAAAACATGTAGAATGGTCATCCTGTTACCTTGGTCCTCATAGAATTTTAACTTTGGAAAAAATGTGTTCACAGAGTTCCAACAACTTTTGGTGATAAAATTTTAGAAATATATTTCACAATTTGTTTATACAGCACACACTCAATACAACTTTTCAGATAAAAAAAATGAAATTGTACTCTCTGAAGTAAAATGAAAGAAGGCTTAAAGTAGTGGATGCTAGTAAGATTCATTATAGGATTCTGCATGTATCTGTGTGATTTTTGTTGTCTACGGCCCTCTCAGCATCACCATTCCCATCTACTTTCCTGTTGTCTATTCTTAAAGAGATTGCCTTGTTAGTCAAGGGTGACTTATTTCTACTAGTGGTGAGAAAGTATTTTCATCTCCCATGATAAGGTAGTATTAATTTGCTAGGCCTTCATAAATTTCATTGTGAAAGGACTTAATTTGTTTCCATTATGAGGACTTTTGAGCACATTCAGTTATCATAATCAAAAAGCACTTAACTACATGTGTGCTATGCCAAGAGAATGACAAAGACACATTTTCTGCCCTCTGAGTGTTTAAGAGTGAATACCAGGTTATATGGATCACTGTGAAGGATAGTATTCTACATGATCTAAGAGAGTGAACTTGGGGCAGGATATCACGCCAATACACAGAACCTGAGTCACAACTGGAAATGTCAGGGGGTCTAGAAAATGTGTAGCTGGTGCTAAAGGCACAAACAGAATTTCAGTTGGAAATGTGTATATAATCTTGAAAACTTCATCTAAGAGTTAAAGCATAGTGAGAGACCACAGGCAATAGTGGAGTACAAGTACACAAGCAAATTGGTAATGTTTCTTGAAAGGCAAAAATTGGAATAGTTGATATAGATTCAAAATAATTTTGTTCATCTAGTCACATAGTAATATTGAGACTCTATATTCCTTCCTTTGTTCCTAATTTTAAACAGCTTTTCTCCTATGTCTTAATTTGGAATATGGGTTTGGATGCCTTTGTCAGGTGAGGCTGGGTAATGCTACACAGACTGAGATTCTGGAATGAATTCTTTTATTCTTGCTTTTGAACAAAACATCCTTTCAAGATCAAATGCTATCTAGGGTCTGAAGCTTGCAGTGTATCTGAATAGGATTCCCTCTTTCTTGCAGATAGATTACAGAATACAGGATCATTTCCACATCAACTTTTAACACTTGCAACTGAGAAACTAATCCTTGTCTCAACAGAACATTTTCACAATTATCTTAACCACTAAGGGTGATAAACTTCCCAGAAAGAGATATGGAATGTGGCAGATTCCAACGATCTGTTCTGTGGTAAAGATCAGATCACTTCTCATTTGTTTATAAATAATTTTCAAATTTTATTTTTTTTTCTGGAGGAAAGGTGGTCATTCCTTTAGCTAAGGTATACACATAGCACCTTTTGTCATCATTAAGTTTTATGACACTGACCTCGTTGGGAGCAATGACACTGTTTTAGCATAGAGTCAACAGTGATCTGATGAACAGATACTATTTCTGAAATATATAAGCATAGGGTATATGAGAAAGGAGAAGAGAAGGATTTTAAAGGATAATCCACTAGCCATCATTATTCTTTTTTAATTTTTAAAGTTATCTTTAAGTAATTATACGAATGATTTACATCTTGCATTATGGCTGTGTGCATGTATTTCTATTTCTCAAGATTATCTTGATGTTGGTGTAATGATCCAACAATACCACTTGGAGCCCTAAGGATAAACATGAGTAGTTGGGGAGGTAGAGCTAAAGATAAGAAGTAAATTATGGCCAGGTACTGGTGGCTCATACCTGTAATCCTAGCTACTCAGGAGGGTGAGATCTGAGGATAGTCGTTCAAAGCTAGCCCAGGCAGGAAAGTCTGTGGGACTCTTATCTCCAGTAAACCACCAGAAAAAATAAACTGGAAAAGGCGCTGTAGCTCAACTGGAAGAGTGCTAACCTTCAGCTGAAGAGCTGAGGGACAGGGCCCCAGCCCACAGTTTAAGTCCCAGGGACTGACAAAAAAAGAAGGAAATTAGAGACATACTTGAGTTTGGACAAAGTAATTCTCACTAATATCTGGAGAATTACTAGTGGTCTGAGTTCTTAAGGAGAGGAAGAAATGGGACAGAAAAAGTATGTCATTTTTACTTTTGATTTTCATTTTTCAGTTGAGTAAATAAAACCTTGGAGATGTCAAGTAACTTTCTTCAACACTTTAGTTAGGAATTTAGGTCCTGGATGTAGAGGTGAACCACTACTAGCTCATCTATATTCTATAATGATTACTTTGGACAGAAGCCTAAACTTGTGTGTTGGTTTCCCCATTGTTAAATGAGATGTATAATTAGAAGATATTGTATATATTTAATGAGATAATGTGTATAAATTATTTACTAGTGTTCTAGACACTTGGTAAGTGCATAAAAACTGTTTTGTGGTTATCATCAACCATCATTGTCATCAGCAGCACCACTTATAGCTAATGCTCCTTCACAACGTTGTAGTGCCTCCTAGTGGTAGTGAGAATAGTGGAGCCAGAGAAAGTCAATGTATTGCAATATGAAAAGATAGGGTCATAAGAAAAAAAAAGACAGATAAAATTTTAAATGATGATAAAGAAGACCTTTATCATTTGAAGTATGATCATTAGAAGCAATGGTCTCAGTATTTATTCACTACACAGTCTTTTCTTCTCTGAAACGCTAAGGTCTCCATATTGTGAAGAAAAAAATCTCTGGGCAATCAATGAGACAGATGGACAAGCTTTCATTAAGCTATACTAAAGAAAACCACTGAATAGAACTCATGTAGCAGATCTCAAACCTAACTCAAAGGAGTTGAAATCTACTCTTAAGGACATGCACATGCAATGGAAAACATGGTCAATCCAACATTTCTTTGCCTTGAGAAGTTATTCAATTAACTATAATCAATTAAATATATTAAACCCCTAAGCCACCCCAACACTCAAGTATATCTTGTTTCATGGATACCATGCATACCAGATTTTCCCAAATCATGCAAATGTTGTGTGAAGTCATTAAGTTGGGACAATTTGAGAACACTATAGTTTCAGGCTTGAGTTATCCTAAGTGTTGAAGTCCAGTGCTCAAAAGGATTAAATGAATAGTTGATAAGGGAAGATTTAATTCTTTTGGAGCAGGTTCTGATGGAAATTTTCTACAATTACGAAAGATTTAGCCTTTTGATCTAGTGAAGCAGCTAGTAGGTTATCCAAAAACGGTGTTGTCTTTATTCAGTGTAAGTTTAAGGCTCCTCAATATACACAAAACACTTTTAGACCATGTATCCATATATCAGCAAAGCTACCATTTAGAGAAAGAGAACATAAGAAAATGTGAATCCATGAAATATTAAAATAAAGCTTATAAGGAAAGAAATCCTCTATGTTAAGCACAGCAATTTAAAATTTAATAGTACTAGAAGATAATTGTTCTTCTAAATAATGGTATTTCGAAGAAATATCAGTAGAGGATTATCCCAAATAGAGAAAAAATAAAATAATTTAGTCATTTTGGTGTTTACTACCTTCACATCTCTGCAGGACCTTACCTTTTCTAGTATGCCTTGGCATACTAGTTCATAGGAACTATAGAATTCCAACATCATATTTTAGTTGCTTAATTTTTTTCATTCTGGGACTGGCCTTGTGCTCTTGCTTAGCTTTTTCACTCAAGGCTATTGTTCTATCACTTGAGCCACAACTCCACTTATGGCTTTTTCCTGGTTAGTTGGAGTTAAAAGTCTTTTTAATTTGTATTCTAAGGCTGGCTTTGAAACTGTATCCTCAGCTGTCAGCCTCCTGCGTAAAGATTACAGGTGTGAGCCCATAGCCCCCATCATTGCATATTTCTTTTTTAAAAATAGGTTTTTTTATTCTGAAAATACTGTACAGAGGGGTTACAATCACATGGGCAAGGTAATGAGTACATTTCTTATCAAGCATTGTTGACTCCTCCTTTGTTTTTCCCCTACCATCCCTTCCCTCCCATCTCCACAACTACATGTCCCTCCACACCTAAATTGTAAAGTTCGTTTTTCAACATAGCGTCTTGTATATCTCACTGTTGCATATTTCTTTATTTAAATAAATCTTATAAATAAGTTTTCTAAAGAAATTTCTTTAAAGAAATATGCAATGATGCTCTCCTCCAGGATAACATCTTCCTGGAAACAACATCTTGGTTTTACTCATTATTGTATTCTTAGTTCCCAGAAGAGTGAGTGGAACATAATTGGTGCTCAAAATATGTTTATTGAGTGAATGGATGGATAATCATAAAGAAATGGATTCTAATTCAACTGACTCAAAAGTTGAGTTTAAAATTATCTTTCAAAAATAATTTCAACTAAGTACAATTAAAAATTCAATATAGTCAAAGTAAAAATTTTTATATATACATGTTCTAATCTTGCTTTTCCAGAACCATAAAAAATGTAAAATACTATCACGTAGGGGGACAAGTCTTCATGTTAATACTTGATGGTATCTAAGGTAATTAACTTTAAGTAATTATGCCAAATTTAGTTGCTATTTGAATATCATCAAATAAGATAATGAACCTTGTCATTGATAATAATACAATTTACTAGCCTTTTGCTCTTTTATCTCAGTTTTTATTTCCGTTTGGGGAAGTTATACAATATTTTAGAAAACTAAGAGATAAAATGGTGATAAGATTAAAGAAGTAAATTTAGAGATGTATACTGTTATTTTTTTAATATCTCAAACTGCCTCTACAAGCATATCTTTAAAGTTTTAATTGAGGATTAGTAAAAAGATTCTTATCAGCAAGACGACTTTAGATAAACCAAGACTCCCCAATATATAAACACATAATAATTTCTATCCTCCTCATTCATGGGATTATTGAAATATATCCGAAAACATTGTGAAATATAAAGTAGAATTTAAATATAAGGAGTCATATTATGCTAAATAATTTTATTTGTCTAATAATGTTGCCTTTAGAGTTTCTGCTTTCAAATGTGTAATATATTCAAATGATTGTTTTCAATGAAAAAAATAAGTAGTGTGTTAGTGTTAAGTGCAATGACAATGTCTGCAGATTGTCTGTGTTTTCTGAGAATGTGGTCATCGGTGACAATTTCTTCAGAAATGGGTAAAGAATGGTGAAAATTAGGGCTGGGAAGGTGGCTCAGTGGTAGAGCGCTTGCCTTGCATGCTCGAGGCCCTGGGTTCGATTCCTCAGCACCACATAAGCAAAAAGAAAAAAGCCGAAAGTGGCATTATGGCTCAAGTGGTAGAGCGCTAGCCTTGAGCTGAAGAGCTGAGGGACAGAGCCCAGGCCCAGACCCAAAAAAAAAAAAAAAGAATGGTGAAAATTGAAAATATACTGAGCTTGTCTTTGGGGAGGGTCATTGATTTCAGCATTTTAGCACAAGAAACTAGAATTTCAAAAGGTCAAAGATAAGGTGTAGAAATAGAGAAGCAAACATAAAAGTACTTTAATCTATGGTTGTATAGTATAGTAGAAGTCTGATACATGTCCAAGAAGGTTGGACAGACTTGATAATCTCAAGCTGAATGAATAAAATGAGATAGAGGAGTTTCTGAATCTGGTGATAAAGACTCCTGTTAACAAAAATTTCTTCATGGGGCTGGGTATGGAAGCTTGTACCTGTAATCCCAGCTGCTTGGGAGGTGATAGGATGATTATATTCTATGCCAACCCCTGGCAAAAGCAATACCTATCTGAAAAAATAAAGCTAAGCAAGACTGGAAGCATGGTAAAGTTTAATTACAAGTATTTCCAAACATTTTTTGAAAATGCTTATGTATGTTCATGAAAATATCTAAGGCAAGATGGAGAGAGGTATAATGTAATTCTACTGGGGTATCAAAATCAGAAGTCTAAGAAAACAGATTGTTTTTTACTTAGAACCAAAGTTGACAAGACAAGGTAATTAACCAATAAGCTAAGAGAATTTTAGGAAAATCCTATTCATGTCATACACTGGTGCCATGATTTCAGAATATAGCACTTTATGCAGAGTTGCTATTCTTTTATCTGAACTGATTTTGCCAATGACTAGCTCTTTTCAAATTGCTGAACGAGGGTAAGTAACACAACATATATGAAGAGGGATCTCAGTTTTACAAAAATCTTTGTTTTATGCTGATACTGGGATTTAACTCTGAGCTGCTCATGTGCTCGTAGCTGATCCTCTACCACTTGAGCCATGTCTTCAGCCTGGATTTTTGCTGGTTATTTTGGAGATGGAGTTTTGTGAACTTTTCTACCATTGCTGGCTTTGAACTGTGATTCTTCAAATCTCAGTATCCTGCATAACCAGCTTTGGAGGCATGAGTTACTGACTCCTCAGTCTTGACTATGGAAAATTGTTTCACATGACCAAGGACTAGTATGCATGACAACAAAATCTTTGAAAAGTATCTCAAGTTTCCTGCTGAACATTCGGTATAGAAGAAAATTACTGAAATTTCTCAATAACATAAATGCAAGAAAATATATGAAATAATAAAATAAAATCTCTCAATACTTTTTATACTTTCTAGTAGGACTTTGAAGGTGAAATCTGGCTTAGTTAATTCTGCATCACTTCAGCAACAGAAATTTACTTTACTTTTTCCATAGTTCCAGAGTACAGAATTATGAAATCAAACTGGTAAATTCAACTTCTAGAGACAGCAGTCTTCCTATGTTATGAGCAGTTAATTTCTCTTTATTTTTTTAAGGATTGTTGTTGTTGTTGTTGTTGTTAAATAGTTGTACAAAAGAGTTATAGTTCCATAAGTCAGGTTATGAGGAAAAGGTTTCTTGGTCAATGTCACCCCTTCCTTTATTTTCTCCCATTTTCCCCTCCAATACTTACCCTGGAGTTACATAATTCATTTTTTAGATAATATGCATTGAAAATAATGATCACATTTTCTCACTCCTCCTCCCTCCATTCCATTTTCTATTTTTTTTTTTGGGGGTCCGGTCGTGGGCCTGAACTCTGGGCCTGGGTGCTGTCCCTCAGCTCTTCAGCTCAAGGCTAGCACTCTACCACTTGAGCCACAGCGCCACTTCCGGCTTTTTTCTTTTTGCTTATGTGGTGCTGAGGAATCGAACCCAGGGCCTCAGGCATGCAAGGCAAGCGCTCTACCACTGAGCCACCTTCCCAGCCCCATTTTCTATTTTTTTTTAACTGGTTTTTCCACTCTTTCAGGGATGTATGTCAGGAGAGAAAGAGTTTCTATGCTGTCCTCTCTCATGACATCATCAGAAGAGGCCCCACCTATGATTTCTTCTTTTATTTCTTTAGAGGCCCCATGTTCAAATACAGCTACATTAGGAATCAGAGCTTCAACATGAATTTGGGTAAACAGAAACAAATATTCAGTCTATAATGGAAAAATCACCAAATTTTGTTCATTATAGTGGCCTTTAATTAATCATTTCTGTGGGTATATATTATATTAGTGAAATATTTCCATTGATTTAATTTATTACAATTCCATGAGTGTCACTGACAGGAGCACTTCTCCCAGTACTTATTTAATACCAAGGTTCTTTCCATCCGTGCATCTAGCCTCCTGTAAATTCTAGAATTTCCTTTCATTTAAATAGTAGGTGAATATACAAAGTAAGGATTGTACATAGTAAGTTTTCTTTGTTCTGTGTCTCAAAGTGGCACATAGCCACTTTTCATTAGGAAGAATTTAATTATACGGGTATACTGAATAGCTGTGTGTTTGTTGAAGAGAACAGGAAATACAAATATCAGTGAGCATTAACAGACTTCCATGACATTCATTTAATTTTCACTACAACTTCATGAGTTAGGTACCATCATGATCCTTATTTTATCAATGAAGACAGGGCAGTATCTTCAGTGTCATATTACTAGTAAATTGGAATTGAACTTAACCTAGCTTCAGACATTATATTTTAGTCAGTATCCTGTTCTTTATCAACTAGGTGCATAGCTATTATCTCCTTATTATTGTGAAATTTTAAAATTATTTATAAGTTCTCAAAAACGTTTTAACAGACCACAATATTGAGCTAAGTAATAGATTAAGTTTTTTTCATCTTTGTTTTGTTGCTACAACAAGAAAGAAAAGAAGGGAAGGAAAGCAAGGGAAGAAGGGTAGTAAGGAAGGAAGGAAAGAAGGAGGGAAAGAAGGAAGGAGATGAAATTTTTGTAGAAGGATTTAATATTTTTTTATGTTATCTCATGTATTGTTGCTAATGTTAGTTTAAACATTATCACGACCTCTTTCTTCATTGTTATAAATTATAAAGAATTACTAAGAATGTGTTTAGGATATTATTGTGATTTCAAAGTATATGAAGTCATTTGTCTCATCATAACAACTTCACAAGAGAAATCATACAAACACATCTCAAAATTTCAATGCATTTGTCTATATTGGACATAAGTTGGAAGGACAAGAACCAAGGATATTGCATCCCATTCAAACATGAGGCTCCAAAAGTGAACCTAGGAAAGAGGAATGGGAGATACCCATTTTCTTTTAACTAAATATTTATAGTTCTGAAAAGAAACAAGTGTTGCCATATGTTTGTTGGGACTTGGGTTGTCTTATAGTCACCTGAAGCAGGTTACCTGTCCATAGTACCACATTCAGTTATATACTGGTTGGTTTACAATGTTCGACATATATTTTTTGGTATTCTTACATTTTAGTTGAAAATTTATTTTTGATTGGCAGTTTACTAGTACAGTAATTCTAGCTCAGTTGCAGTAACAAATTACAGAATATGAATTTTTATGCTTCTAAAAGTTATCTTCCTACCATTCAGATGGTGTGTTCCATAAAATGCCAACATACCCTAGAGACTATTTAATTCAGCTTTTCTACAGTATAAAGAGGAATTCATTCTCTGGCAAAGCTGTTCTCCTTCCATATTAAGTCAATTTTTCTCCAATATTATTATAGTCCTGGTGGCTTTTCAAGGTGGTGGTCAGGAGGTACAGAATCTGTAGACAGAGAGTGAAAATGTTTAAATGATTCTTTCCTATATTAGGGAAGGATGGTTTCATCTTGAACTAAATTTGCATCCTATGTAGATGGTAAAGGAATAGGAATAACCACTTGACTGACTGGTACCAGTATTAAAAGTCAAGCCAAGATTATTTTATGTGACTATAATATATGTTATTATTAGGGATACCTTTCCTCTAGGACTGTCAATAGTAACAATAATGTGGATCAGGCCTGTTTTACTAATCCAAAGCATCCTATAATCTGAGAAAACATTGAAATCAGACTTGTAGAACTGAATTAGAGATGTGTGGATATTAAAATACTCCATCCAACCCATTTCCACATGTACCATCTGTTCTTGCCAGCTGCACTGCTTCCTAGAGGCGTTTTCATGGGCTTGGTATTATAACACCAACACATCGGCATTCCTAGTTCTGGGACTTAATTCTCAGAAATACAAGTTTTCATTTGGTACACATCAGGGAATTAGACTCTTCCGTGGCGAGGGACACGCCATTACAACCATGGTAACGGAAATAGACCAATTCAGAGCTTATAAGACAGCAGGGAGCCTTCAAATTGGGAACAGTACAAAGTTTCTCTGATATGTCTGTAATTCAAGATAAGTTGAGTAGTGCTATTAATGTTCCCTCCTTTGGTGGTTAGATATGCCTAACCCGTTGTAGATAAGGTATTGGAGGTAACTGTTCTATGTTATGTTTCATAAGGAAAGTTAGAAAATGCTCCAAAGATTTTAGAGTATATGCTTAAAGCCACGTATATAGTCCACCACTTTAATCTGGTGCTGTCTGTAAAGCAATGGGCTGTCACCTCCCTCAAGACCACTGCTTGCCTCATTAATACCACTGGAACAAATTATCACTTCACAGCCCAGAAACCTTCTATAGCAGTTGTGGTGATTGATGTAACAAGGCTAAAATATAATGATGAAATGCATGTTCCAGAAGACAGATTCAAATGGCAGGAGCTTCAAAGGCAATTAAATGTGCCACAGAAGAAGTCTTCCTGGAATAAAGTATTTTCAAATAAATAGTAAGATAAGTATGATAATCTCCTAGACTCACATTACACATAAATTAGTTTGCTATGAATAATTATTTCTGAAGGCTTAGTGGGCATTGAAGTCAAAGGTTAGAAACAGCCAGTTTAAAGCATAAAAAATATTTTGGTTTAAGAAGGAAGAAAAGGCAATGTTTGGGTACTGGGATATATAGCCAGGATGGGATTTATTTATTTGTAGCAAAAGTGTTTGAATAGCATCTTTTGATAGACTTTAAACGTTCTTGGTGGTGGCAAAGTACAGAATCGTAACTACAAATGTCAAGTTTAACTGCCTTCCTCCATAGTGAGTCAAATGATTCTTATGATGTATTGATTGTATACCACTAAGTTACTAACTTTGTTGTGGGAGGAACCAGCTTACTGAAGAGAGTGCAACTGTACATTAGACTGACACATCAAGGTTGCTATGAAGGGGAAATTTAAGATATGGGACTGGAACAGCTGGGCAAGTTTAAAGCCTTCCAGCATACACTGTCAAATATTCATGATATTCTAACATTAACAGTGATAATTACAAACATTTTCAAGTGAAAGTGAAAAACCTAAAGCCTTCTACTTCTTTCCTGTGGAAAAGGTTGTGTGCAGACTGTCATTTTGAATGTGTTAAGTACTGCTTTCCTGTTTCTCTGAAATCTGAACAGAAAATAGATAAGAGGAATACTAATTCATTTGTAGCAAGAGATTGGTTCTTTTAAATAGGGATTTAATTTGTATTTTTAAAAAAATCATGTTTGGGTTAGATGTAAAATGAGCTTTACTGCCTATTTATTCAGTTGTTTCTTCACAAACCTGTTAGCCAAACCTGATGAAGTTATGTGTTAATTTCTTGGCAAGATCAAAAGAACATACTTATTTAAGGTAAAATGTGTGTTATTTTCACGCCCATATTCTCTAAATATTGCTCAGTAAAATTCAGCAACGATTCCTTCCACTTTAATATATTATTCTGACATTTACTTTTGCAGTTCTTTTCCATGACATGATCAAATGACATGGAAATTGTTGCTAATTGTCCAGACCATCATCAACACAGTTGTTTACTTTCAGGGAGTCAAAGTGTCTTTTAGAAATAAAAATGAAGGGCTATTTTGACCTAGTTCTTTAAAACAAGTAACACTTGGTTAATTTGTAGGCAGTAGACAGAAATATTCACCAACTGTCAAAGAAGCTAAGAAGTTATTTTCCACTCTAAGATGTCTACAATTCTCGAAGTTAGTTAAAAAAAAGGCACATGCATGAATCAAGTAACTTGTCTTTTAAAAATGGGTTTTTAGAAAATTGCCTTTAACATCTTAAAATCTTTGAGTTCAGCCTGGAGAAATCCTGTCTTTTACTTACCTGTCTTGTTAATTGGTTGCACATACTTAAAATACAAACTTTCACTTCGTAGGTTGCAGAAAACACACATGACTAATCTGACAGCTGTTTGAAATAGAAAAGCAATAAAATGACTTTGTACTTTTATGACACATTTATAGATTGGTAATAAAGCTCCTTCCTAATCTCATTCACTCATCACAGCACCCAAGTGATTTGTGTAATTATTATTTTATCTGTCTTTTTAAAGAATGAAAAAGGCAGAAGATGAACCTAATGACCCAGCATTCATTTTTATTGTTACCATTCTTCAACTACTTACACATTCAACTCATCTTGAAAGAAAATCCTTATGTTTTCCCCCTATCTAAAAAGCATATCACAGCTGGGCACCAGTGGCTCATGCCTATAATCCTAGCTACTCAGGGGGCTGAGATCTGAGGATCATGGTTCAAAGCCAGCCAGGGCAGGAAAGTTTGTGAGACTCATCTCCAATTAACCACCAGAAAACCAGAAGTGGTGCTGTGGCTCAAGTGGTAGAGCTCTAGCCCAGAATTCAAGCCCCACAACCGACAAAAAAAAATCACTACATTCTCATATCTTGTAACAACTGGCAAATAATGGCTAGAGTTTCCTTGGTTATAATTATTGTATTATTTTATTGGGTGGGGTTCTGGCTTTTGAGCTCAGATCCTTTTTTGTTAGGTAAGCCCTCTGCCATTTGAGCTACACCTCTAGTGCCACTGAGTTAATTTTTTTTTTCAGTTCAGGTTCTCTCAATTTGCCTAGATCTAGCCCCTGACCATGATTCTACTACCTTTGCCTGCCATGTAATCAGAATTGCAGACATGAACCACAACACCAGTCCCTTAATTGTGATTGTAAGCAACCTTCAGAATTGGTTGCTTATATGTGATACATTAAAATTGCTAGTGGCACCTTTTAAATTGAATACCTGGAACCATCAGATTCCAAGTTAGGCATGTCATATTGAAGATGAAAAAGACTTTTGTAACAATGAGAGTGCCTCCTCTGAGCCAAATACTGTCATCTATGTAAACTTATTTAACAGCAACTTCACAAAAAATTGTGCAGTACTTATTTTATCCCTATTTTTATAGAGGAAAAAATACAACCTCAGAACCAGTAAGTAACTTCTCCAGTGTCACACCATCTAAGTTAGTAGAGTTCAGATTCAATGTACAGCTGCCTGTTTTACATACTATATTACATAGCTTTTCAATAAAAGAGAATATAATTGGTAATAATGGCTAAATCAAAGTACATGTGAATAAATTTGTGTAATATTTTTCATCAAGGCATAAGCATGAGTTTGATTTGTTAAGTAGTTAATCCAATGCTAGAATAAATTAAATGCATGAGTAATCTGAGATTCTAGAAAATTGTGTTTATTGTATTAAGAATGTTTTGCAAATTTTTATAAGGGTTTCATCTAAAAGAATTTACACAATTATCGAATAGAAAATATAAAGCCTTTTTTACTTACATATTTATAAAATTATGATTTCAGAGCTGGAATTTCTCTTTTTTTTAGCAACTTTATACATTAAATAAGCCAGCTACCAAAATTGAAAAATGATATGACTTCATTTCTGTACTCTCTGTTGCTATGTATGAGAGTTATCAAACACATCCTGGTGCAAATTACTCCTTAAAAAGAGTACTTCAATTAGCTATCTTCGGTTATATAATATACTTTTGGCTTTAGGGTGTAATGCCATCAATTATTTCACTGTGATTCAATATTGACATATTTCTGCTGCAGAAAAAGCCCAATCACTGTGGCAAACAATGGTGTAATTCTATATATGTGGGAATATTGTTGTATAATAGCATCTTTGTTATTTTTCTACTAATCTTTTATGACTATTTAAAACATTTTATTACATTCACTTTTAATCCTGGTAACTTTTCTGTTTTGCAGAATGGTGTTAAAACTAAGCCTAGAAGTGACAATATTATTTACTATAAATAATTATTATATCAGAAATTGAAAAAAATAGTTTCTCTTTTTTCACCAAGTTGGTGTGAAATACTTATCATAACCCTTTAAGTCCATATACCCTTTTAGTTCTGGAACCTCCAGAATCCCATACTTTGCTTATCTATGAAATGAGATACCAGTTACTTCCCTGGGTTACTATAATAATAAAACTACATAAAATATAGCAAGGGGCATGAACATTGTGTGGTAATGAGTAGATATTCAAATGCTGCTGCATGAAATAATATGTTCAGCATATACTCCAGAATTTTTGAAATAGGATGTTAGGAGCATTTCATAATCTGGCCCAGAAACTGACTTTAAAAATGAATGAAATCTAAATTACAGTATGCTGCTTATCAGATCTCTTTGAAGGCTTCCCCAACATTGATGAAAATAAGACAGACCTCTCAAGAGCTGTCTTCCTTTGTTTGCTAGATCTTACCATCTACACCATCAGGATTCCACTTGTTTACCTCTCAAAGTAGAATATCTTGATATGACTATTTGACACAACTGTTTTGATGGATCCATTGACAAAATCACATCAAAATAACTGTCATGCGTCTTTCTCTTTATTCAATTTATATTTTTATTTTTTTCACTAAGCATATTGGTTTTATAGTCATAAAACAGAACTGTTTCAAAGATGTGTACAGTTCTAAGTTTCAAGGGAAAGATAGTTTCATCCCCTAAAGCCATCAGTATAAAAACAGTATCACCTTGTAAAACATGCATCTTAATCTAGAAGTTGTTATAAGATGTATTCTCATGCTATATACCTACTGTCCTAGTTCAATATAGTCACCATTAAAATGCTTTTCTGCCAGAAAATGGACAATGGGTAAATTTTATTTCAGTAGAAATTAAATAAGCATGGCAATTGTAACTTTTAGACAAAAGATAATTTGAAATAGTAATCATTCAGAAAGCAAAATAAATTATGGTTGATGCTTCTTTATGAGAAAATCATATGTAATAAATATGTGAATCCTAATTTTATGTCACATGGATACCAGATGGTGCCTAATCTCATCCACATTCTTTATACCATTCCTGAGCTTTTTTTTTTCTTTTTTTTATTGTGAAAATGTCGTACACAGGGGTTACAATTACATGGGCAAAGTAATGAGTACATTTTTTATCAAGCATTGTTGCCTCCTCCTTTGTTTCCCCTTCCCATCTTCCCCACTTACCCCTTCCCTACTGCCCCCTCTGTGGAGGGGAAGGGGAAAAATTGTTTAAATAGGCATACAGGTGGACCCATTGCAACAATGAGACGTACAAGATGTTATGTCGAAAAACAAACTTTACAACTTTGGCTAGGTGGGCTGAGCTTCTTATCATCCCATGTTCTTCTGGAATATAAAAGAGGGATAAGGCAACATTCAAAGATAGAATGAGGATATTGCTTTATATACTGCTTGATTTAAAATAATCTGAATACAACTTTCTCACATTATCAAAGTATTAGGTATCTTATTCTTTTATATTCAATATGCTTATATGCTCTAATCTACCAAAGCAAATGGTAGAAGAATATACTGTAGGTCAGAGTATATTATTTTTGTCTGAGACTGGAATTCGAACTTGGTAACATGAAATTTTGCTCATTGGCAGGTCCCCTACCACCTGAGCCATACCTCCAACCCCAAGGTATTTAAGTATCTTTGTGTATCTTGGTGGGTATGTGTGAGATGGACAGTTGGAATGAGGCTGAATACCATTGTCCTCCATTCTTTTCCTCATTCCTTACATTTTTGCTATGAAACATTTTTACTATAAAATATTTTCTTAATTGTATTGAGAAGTATCTATTAAAATATCCTTTTAAACCTAAACATTATTCCACATTGAAAGATAATATTTTTGATACTTCAATGAAAAGGCAAGAGCATCTCTAAAAGATAAAATTTAATAATGTCATTAAGTAATCAGTTCAGAAAGATCATAGTATATACAAAACAGGCCTTATTTTGCAAGACACTTGAGTGAATATACAGATAGAAGACAGTCTATTTAAGTGAGTAGAATGATGATAGAATGTACCACTATAGGATGAGTTGACCATATAGATTATAAGGCCACATTTGCCATAAAATATCCCACACAACATTCAGATGATATAGTACTTTCAGAAAATAAGCATTTGCTGAGCGTTGGTGAGCAATGTTTTATGAGTTTGTTTTTTTTAATATAATGGCTACAGAAATTTTAAATCCTGCCTTTAGAATATGCTTCAGCTCAGAGGGCATACTGATGTTCTGATTATAAAGAGCACATTAGATATTACTTAAACACTTAATTTAAGTATTAGCATTTCATTGAATGGGTATTGATTAGATTCATCTGGAAAATTCTCTGAACCAAGTGAAATTTAGGATAAAATATCTGGGTTAGTGTTATTTATACTCTTGATTTTTAGAAGCAAAAGTATTAAGGACTATTTAAGGAGCTTTGCTATTTATATTTTATTCTATATCTAGGGAGAAGTATGCTGTCATAAGAAAAAATTTCATAATGACTGATTAAGATTTGGTTGAATTTAGTACATGCTGGTATTATGGTAGCACTATGCCATAAATAAGAAGTAAAGAGAATATTACACACTACCCATACAATTAGAATATAACAACCATTTATTTCCATCTTGATCATCTTCATTTTTCATGGCTTATATTTGTAGCTTATAGAACAGGATAACCTGATTAAATTTAGTCCTTTGCATCATAAGGAATTCTAGATTATTTCATTTTTAATTCTGGGAAAACTTAAGCCATCTGTTGCCTTGAAGCAGAGAGATTTAGTAATCAGGCACAGCAGTAAGAAGATATTTGTCTAGGGATGCTATTAATTAACAAACTTGGAAAGCATTCTCCATTTCTTACTTTAAAATCAAAACACCTCTCACAAGCAGGTTGGACAATTAGATTAGAAAACCTGTTTTAGGTCAGATACCTTTTATGCTCTGAATAAAATAAAATGAAGTAAAAATGAATAGAAGATGTGTCCAGTACCATAACAAATTGTAAATTATAAGAATTACTGACTGTGAGGTCCCAAATTCCCAGTTTTTCTGAATAGGTATTATGTTCTCACTTAAAAACAAACTTTCCAGTGTCTATTCTACCTAACGCTAACATTTAAATTACAAAACCTGAACAATAAATTTTGTGGGAATTGAAATATTTTTCTTTAAAATCAGTCAAATCTATATAGGTACAATAATTGTGCAACAAATTACATGTATTTAAAATTCATACGCTGAACAATTTAGACAAATGTACACACCCTGCAAAACATGACCACTATCCTGCAAATTTTCTTGTACTTCTTAGTTCTCATTCTTTTAAGCCTCAATGAATTGCTGCACTGATTTCAGTCACTACCTATTAGATATATCTTTTAGAGAATCTCACACTGGTGGAAAATGCAATCTTATTCTTTTCTATATCACTTCCATCACTTAGAATAAGAATTTGTTTTTCTTTCCATATCCTTGTAACACTTGGTATTATCACTCTTAATATTAAACATTCTAATGGGTCAAAATTATTTCACTAAAATTTTTATTTTACTAGTAATTAATGATGTTGATCAACCTTACTGAGATATAACCTCACTGTGAAAAACTTCCTTGATGGCTTTGACTTAAAATTCAGGATTCTCTTGCCTCAGCCATTTCATCATCTCAGCAGGCATACACCATAATGTTCAGCTAATGTGGAACGTCTTTTACATGTTTATTGGCCATTCATATCTTTTCAATGATGTGTTGCTTCAAATATTCTATATATTTATTTTCTTTTTTTGTCGGTTGAGGGGCTTGAACTCTGAGTCTGGGTGCTCTCGCTCAGCTCTTCAGCTCAAGGTGAGTGTGTGTATATATATATATATCACACACACACGCACGCGCACACACACACACACACACACACACATACCAGTCTGTAACTTCCCTTTTTAATTTTCTTAATGGTGTCTTTTGCATACTATTTTTTAGTGGTGATCCTAGGGCTTCATTTCAGGGCCTGGGCCCTGTCCCTGAGCTTTATGGCTCAAAGCTAGGGCTCTACCACTTGAACCACATTTCTACTTCCAACTTTTTACTAGTTGTGGAGATAAGAGAATCTTACACACTTTCATTCCCAGGCTGGCTTCAAAGTTGATCCTCAGATTTCAGCCTTCTGAATAGCTAGGATTACAAGCATGAGCCACTCCAGTGCCCGGCTGGAGACTTCTAAAAATTTATTCTTGACCTTTAACTGAACCTTTTATTTCTGTTTGGTGCTTTTTTAGTGTCCTTGTGTGTCTTTGTATATGCCATAATATTGACAATTGTCTCCTCTTGTGTTTTGCTGTGGTAGTTTTATAATTTTTGCTAAGGTCTGTAATACATTTCAAAGTAACTGTGCACAATATGAAGTAAGACTTGAAGTTCATTTTTGCTAAGTGCTTATCCACTTATGGTAGTATCATCCTTATGGTAGAAGCATCCTTTCCCCCCTGAATTTTACCTATGTTTTATTCATATATCATTAATATACATGTTTTTTTTTCTATTTTGTGTCATTGATTCTATGTGTGTGTGATCATGCCAATAATACACTGTCTTGATTTTTGTAGCTTTGTACTATTAAAATCATTTCCCTAAGTTTGTTGTTCTTTTTATAAACCATTGAAGTTATTTTAAGGCTTTACATGTTTGTATAATTTTGAAAATCAGCTTGTCAATTTCTGCTACAAGAGCATAATGGGATTATGAGTGAAATTTTTAGAATTCTTAGATCAGTTTAAGCAAAAATTGCTATGTTAAAACTTGATGCTTAGGGGCTGGGAAGGTGGCTCAGTGGTTGAGTGCTTGCCTTGCATGTATGATGCCCTGAGTTCAATTCCTCAGCAACACATAAGCAGAAAAAGCCACAAGTGGTGCTATGCCTCAAGTGGTAGAGCATTAGCCTTGAGCCGAAGAGCTGAGGGACAGCGCCCAGGCCCAGAGTTCAGGCCCCACAACTGACAAAAAACAAAAACAAAACTTGATGCTTAAAGTCTAATAATATGGTATATCTTTTCATTTAGATAGTCCTTTTATTATTAGCAACATTGTTTTCTGTTTCCCAGTGGGTAAGTAGGGTTCTTTAGTTTTTTTATGTTTGTTGTTATTGTTGTTTTGGTCCTTGGGCTTGAACACAGGGCCTAGATAGTACTATCCCTGAAGTTTTTGGCTCAAAGCTAGTGCCCTACCACTTTAGCCACAGTGCTACTTCTTTTCAAGTAATTTATTGGAAAAAAAAGGGTCTCAGGGACTTTCTTTCCAAGGCTAGCTTTGAACCATGATACTCAGATCTCAGCCTCCTGAGTAGCTAGGATTACAGACATGAACCACCATGCAATTAGATAAATTGTTATCTATGTATTAAAACAAATGACAGCTAGACACAGAGACAGAGACGATAATCAACTTTTAGAAAATTAATTTTAGGTTAGCACCAACAACCTATTTGATCTGAAATTTTAGATATTTTCATGAACAACCTAAATTTATGTGTATCACTTTTCAAGGTTTTAATGAATTTAAAGAATCTGTAGTATACTCTCCATAGGAATATACAAATGGGCTATCTAATTTATTTTTGTTAAGTTTTTTATTGTGAAAACACTGTACACAGGGGTTACAGTTACATGAGCAAGGTAATAAGTACATTTCTTATCAAGCATTGTTACCTACTCCTTTGTTTTTCCTGTACATCCCTTCCTGCCCCACCTCTACAACTACACTCCCCCTTGCCCTCGCATAAATTGTAAAGCTCATTTTTCAACATATTGTCTTGTACATCTCATTATTGCAATGGGTCCTCCTGTATCCTTACTTAAACATTTTGTTTTTAATCTTCCCTTCCCCAAATTATACCAACATCAAATACAGTGAAAACCGGGGTCATACCATGAGGGAAGGACATACAAAGTAACAAAAAAAAATCATGTAAAACATATAAATATGTTAGAAACAATTGTAAGAAAGGAAAAAAAAGCACTTGTGTCCCTATCATGGAGTTCATTAGTTCATTATGCTTAACTTCATCTTATCTAGTCATATGTGTATAGCTTTTGACCATGTCTACTTGTCCCAGACAAATACTAGTTATTGCAAATCAGAGAACCCATGGGACTTCTGTTTCTTTGGATCTGGCTTACTTCACTTAATATAATTTTTTCCAAGTCTTTCCATTTCCTAACAAATGGGATGATGTCATTCTTTCTGATGGAGGCATAGAATTCCATTGTGTATATGTATATGTATATATATGTATACATGTACATACATACACATGGATACATGTATATATACATGTATATGTATATATACATATATATATATATATATATACAGAGAGAGAGAGAGAGAGAGAGAGAGAGAGAGAGAGAGAGCACATTTTCTTGATCCATTCATCTACTGAGGGGCATTTGGGTTGGATCCATATCTTAGCTATGGTAAATAATGCTGCAGTAAACATAGTTGTGCTGGTAGCTTTAGTATGGTCTTGTTTGTGATCGTTTGGGTAAATGCCCAAAAGTGGGATTGCTGGGTCATAGGGGAGCTCCATATGGAGTTTCTTGAGGAGCCTCCATAATAGTTTCCAAAGTAGTTGAACATGTTTACACTCCCACCAACAATGCAGTAGAGTTCCCTTTTGGCCACATCCCCTCCACCATCTTGTTATTAGAGTTCTTGATTATAGCCATTTTAACTGGAGTGAGGTGGAATCTCAAATTGTTTTGATTTGCATTTCTTTTATGGCTAGGGAGGTTGAGCATTTCTTCATGTGTCTATTGGCTATTCTTATTTCCTCTTCAGAAAAGTTTCTAAGTCTTTACCCCACTTATTTATTGGGCAGTTGTTTCTTTGAGGATTTGTTGTTGGGGGATTTAATTTTTTGAATACCAAGTATATTTTACATATGAGACCCTTTTCCATTGTATGGCTAATGAAGATCTTTTCCCAATCCGTGGGCTTTCTATTGATCTTGCTAGCTATGTCATTTGCCATGCAAAAGCTCTGCAGTTTCATGCAATCCCGTTTGTCCAACCTTTCTTTGATTTGTTGTGTTTCTGGGTCTCTATTAAGAAAATTTCAGCATGTGCCAAGAAGACCGAGGGTTTCTTCTATTCCATCCTGTAATGTTTTCAGGGTGTCTGCTTTGACTCCAAGGTCTTTGATCCATTTGGAGTTGATTCTGGTACAGGGTGATATATAAGGATCTAGCTTTAGTTTTCTACAGGTAATTAACCAATTTTGCAGCACCAATTATTGAAGAGGCTGCCTTGCTTCCATTTTATTTTTTTAGCTCCCTTATCGAAGATTAGGTGGCTATAAGTCTGTGGGTTTATTTCTGGGTTTTCAATTCTATTCCATTGGTCCTGAGGTCTATTCTTGTGCCAGTTCCAAGCTGTTTTGATAACTATGGCTTTGTAGTAGAGTTTTAAATTGGTATTGATATTCCTCCAGCACTGTTTTTTCTGTTAAGGATCTTTTTTGCTATTCGGGATCTTTTATTGTTCCATATGAATTTTTGGATTGCCTCTTCTATTTCCTTGAAGAATGAGGTTGGCATATTGATAGGTATTGCATTGAATTTGTAGATAGCCTTGGGAAGTATTGCCATTTTTACAAGGTTGATCCTTCCCATCTAGGAGCATGGGAGAAGTTTCTACTTTCTAAGTTTTGCTTTGATTTCCTTTTTTAAATTTTTAAAGTTTTGATCATAGAAATCCTTCACTTCTTTAGTTAATTCCTAGGTAATTTATTTTTTGTGGGGCTATTACAAATGGAGTTGCTTTCCTGATTTCAGCCACGATCTTCTAATTGTTGGCATACAGAAAAGCCATTGATTTTTTATGTTTAGTTTTTTAATCAGCTCAAGTAATTTGGGAGTGGAGTCCCTGGGATTCTTTAAATACAAGATCATGTCGTTTGCAAAGACAGAGAGTTTTACTTCATCTTTCCCTATTTGAATCCCCTTTATGTTTGCATCTTGTCTTATTGTTGTAGCTAGGCATTCTAATACTAAATTGAAGAGAAGTGGAGAGAGTGGACATCCTTGTCTCATTCCTGAGTTAAGAGGAAATGGCTTTAGTTTTTCACTATTAAGTATAATGCTGGCTGTAGGTTTGTCATATACAGCCTTTATTGTATGGAGGAATGTTCCATGGACTCCTAGCTTTTCCAGAGCCTTCATTATAAAGTGGTGTTATTTCTTGGCAAATGCTTTTTCTGCATCTATTGAGATAATCATGTGGTTCTTATCCTTGCTCTTTTTCATGTGATGAATTATATTAATTGATTTTTTTGGATGAATTGGTGATATCGATTGGCCAAAATTTTGTTGAGAAGGTTTGCATCGATATTCATCAAAGAATTGGGTCTATAGTTCTCTTTCTTTGAGAAGTCCCTGCCCGGTTTTGGGATGAAGGTTATGATGGCTTCATAGAATGAGTTCGGCCATGAACTTTCTCTTCCTATTTCATTGAAATGTTGGAGAAGTATTGGTGTGAGTTCTGCTTTGAAGGTCTTGTAGAATTCTGCTGTTAGTCCATCCAGTCCTGGGCTTGTCTTAGTTGGGAGGCCTCTTACTGCTTGATATGGGCCTGTTAAGATGGTTTAACTCATTTTGGTTTAGTTTGGAATGTTGATATTTGCTAGGAAATTATCCATTTCTTTCAGAATTTCAAACTTATTACCATAAATGTTTGAGAAGTATTCCCTTATAATGTTCTGAATCTTGCTTGTTTTTGTGGTGATGTTTTCATTCTCATATCTAGTTTGTTTATTAAGCTGTGTTTTCTTCTTCTAGTAAGATTTGCTAGGGGTCTGTCAATTTTTTTAATATTTTAGAAGAACCAACTCTTCGTTTTGTTGATTCTTTCTATGGTTTTTTATACTCTAATTCATTTAATTCTGATTTAATTTTAATTATTATTTTCTGGCTTAGCTTACTGCTCTTTTTCAAAGAGGTTCAGATGTCTCATTAAATTGTTGTTTTCAGATTTCTCCAATTTGATGATGTAGGAATCCAGAGCTATAAACTTGCCTCTGAGTACAGCCTTTGCTGTCCCAGAGGAGCTGGTAATTTGTGTGGGTTTTTTTTTTTTTTTTTGGTTCAATATCATGAACATTTGAATTTCCTTTCTAATCACTTCCATGACTCACTGGGGATTCAACAGTGTGTTGTTCAGCCTCTATGTGTTACAGGACTTTCTTTGGTGGCTTTTGGTGTTGAGTTCTAATTTTATTCCTTTGTGGTCTGAGACAATACAGGACATTACTTCAATATTTCTGAATTTGGACAAGTTTGTTTTGTAACTTAAAATGTGGTCTGTTTTGGAAAATGTTCCATGTGCTGCTGAGAAAAACGTGTATTCCAATGTTGCTGGGTGAAATATTTCGTAGATGTCTGTTAAATCTAGTTGATCTATGCAGTTGTTTCAATCTGCAGTTTCTCTGTTGGGTTTTTGTGTTAAAGTCCCCAACAATTAATGTCTTTGGTCTATTTGAGATTTGAGGGAAAATATTGTTTCTTGGATAAATTTGGGTTCTCTGTTGTTTGATGAATAGATATTTAGAATTGTAGTATCCTCCTGGAGGAGAGACTTCTTAATTAGTATATAGGGACCTTCTTTATCTCTTCTCACTAATTTTAATTTGAATCTATTTTATCTGATATTAGGATTGTAGCTCCTGCTTGTTTATGGGGGGCATTTGATTGGTAGATTTTGTTCCAGCCTTTCACTTTCAAAATATGTTTTTTTTATGGTCAAGGAGTGACTTCTCAAGGTATCAGATAGAAGGATCTTGCTTTTTAACCCAACTAGACAGTGTATATTGCTTAATTGGAGAGTTAAGTCCATTAATATTGAGAGTTAGGACTGAGAGATGTTTGGGAGTTCCTGCCGTGTTATCCACCTTCTTGAGGACTGTGACAACTGGGTTCTTGCAGTTTTTGGATTCTCAGTTTGGGTGTGGTTTCATGGCTTTTGTTGTGGTCTGTTGGTTTTCTATGAGTAGGACATCTTTAAGTATGTTTTGTAGGACTGGTTTGGTGGAGATATATTGGTAAAGATATATTGGTGGATATATATATATATATATATATATATATATATATATATATATATATATATATATTTGCTATGGAAGGTTTTTATTTGACCTTCCATTTGAAGGAGAATTTAGCTGGGTACAGTATTCTTGGTTGATAATTGTTTGTCTTTAATGAATGAAATACATCATTCCAGGCTCTTCTTGCTTTAATTGTCTCTGCTGAAAAATCTGAGGTTTTTCTAATTGGTTTCCCTTTATAGGTGATTGATCTTTTCTCTTTGACACTTTGAGGACCCTTTCCTTGGACTGAATTGATCCTATGCAGATTTTACTGTGACGTTGGGATGTCTTGTTCTGGTCTGGTCTATTTGGGATTCTAAAATTTCTTATATCTGAATAGGCCTATCTTTTTGCATGTTTGGAAAGTTCTCTGCTAGAATCTTGTTAAATAAATTTCCTAGACCATTAACTTCTGTCTCTAGTTGCTCCTCTACACCCATTATCCTCAGATTAGGCCTTCTGATGGTGTCTTCCAAATGTTGAATAGATCTATCATATTTCTGGGATTTGTTTTGGATAGTTGTGTGTTCTTTCTCTATAATATCTAGGCTGTCTTCAATCCCAGAGCTTCGATCTTCTGCATGGTCTAGACTTTCTACTTTTGTTTTTGTTTTTTGTTTTCTGTTTTTCTCTTTCCTTCTAATTGGTCGGCTTTGATGGCTTCAAGTTCTTTGTTGGAGCTTTGTTTTAGACCTTGTATGGACTTATTCCTTCATTTGGTGTTTGGTGTTTATTCTCACATCACTTAGTTGATTGGTTATGGTTTCATAGGATTCCCTTTCCTTCTGATGGGCTCCATTCAGCATTCCCTTTGTGGTCTCCTTGGATTCTTTCAGCTGTCTGTTCTTGGATTCTATAAATGCCTCTATTGATGTTTATCTATTCTCATCTTGGTCACACAATTCCTGTATTATTCTTTGATTAGCTTTCTCATGCTCATGCAATTCCTGTCATTCTCTTTGACTGTTCTCAGCCTGCTCATGCAATTCATCTATTTCTCTTCGGTTGTTCTCAACCTGGTCATGCAATGCTTGTCTTTCTCTTTGAATGTTCTCAGCCTGCTCTCTCAATTCCTGTATTAATCTTTAAGTAGCTTCCTCAAGCTTATGAGATTCCTGTATTAATTTTTGTTTAGCCTCATCATCCTCATGAAGTTCCTGTCTTACTCTTTGGTTTGCCTCATCTTGATCCCTATCATGTTCACACTGAGAACCTTTGCAGGTTTACAACCTTTTCATTCACCGTGTTTACCAGTAGTGTTTGTAGAGCTTTTTGTGAGCTCTTCTCTGGATTATTCATTAATTATTCTGTCAACTGATTATCATGAGTTGAGATTTCCGGGACTTGCCATTTTTCTTGTGTTTCTCTGGCTTGTTCTGCCCAATTGATATGAAAGAAGTAACACCAATTTTAAGCTAGAACATGATTTTAAGGCAAGAATCAACCAGAGTCTTGTCATTACACAGTCTAAATGCCTGCAGATACAATCTAGTTCAACAGATACAGTCTATTCAATATAAAACATCCAAGAGGGATTTAGCTGACCAGAAATTAATAGATGTAGGGAGAATTGTGGGGAAAAATAGGATTAGATGGATGTGGAGAGGTAAAAGGAAAAAGTTAATTTAACTAAGTCTTAATCTCAGAGAGGGAAATGGATAGGACAGGTTGAAAGGAGAGAGAGGAAAAAAACATGAAAAAATGGAAAAACAATCATTTTAATTTAAAAAATGAAACACTTAAAATTATGTAAGTATAAAGAAATGATATTGGGAGAAGAAAAGGACAGGATGAGAGGAGGAGAGAGATAAAAAGGAAAAATGAAAAAATTAAAAAGATCTTAAAATTGGAATACTTAAATATTATATAGGTATAAAGAAATAATACTACTGTTAAAAAGTTAAGCCTAAGATGTTGTGAATTGAATAATAAATTTCTGAATTATGTATGTACACAATGAGGGATGAGGTCTAATAATCAACGACGGGGATGAACAGAACAGCAATTAAGTCATGCAAAAAAGAAAGAAAGAAAAAAGGGACCAAAAATCAAAAGAGATTTAACACACACAAACACACATGCCTAAAATGAAAATTATTAAAGAAAAAAATAATAGAAAACAATTTTTTAATTAAAAAGGTAGAAAAAAGATTTCTTTGACTTTTGGGGGGAGGGCGGGGAAGATCTTGTATCTCCCCTGTGTCCATAGCCAGTCTCTTAGTGGAGTCTGTCTGCTTGTGATGTTTGGTTTTCCTGTGGCTTGATTGATTTCTTAAGTCAGTTTGTTTGAGCAGGCAGAAAATAGCTCTACCTTACCCAGGACTTTGTGATCCTCCTCCCTAGTTCAGTGGGAGGGAGATCTGCTTTGACTATCACAAAAAAGGGAGATTTCTATTTCCTCTAGCTTGGAGTTGGTATGGTAAGGCTACCTTGGGGTAAAGTTGAGGCCTATCAGCAATCAGTAGCTTTTCCCTGAGGGGCTAGCTTCTGAGACACTCACAGAGCCCAGCTTGGAGCCATTCTCAGGGTTTATGTTTACTGAGTTTCAATTGTTTGTCTAAGCTGCAGTGGGAGTGTGGCAGCCTCTGGCTCTGCTTACCCAGTGGAGAAAGTCACTCCTGGGGGTGGAACTTACTCTTCCTGGGCAGGGTGACTTTCCCCTGGGTGGAGATGAGCCTGGCAGGTCAGGTCAGATTCCTGTGACCTGATGAATGGCTCCTATTGTTTTCTTCCAAGGCCTGCATTGGAGCTAGCTGCTTGGCTGGGCCTTTGTCAGTATCAAAGATGGAGATCTTCTCCAGTGGTGGGGGAGGGGCTACCTTCCCACCGCAGCTCTGTAAGGAGTAAGGATGTCAGGGTTCTACTCACTCTAGTCTCTTGGTTCCTGGGCTGTCCCTGGTCTGTGATCAGCAGGATGAAGATTTCTGCTCCTTGTCAGTTCTTGCTTGTAGTGAATAAAATCTGCTTGCCCACTGCATGTGGTGCCTTTGTCCCAGACTCTCTCTGTTGATGTGGCGGCTGCTGCAGCTAACAGCAAGTGTTCAGATCTGTCTCCTTGAGCAAGCTGCCTGGATTTTCCCTCTCTGGCCAAACTCTCTGTACTGTGGTGGCACAGTTGTTGTAATTCTCTAGCCTAGGACTGTTCACTGAAACACTAAAACTACTTTCTAAGTGAGAGCTTGTTTAGTCTCCAGCTTCTCCTCTTCCATCTTCCTCCAGACTCTATCTACTTTCTCTTAAATGTGGCTTATTTATATTTAGTTTCTGCCTTATTTATGTTATATTCGCTGTTCTGTTGACATGAGATTATATGAATGCTTTCTACACTTTACACATATTTTTCAAATTAATACTTTCAGTTATGAGCTCAGTTTGGAAAACTCACAAGTCTACATATGAAACCCAATATTTTTGCAAATTGTAGCTTAAATTACCTACTTTTTCCTAGGTTATTTCCACATGTAAGGGAATTTAAGTGTGTTTGAGATGACAGGACTCATCTTTCATACACACACACACACACACACACACACACACACACACACACACACACGCCAATGTGAAAGACAGGTATTCACATATATCACTAAATAGCATATTTCTGGTATCTGTTATATAAAGATATTTTTATAGTTTAATGAAAAAGGCACAAATGTAAACATGCAAATAGTATAGACTGGTAAATCAATGATGGAAGTTAAGAGATTATTATGAAATATACCCAACTGTGATGAGTACATTTAGGAACTTACAAGAAGATTATGTCTAAATTGGAACTTCTCCAATCCAGTTTTGTCCATCAGATGGTACATAAAATAAATACTTTTGGTGAGCACTATTAGTTCACTCCATGTTTGCAAATCTGATCATTCTGGATTCTTTTCATTCCCTTGTATATGAAGTTCAGTGACTACATATAACTTTTATGCATTGTAGCACAGTCATTAAAATGCTAAATCAACAGCTAGATTGGCTTTGAATACAATACTACTAGTTGTTTCTTTAGGTGAGTTACTTAACATCTCTGGGAAAGTTTTCTTATCTTTAAAATGTGATATAATAATACCTACTATGTGACTTTATAGTGAATATAAAGCAAGTCAGTGAATCATCATCTCAGTGCTAAGCACACAGTAAATCATTTCAAAAAATGTTTGCAATAATCAGTATTCACATTGTAATATCACAAATGTTTTTCTCTCCCTCTGGCTCTTTTTAAACTATACTACTGACTCTTGTGCCTGCAGGACTGTATTGCTAAGTTGTATTTAAATAGTTCATAGTTATGCTTATTATCTGGAATATCACTTTGGAATAGAGACTATTGTAAATTATGATGAAATTACGATATCAATCCAGAAAAAAATAGAGTTTTGTTAAATATAATACTAGGCTAAGCACAGTATTAGTCTTGTTATATAACTCTTTAATTATTCAACAAATACTTATCAAATGTTTACTATGTGTCAGACATGATTAGATGCTTAGACTATATCAGTCCATGTACTTGAAGACCAAACATTCTAGAGGGAAAGATAGTCATTTTTTTCAACCATCTTACAGATTGTGTCCCCACTGTGGAAACTTAAATCAGGTACGCAGCTCTTTGGGAGATCCCTAAGGAGTTTTCATGGAAAGGTAGTGAGAAACATAACAAAGAATCAATGATATACTCTTCCATGCTTTATTTTCTTCTTTTCCTTTTCTCTAGAGAAGGAAACTAACACTTAGTCTTTGACTGCTCAGAATGAAGTTTTTGTTTTAATTTTAGCTTCATTATGGAGAGGAAAAAGTTTTGATCTGCAAAAGTATTTTTTACAGAATTTGGGTGGGAATTTGTCTGTGGGTCAGAAAAAAGATGGCAAAATAAAAAGAGGAAAGCATTATTAAGGAAAAACAGCTAGGATAGTGCTCATGATAGCATTTGTTGGGGTTTATTCACTCTCTCCTTCCTTTGTCCTGCATCAACTTTAGCTTTGCCAGTGTAGACCCTTTTGATGGAATATTTCCATTAAAATGTCAAGAAGAAGATAATCTCACAAGCATGGTAATAGGATTAAAGGCATCCAGGAGAAGGAAATAAAATGAAGTCTCAGTCATACACCCCAGTGAAGGAAGGTATTTTTTGCTCTCAAATGGTTCCAGGTTCCTGAGATATATACATATTGTAGACTTTAATGTCAAACAAGCAAACAGGCTATGGTTTGAATCCAAGTTTTTCTATATTATTCAGTTTTTCACTTTTGAAAAGTTACCCAAAATTATAAATCTAATGTCTTCCATTTAGAGTTCATCAAATCACTTATGGGTATAATAATTTCTAGAATTAAATGAGATAAATACTTAAATTTTTTTAAATCTAAAATCCTTACAAAGGTGACTGTCACATAGAAGAGTCTTATAGATGCTAATCCCTGTCTTATCTTTCAGTCCATTAAAATTAACCCATTTCTTAAAACAAAATAAAACAAAAACACAAACACAAACACAAACAAACTGTGTGTCTTATCCTTCTCCAGTCCAAAACATCCTGCAGGCTGAAAATACAGGAATCTCTTAAAAATACTTTTGGATCATGTTCCATCCTGACAATTCCCAATGGTTCTCCAATCCCTGGTAGGTTAATGCCCGTACTTCTTTGTTTAGTATTTATAGTTCTCCACAATCTATTTTTTTTCTTCCTTGGATGGGGAATATCTCAAGCCTGATTAATCAAAACCAGCCTTTATCTAGTAGATCTGATAAATTGTTATTTAATCATAGAGAGTAGTGTGATTTGGGGGAAGTGTTGGTGATGCTGATAGCATTTTAGATAAAGAGCACAGAATCAGAGAACAATTATTTTCTAGGAAGTTTTCTTGGGTTTTTTTTAAGCCAGGAAGTGTTTACTTAAAAGTTCAGTATGTATATACATTATGTACATGTGTGTGTTTTATAGAAATACAAAGGGAAGTTTGGCAAACTGATATAAATAATCATTCTCTAGAAAGATAACAGTTGAGTGTGACTTTGAGGTTTTTGACATTTAATGGAAAATGAGAGAACTGAGTACATAGTGAAGGAACACCTGACACCGGGGTGTAGAAGATGCAATGCGATAGAGGTGTAAAAGGATTTGGTGCATTCAGGGAGGCACATAAAGTCTATTCATGCTTCACCATCATATTGGGAAAAGGATAGAATGTGAAATAATGAGAAATGAGGTTCTGAGAGTGGGTCAGAATCAGTTGGGGGTTGCATTTACATACTTATTATTCATTGAAGACCTGCTATGTTCTAGGCATTATGTAAAATGCAAAATATGTCTTGTCATTTCCAAATATTTCTATAAATGCTGTGAGGTCTAACGAATATAATTCTTCCATTTTATAGTACATAAGCCAGGAATGGCAGAGACGAAAGTCAGCCCTACATGTTTAGGACCATATAGGCCACAAACATGAGTAAATGGAGTAGTACTTGTGATAAGATTAGGACAGATCACAGAGATTAGACAGAGCCATTCTCTGACATATAAATAATATTAATATAGTGTGGTAACTTATTTGATGATGTTACTGTGTCAAAGTCAGATGAGACATGAAAATGATTCTAAAGTTTCTACTATTGAGAGACATGATTTGAAGACTACACTAATCCTATCAGCAGAGATGGAGAATTTAGGAGAGGAACATGTTGCTCCCATTTGCAAAATGGGAATTAGAAGAGGAAGAGTAGCAAAGTTTTGTGAAACTTAAAATTAGATGGAAGGTAGCCAATAGACAGTTATAAATATAGGTCTAAATAGCTTGAACTAAACATACAGATCTGAAACCATCAGCATGTGGCCAAAAATGTTATTATGGATCAGATTTACCCAAAGAAAATGTGTAAAGGTAAAAGAGAACATCAGGGATGGAATAGAACTTCCTCTGAAATCCTTTTGCATTTCCTTACTAAATAGAATGATATTTCTGGTGTTATGTGGGTTTTTTAACCTCTTATATCTGTCTTGCTTACTTGCAAGTGTGGAACATTCTTAAAAATTCCACAAAGTAGCTACATTTGACAGAAAGTTTTGTGGGGTATGTAAATTCACTTTATTGTGAGGTCTCCGTGCATGGAAGGTGTTAGAAATGGGACTATAAGGGGCCTATAATAAGAGGCTTTGGGTTGTCAGGTAGGAACCCAACTGAGAATTATGAATTTGGAATAAAGGAGGGGAGAAGAAAGTGTCTACTACTGCTCCAGTCTCACCAAGGACTTGGTATTGACCCCACTTAAATGTGCTGAGTATATTCACATCAAAAAACAAAAGTTCTATGTTCTGTTCTCAAGCTTGATGTTTGGTATAATTTACTGTAAGCAGTTAGAAGTCCTTCAAATTGAATTTTCACATTTGGAAGTATACTTCTCATTGTAGTAAAAAGCACGCTGAGTTCTTTCTTTTAAATCAGTTTAAAATTTAGAAGTAATATTTCAACTGTGTATCACAATGCAACTGTATAAATGAACTATTCACTGATTATTCTGGGATTTCCAAAGACACAGAGCACTGAATAAAAGCCTAGTATTGTTATTTCTTGTGGCTAAAAGACAAAATCAATACTTGATTACTCTGAATTAGTATAACCAGCCATGCAAATCTTTAACCTCAGATTAACTAAATGTAGGACCATGACCCAACCCACAACAGTAACATTTAGAAATAGAGAATTAACTGGTGCAGAGCCTATTTGTAAAGCATGGTGGTGTACTGCTGCCCAAGCTAGTTTTCTAAGTATCATTCTGTTTAAAAAGCTGTGCAATTATTTCAGCTGAATTTTAACTAGTGTTTCTATGACCCTTTGCTATCTCCTCTTTCTACTACTTATTTTATAACATAGGCCTGCCTACCCTCAGTGGTACTTGATAGCGAGTAAGTCTATCTCCTTTACTAATATTCAAAATAGTTGACAAACTATCATTTTTCCTGTAATAAAATGCTCATGAAATCATTGAAAGTTTTAGGTATGATATACCGAATGTCTAATGTGTGTCAGGTAATAAACTAAGCATTGGAGCTGTAGTGACTGACAACATTACCAAGAAACTTACCCAGCTACATTGTAACACTAGAGGTAGATAATATACAAACAGATGCCTAAGTCAACGGGTGATCTAAAATAATGCTAACAATCAAGATAATGGAATATCATGTTTGGGCAATGAAGATAGGTATCCAAGAAACATACATTAAGGTTTTCATCAGAGGAGGCCTTTGTGAGGAGGCAACATTTCATCTGATGCCAGAGTGATAAAAAGCATATGACCATGGGCTGGAAATTGGCTCAGTGGTGGAGTGCTTGCCTCACGTGCATGAGGCCCTGGGTTCAATTCCTCAGCACCACATAAGCAGAAAAAAAGCCAGAATTGACACTGTGGCTCAATTGGTAGGGCACTAGCCTTGAGCTGAAGAGCTGAGGGACAGCACCCAGGTCCAGAGTTCAGCCTCCATGACTGACAAAAAAAGTTAAATTAAGTTAAATTTTTTTTTTTTTTTTTTTTTTTTTTTGGGTCCGGTCGTGGGGCCTGAAGTCTGGGCCTGGGCCTGGGCGCTGTCCCTCAGCTCTTCAGCTCAAGGCTAGCGCTCTACCACTTGAGCCACAGCGCCACTTCCGGCTTTTTTCTTTTTGCTTATATGGTGCTGAGGAATCAAACCCAGGGCCTCGAGCATGCAAGGCAAGCACTCTACCACTGAGCCAACTTCCCAGCCCCTAAGTTAAATTTTTTAAAAAAGGATATGACCAGGAAAATAAGAAGAAGTAGTCCCCAGACAAAAAGAGCAGCAAGTGCAAGAGCTCCAAACTTGGAATGAGTTGAATAGCAGCTGTAAAGAAGATTGGAGGCAATTGAGAATGGTTTAAGTGGAGTGGAATGAGACGATGGATATCTATTTTGAGGTCAGAGAAGCAAGCGGGATTCACATCATTCAGGACTATCATTCCATGGACCATAATGTGAAAGGCACTGGGACTCCTTGTTGGATTTACTATTCTGGCTTCTGCAATTTGCTTTAGGGTTCCCTTTATTGTCTCAAGCCCTGTTTCTTCCTATAGTGGTTTACATTGTCCCACAGGACTGTTTAGATCTCTCGGGGTTTAGAGCCATCCTTTTTTTTCCCACTGTCGTCCAATTTCGCTCCTTCTTCAGGCACTGAGTGGGCACTCCTTAGTATTCTTGTTTTTTTTAATATTTTTATTGTAAAGTTACTGTGGAGAGGAGTTAGTTACATGAGTAAGGTAATGAGTACATTTCCTATTGAGCATTATTACCCCCTCCTTTGTTTTCCCCTACTATCCGTTCCTTCCCCATTGCCCCAACTCCTCCTCCCCAAAGTTGTACATAGAGGCCTGTCCAGAATTTGGAAATCTGGCCAAAAAGGATTCTGGGCTGAAAGGCAGCATAAATCTTCCTAGTGTAGATGACTTCAATCTCCTGCAGTAGCACTTCCCCCTTCCCAGAAAGATGTGGGAAGGTGTAGCTGCAAAGGTGGGGAAATGTCCCAAGGAATTCATTCATATTGGAAAGAATCATAGGCAATATCTGCTATATCATCAGTTTCAACATTCATCAATTTCATGAGAAAATGTCAGGATGATGGAAGCTTTTGATGTCAAAAAAGCTGAGCTAGAGATCTGACATTTCTTCACATCTCCACCTTGGTTCAAGGGAGTGAAACTGATGGCTTTGAGTTCATAGAAAAGCAAATCTTAGTCATCATTTGTGATTCCCTCAGAGATTAGTAAAATTACTTCGAGAACTCTCTAGTTGCCCCCTTTTTTCAGATTCTATGTGTACCAAACCACATTTCTACCATCAGAAGTAGCCACTTTAATTTACTCTGTGTTTCACTTCAGAAAAATTTTCACATATGATATCTAATTAACTCTAAAAGGTATGTTTTATTTCATGTTAAAGATTATGAAACTGACACATGTAAGAAAGACCCCACAGGACAGTAAGCAATCTTTACATAAAACGTAGAGAACTGAACAAATGGCATAAATAGCTTGGAAATACAGTGAGTAGGATGTTTTTAGAATTATCTGTGGATAATGAATAATATTACCTCTTTGTCATTGTTCCAGACATAAAAATAGAGTAAGGTTAGTTTATAGAGATTGCTATCAGTGCTATTAAATTTTTTTAACATTTTCATTTAGATTTATTGCAGCTAACAAAGTTTTCAAGGAAGTCTTTTTCTCATTTTACTACTTTTTTTTTCCTAGTTACTTCATCGTTAGTGCAGTTCTAGATTTAATTAGTACCATTATGACTATTGTGTTTTATATTAATAAGCCCTTTGTTTAATAATGTAAAAATTACCTGTTTTTAATGTGAAAAAAGCAGCGGTTTTCTTTAGTTGATCAGGATATATAATTGAGGATAGAGGGAACTGGGCCTTTGAAATGGGAGGAGAAAAATTTACTAATAAAGAAAACAGGTGTTTTACAGTTATAGTTTGGAGATACAGAGGAGGTCTAGAAATGTATGAGGAACATTTGACAATGTTTTTTTTTGACACACGAAGTTAGAGTAAGATCCATTTCCCCCGGCATTTGTACTCAGTGTTATGCTGTGTATAAATCATATCCTTTTCAGAGAGTTGTTGGTCCTAAGGAAGAGTTTGAGAAGTATCTGTGAAAGAGAAATTGAACTCATATTTATAGACTTCTACAATACAATAGGAACTGCAGCAAGATTTTTTTCTGAATGCTACCCTACCTACTTCCCCGAACCCCCGAACTCACTGCGTGTGAATACTAAGTCCTTTTACAGATGAGAAGATACCAATGACCCATAAAGAAGTTAAGTACCTTGCTCAAGAAATAAAGATGATGAGCGAAAGTTTCAAGCCCAGGTGACTTCAAAGCCTATCTTCTCTTTCTATTACAGCCCTTGCAGTATGATGAGTGAATTTTCACAATTGTAATTGCTTATTTATTTGTGCTTTTAAATGTACACCATAAACTAGCTTTTGATTGTAATTAAGTCATTTTTTGTCAGTTGTGGGGCTTGAACTTTGCGCTTGGTCACTGTCCCTGTGCTCTTCAGCTCAAGGCGAGCACTCTACCTCTTGAGCACAGCGCCACTTCCGGTTTTCTAGTGGTTTATTGGAGGTAAGAGTCTCATGGACTTTCCTGCCTGCGCTGGCTTTGAACCAAGATCCTCAGATCTCAGCCTCCTGAGTAGCTAGGATTACAGGCATGAACCACCAGTGCCCGGCTTTAAGTCTTAATTTTACATTAAGCAAGCAAGACTGACTCCTCTATTTCTGGAAATCAAAAGTTTTTATTCTGGAAATACAGTTTATGGAAACTGTTCACATGATAAATCTTTCTGTTTGTCTACTAATCCATCCTAACATAGTCTCTATTTGATTAGAAGAGTTGTCAAAAAATCTAAAGGATAGATAGATAGATAGATAGATAGATAGATAGATAGATAGATAGATAGATAGATAGATATTTGATAGGTCAAAGAGAACTGCAAGTACTCAGCCTCGTAACCAAGACCCCTGATTACACACTGAGCATTAAAACCTATTGGGTACCAGTGGCTCACACCTACAATCCTAGCTGTTCAGGAGACTGAGATCTGAGGGTCATTCTTTCAACTAGCCTGGGCAGAGAAATGGGAGAGACATCTCCAATAAATCTGTAAAAGTCTGTTCTGGGAAAAAAAAGTCTGTACTGGAAGTATGACTCCAGTGGTAAAGAGCCAGCCATAAGCAAAACAACAGAATGAGAGCATAAGTCTGATCTAGAGCTCAAGTTCTTGAGTTCAAGCCTCTGTGACATCACAAAACAACAACAAATCCCTCCAGAAGTTTATACATTTAGCACATATCTATCATTGTATTATAGCTGTTAAAATTCTTTATTACAAAAGGAAGATTTTTTACAAGGTCAAATCTTCTTGCTCAATGAGGTTATATTGAAATTCAGACTGGAAGATTTTAAAATATTTTGAGATAGGATTATTTTCATCATAGACATTTGTTAGTTTCTTATTTCACATTTTGAAGGAATTTTCCTCATGATTTTGACTGAAGTTTCCATTTTTCAGTATCTTGCATGATCACCTCTCACCTTTGTCTCTTGGTGACTGGATACTGAGATGGGACATTATGAAGTTAATCTGACAACTTAATAAGATATAATAAGACCTGAAATAGGGGCAGTGCCCTTTCAGCTGAGAAGATCTAGATGGTTGCAGAATCTTTTCAAAAGTATATCCAACCAAATTCCCTTTTAGACATCCCCTTAAAGCACTAAATGTCTTTTTCTGTTTCGAAGTACAATGTGATCAATTGGAATATACTGGCAAGGAACAGGTCATTAGCAAAACTCGAATGAAGACAATTGGCTTTTGGTTTGATTTTTCTGTTTTTGTGGTTTGCTTAGCACCAGATGGTGCCCTAGTGAGTTCTGTATAAATAATACAATCATAGGGTTGAGTGAATCTCTACCAGTCACAGACTCAAGCAGAAAATAGCATTTGTCTTTCCACACAAGCTCATGTAGATTCTCTAATTCAGCACTGTTCTTATGCAGCTTTAACTCTTAAACTGTTGTGATGGTTGGTGGTGTTTCTTGTTTATTTTTTAGGTAGGCAAGCAGTTAAATCTTCCCAGTGCCTCAGAAGGCAGGAATAGTGGATTTAAGGATTTTTAACATTTATCTACCCATTGTAGAAAGGAGAAGCAAAGAAGCAAAACTCTTCTCAGTTCTTCTATTGCTATTGAAAATGAAGGGTAGCCCTCACACTCCCTTGACAGTTGGTGCACTGGTGCACAGGGCTGATGGAACTGGCTTTGCCTACAGTAGGCTTGTAATAGTCACTCACAGGCTTTCAAGGTCTAACTCAAATGCCAACCGTACCCATGCTCAAAGATCTTTCTCTGTGTTCAAATGACAATCATAACTTGCACTTGAGAGCTGCCTCCTCTGTCATTTGTCTGGGCTTCTTGCTTGGGTGTAAGTCTTGTCTCACCTACAAGGTACTTAATTGCAAAAATCTGTTTCTTTCAGCCTTAACTACAAAATACAGAATCAGCATTTAATAACAACATGGAGGCTTGATAACATATATTTAGGCCACAGTTCCCACACATAGGTTCACAGATATAATGGTCAGTATCCTATTTAATGAATAGAATTCATACATTTTGACATAATAGATTCTAGCTTAAAACAAATAGATAAAAATAAAATAAATGGCCTGCTTGTCCTTTTATCTTTAGTGTCCTGGAGATGTGATCCATATAGTAGCAAATAACAGAAATGGTGGCTTAGTAAATTAAAAGGCAATATAATCATTAAAAATCCTTTGTCTTTTGAAAACAGCCATTCTTTGACTTTATAAACACTAATCATCATATAGTATGTCCAACAATCACACAGATCTGCCATTAAATGGACCTACTCCAGTGTCCTAAATTGGGGTTCTATTTCTAAAAAATTGTTGCCTTTGTATTAAATGTCTTGAGTCACCTCAAAAGTGTTATTATGGTCTTTATTTAGATGAGTTATTTACACCAGATACTTAACAATCATATCCAAAACACCCTTTTCTTCTGTCCCCCTGAAACATAAGATAGTCTGTAGCAGGATTCCCAAGTATATCTTGTGGAATATTAGTGTTCTGCAAAATATAAATAAGTGCTTCTTGGGAAAATTGCTTGTTTGATCCTTCAAGATCAATGTTATATACTCTGCCTCTTGGGTCAGGATATGGCTTAATATAGGCTACAAGGATACCTGAAGTAAAGAAGTCTGTTTAATATATTTAACGTGGCATTCAGCAAAAATATTTAACCTTATGAAGAGAAATAATGTTTAGTGGGTTTTCTGTGCTAAGCATACATTAGCCGATAAAAGTTATATACTAAGTCTCTAAGTTATATATTAATATCTGTAGTTGAAGATGAAGGATTAAGGTTATTCTGTGTTAGAGGATATGTTCCACATAGTGACAGAGTTTTGTGTAGTTCATTTTTATGTTGGCTTTACCACTAATTATCTGCAAGGAACAATTCTGGACAAATAAATCAAACCTGTCTTAATGTTTTATTTGTTAGTCACATTTACATAATAAAATTAGTTTAAAGTGAAATGAATTGAATTTATATTATTGTATTTTTGAATAATAATTATACATGTAGCATTTTATTTTCTAAAATTGCAAAGCGGTGGAGAGCAAAAACTAGTCTAGCAAACAACATATTCACTCAAAATATATTATGCTAAGTGGTAAACTTAGAAGAACCAAAAAAAGCTAACAATGATACAGTTGTAGATGCCTAGAATGGTCACCAGAACACATACATATTCATTTATGAGTACTATGCACTTTTGTATAGTCAAACTCATAGATTCATAGACCGACCAAATTGGGTAGTACAGTCTTAAGGCACCCAACGGTGCTGATGTAAAATATTAAGAGCAGAAATATATTCTGACTGGATATTGGAGCATTGATTCTAAACTGCAACTTCCTTGTTTCTATGGCTTTTAGCCAGAAGCTTAGCCTCCTGCATTTTTATGTTTGTATCATACAGTAGGTCAGCACTGCATAAATGTTAGTAGTACCTCAGTCTTCTAACTCCACCATGTAGTCCCTGATACTTAGGACTCATTTGAATTTCTTAGCTTGTCAAATTTGCTACAAGAGGTAAAATAATCTTTAATTGACCCTTTATACACTTAACTTTAATGATTTTGATGTTGATATATTTCTTGCTAATCTTGAAAAGCTTTAAAAATTGTTCCACTGCTGAATTCTATAAATAAACAGCATACTATATTACCTATACTAAATCCAGCTTTCTCTAGGCTTATCTTGCCTATCAAGCTGACTGTGGAGATGGGTATATGACAAAGGGAAAGAAGACTGCTAATTAGACATCTACCTTGCCAAATTGTAAACTGATTTCCTTGTTACCCAAGTTGAACTGAATCCCGTTTTCAATCTAGAAGTAATTACCTAGGCAATGTACAACTGAACTGAGACAGGCTGTAATTTGCATTCTGTATCCCTATACTGTCATTAGCTAATATCATAAATATTGATATATAGTATCATACTCCACCAAGTTTATTAAAAGAATAATTTAGAAGTCCATAGTGTTTTTTTTTATCCAAGCTTCTACCATTCTCAGAAGTGTGATGAGTATTTCTGTGGTTTTCCTCGATTTTGTATTTATGAGTTGTTTACGACTCTGACATTATTTTCACACCAGAATTCATTAACCTTTAAAAAGTTTCTGATATGGTTAGGTATTGTAGTCACCTCTGGTTTCTAGACACACAGAATGCATTCCAAGAAACAAACAGATGGAACTGATAGCATCCACATTCACTGCAAGCTGCTTTCTTTGGCCACTTGGTCTCAGAGGTTTGATGTGCTGGAAGGACAGAACTGCCCAGGATGTGATAACTTTCCAATGCCTTTGTTACAGTCCTAAATTACAAGCTTCATTCTCTGATAATGGTGATTTCTTGAAAGATGCATATCCATCTCTTCACTGTAAAGAATAGAAGAGAAATAATGCCACTATTTAAAGAATGGTTTTAATATATAAGAAAAGGTAATTGCCATGCAATCTGTGCATAACCTAAATGAGTTTGTACTCTGACAAAAGCATTTCTCTAACAGCAACTCCTTAGGTGGATTAATGCTTCTGTCTAGATTCCTCTCAGCAGAGCTTAGGAGACTGAATGGAGTAGGCAATAAAAACAAACAGACAAATGAACAAAAAAAACCTCCTTCAGTCCTTTCAAAAATCCTTTGCTCTTTGTGTAGCGCAATAGGTGAAGCAGCTATCAGAAATACTTTTAAACACTTATTAAATATCCAGCCTTCTGCTGCTAAGCAGTGACTTTGGAAGGACTGAGGCTGAAACTGGATCTATTTTAATATTGATTCTGGCCTGGAATAAATGTTTATGTCCTTGAAATAATTTGTTGGTGGTTGTTCATTCATTATTGTCTTTATACATTAAATGGGAAGTCCTTTGGTCTCCTTCAAGTTCTGTATGGGCTAATTAGCCATTTTGTAAGCCAATATAGTACAGTATTTTATCGGGATAAATTAATTTATAGTCCTACATTGAAATGTAATTAAAATGTTGTTGCAACTACTTTTTAGTCCCTAATCAGCAATTGCTGGTACTCTGTGCATGAATTGGATGGCAATTTTTATTATGTTCTTTTTCTGGGCAAAAGTTAGTGTCTTATCACAGTCTCTGATCCATAGAACTGCAAAAAAAAGACCCACTTTTAGCATCAGCTTGCTAAGCAAAACTTGTCTATATCCCATTTTAAGGCTATCAGGATAAAGGTGGTCTTTATTGCTTTCATTCTCTTGATGTTTTCTTTATACTTAAAAATATCTAACTTATGCACTTAAAATAAATAAGATACTTTTATTGTAATTTAATCCAATAATCACTTATTTTACTCTTCCTTGAAAATTACCAGTGACAATCACACATCAGCAGTCACTTTATCAATTTATCAGCCAATTTTACTTTGGAGTTTATCTGTTCATTCATTTATTCTGTCACTCAATAAATATTTACACATGCCTATGGACCCTGTGATGTTTGAGGGCATAGCATGACCAAGACAATTTGATAGGACTAGAATTAAAAAATTTAAATATCGGGCTGGGAAGGTAGCTCAGCAGTAGAGTGCTTGCCTCACATGCATGAAGCCCTGGGTTTGATTCCTTAGCACCACATAAACAGAAAAAGTCAGAAGTGTCATTGTGGCTTAAGTGATAGAGCACTAGCCTTGAGCTGAAGAGCTCAGGGACAGTGCCCAGGCCCAGAGTTCAAGCCCCACAACCGGCCAAAAAAATAAAAATTTAAGTATCAACCAATGGGAGAAGAAAAGGAAAAAGACAAAGTGAAGAGGGAGGGTTAATATTATAGAAATATTTTATATTTATGTATGGAGATAATGTAATACAATTCAAGAAAATTCCTTAAAAGGAGGGATGCAGACAGGGAGGGTGTTAAAAAAATACTAACAGTAAATTTGCTTAAAGCACATTAGATAACTAGTTGTAAATATCACAATGAAACACATTTCTTATGCTAATCAAAAATCTAAAAATTAAATATATTAGATGTTAGCAGAATGAGTCTAAATTAATGAAAAATATCAGTAAGCATAACATGTTTTCACAACTGTAATAGGAACTGATAAGGACAACAGCAAAGTATTTGTTGAATTAGGGACTTTTTTGGAAGTTTAAATCATCTAGCAAAAAAAATCAAAATGATCTGTACAATCATGTGATTCACATTGGTGAGCTTATTTCCTGGGAAGAACATTATCTTGGGATCAAAATAAGAAATTAATCTCTGTGTCACGTGCTCCAGTTTTGGCAGATTTAGTAGATTTTATTGCAAGAATTTTTACAACTGGTAGGACTTGGGTTTTGAGATATTATTTAAAATTTAGAATTTTTGGTAACAGCTCTTTATATCTTAAGCAAATTAAAGTGATTTGTTTTTCATTACAGTATTGCTTAGATTTTTTTTTGGGGGGGGGTCAGTTGTGAGGCTTGAACTTGGGGCCTGGGCACTGTCCGTGAGCTCTTTTGCCCAAGGCTAATGCTCTACCACTTTGAGCCACAGCTCTGTTTCCACTTACATTTTTAGAAGTAAGTTTTGTAACTATTTTAATGTTTCTACACACACACACACACACGTACAAACATACACATAAACCAGATATAAAAGCTTAGGTCTATTCAGAACTAGTAGATGCAGCATGATTAATGAATCTGTTTTTCAGACTCAAATATTACCTTCCTGCTTGGCCTGTAAGGGATGGATCACCAAAATATTCTGAACTGTGAATTAATGTACATTATTCTCTATGGAAAAAAAGAGCAGATACAACCTGCTTAAATTTATTCTTAGGCCTAAGGTAATAGCCATCACTCAATATTAAAGTAGTTGAAAAGCCATCCCTTTTAGAGTATGTATACCTTGAAGGAACTTTTTCCTATCATTCTGATGGCACTGTGTTGGTTCTCTAGAGAAGTATTACTCATCAGAAGCTATACTCCAGGTGTCATATGGAATTAGGTAACCAGTTATTATTACACCCTGCCAAAGTTGAAGAAGAATCTAATGATTATATAGGCCAACAGTCATCTTTTGTTTGGATCTCTTCTGTTTTTGAACAGGCACATTTACAGAGAACTCATTTCCTCTCACAACAGCCCTTAGTCAGTGTTTCTTCCAGAATATTCTCTTTAAGGTCAGTCCTAAGTGGTGTTCTACAAAAAGAAGTGTTTCAAATGTCAAATTAGTTTGAGATCATAAACTCTTTATTCCTCCAGAATATGAACCTAACTAAATTACCTGGATTTCTCTAACTGATTTGGCCATGAAATCTTACTGCTACATATCTTGTCTCAGTATACTCTATTCCACTGAAAATGATTCAGTGTATCTTTGTCCAGAATTGTTAAACAATGTGAAATTCCATTGTCTTCTTGATCTCACATAAACCCTTCTTAGTCTAATATAAGTTAATGTTTAAGCACATTTTCATGTTTTGCTTCTCTTAGCTTCTTAAACTTAAATATTGTTCACTTCCTCCTATATCTTTCTTCTCTTCTTCTTCCATTTCCTTATCTTTTACCTCTTCATTCTCCACTTCCTCCTACTTTAGCTCTTCTTCCTCTCTCTTCCTTCTTCCCTTCATTGTTCTTTTCTTCTGTAATATTATATGTATGGACCCAGTCCATTTCACCATCTTATCCCCTGGAATCCTGGTTATTTCAAATTACATTCTACATTCATCAGGGTGTGAGATCTATACTACTGATTAATATAATGAGAATTTATTTTATTTTCTTCTGTTCTCTTTCTTCATTTTCTCATTTTCTCTTCTGTCTCTGGATCTGTCTCTCACCCAGGCCCCCCCCCCCACGTTTTGGGGGCTAGTACTAGAGGTTGAATTCAGGGCATTCTGCCCTTGCTTGGCATTATTTTTTGTCGGTCATGGGGCCTGAACTCTGGGCCTAGGCACTGTCCCTCAGCTTTCCAGCTCAAGGCTAGCACTCTACCACTTGAGCCACAGCACCATTTCCAGCTTTTTCTGCTTATATGGTGCTGAAAAATCGAACCAAGGGCCTCATGCATGTGAGGCAAGCATTCTACCACTAAGCCACCTTCCCAGCCCCCTGCTTGGCACTTTTTGCTCAAGGGTGATGCTCTACCACTTGAACCACACCTGAACTTCTGGATTTTTGTTGTTTAACTGGAATTTATCTTCCAAGGCTGGCTTTGACTCTATCCTGTGTAGCTTAGTATTATAGGCATGAGCTCAGCTTATTCTCAGCCATTATCCAAATTGTTAAGTGCAAATGAGAAGTAAGAATAGATAAGGTTGATATCACTCTATGAAACCAGCACTCTTTGGTTAATATCCTACTTGTAAAGGAGTCATTCAGAAGTGAGTCACATACGGTTCATGACTCTACACTTCGTGGTTTGAAAACTTTTCATTTTAGAGGCTTATAAAACATCCTTTAGTATTTGTAACTCTCCCAGATTTTCCATATCAAATTAATGATAATATGGCTTGTAAATACAGCAGATCATCAACTTTTCATAACAGTGTTACCTTGTTTGAAGAAGTATATTTGGTCAAAATCCTGCTTTACATTTACAAAATCATATTTCTGGAATGCTATATACCAATAGTGTCTACCAGCATATAGATAGTTTAGTTTGTATAGTTTTAGTACATTTCTATTATAGTTTTCAATCTGAAGGAATAATCATATGAAATTATTAATATAGTTTTATATATATTTATTGGGAAATGTTGTACAGAGGGGTTAGAGTTACATGAGTAGAGTAATGAGTACATTTCTTAGTGAGCTTTGTTACCTCCTCTTCTGTTTTCGCCCTACCATCACTTCCCTCCCCACCTCCCCAACTCCTCCCGCTCCCCCAACCCCAACATTTTAATATAGTTTTTAAACTAAGATACTTTTGAAGGTGTGGGAGTGAGATTTTGAAATGAAGCATTTAAATATAATTATGTTTAAACATTTCAATTAAAATGTGAATTAATGATTTTTTATTGTAACAGGTTTGGAGCAGTCCATTATTAATTAATCTCTGCATAAAAAAGCAGCCCCCTATGTGTTACCCATACTTTCCCCAAACTTCTGTTGTCAATGTCATTATTTACATTTATTTGTATACATTTGCAAATTCTCACTTCTGTTTATACCCTCTAAACTGAAACCTAGAGAATACCTTTTGCTTTGTTTTCCACTCACTGATGTTGTATAATTGGCATGTTGAATTTACTTTTCCATATCAGATTATCTTTGAGATTTTTTTTGTTAACATTGACTTAGAAAATTCTTTCTCAGAAGCACAGGAGAGCTCAAAGTCTGAGAAAGAATATCTCTAAGTTCATGAATGACCTTATGGCACTTTCTGTCTGGGGCAATGTGAATGAATTCATGTGTTTAAAGCTTGGTTTAGCATTTGGAAAATCACATTAGAAAATGACAGATACCTATCTCACAGGTTTACTTTATAAGCAATATAAGGCCTGTAATCATAGTTTCTCAAGAAGCTAAGATCTGATGATGGCCATTTGAAGTCAGTCCAAGCAGATAGAACGTGAAACTCTTTTTTAATTTCCCAGCCTTGGGCTTGAATTAAGGACTTAGGTTCTGTCTCTGAGCTTCATTTGCTCAAAGCTAGGTCCTTATCACTTGAGACTCAGTGCCACTTCTCTTTTTCTAAGTTTATTGGAGATAAGTGTACCATGGACTTTCCTGCCTGGGCTTTGAACCACAATCCTCAGATCTTAGCCTCCTGAATACCTAAGATTACAGGTGTGAGCCACTGGTGCCGGGCCAGATTCTTGTCTCCAATTAACCACCCAAAAGCCAGAAGTCATGCTTCATTATCTTAAATGATTTACTGAATATATTCTGTAAAGCTGTTTCTTCCAAGGATTTAGTTACATATTTATCTGGGTTCTTGAAGGACTGGGTCATTATTAAGCCTCCTTATTCTTTTTTTTACTTTTATTATTATTAATAAGCTTTTATTATTGTGAAAATACCATATAGAGAGGGGTTACAATTACATGAGCAAAGTAATGAGTACATTTCTTATCAAGCATTGTTGCCTTCTCCTTTGTTTCCCCTTACCATCCATGCCCTCCCCTCTCCTTGCCCGGCCCCCCAAACCCCCCTTAACCCCCAACACCCCCCCCTTCAAAGTTGTAAAGTTCGTTTTTCGACATAACGTCTTGTAAATCTCATTGTTACAATGGGTCCACCTGTATCCCTATTTAAACAATTTGTTTTTTCCCTTCCCCTCTCCAAATTATACCAACATCAAATACAGTGAAAACAGGGGTTATACTGTGGGGGAGGGACATACAAAGCAACAACGAAATCATTTTCTAAATATGTTAGAAACAATAGCAAGAAAGAAAAACCATTTGACTCCTTATCCAGGGGATCATTTCACCTAACATCAACTTATCTGACTGTTTCTGCTTGTCTGAGACATACACTAGTTATTGCAAATAAGGGAAACCAGGTTTCCCTTATGTTTCTTTGAGCCTGGCTTACTTCACTTAATATAATTTTTTCCAAGTCTTTCCATTTCATAACAAATGGGCAATGTCATTTTTCTGATGGAGGAATAGAATTCTATTATGGATATATACCACATTTTCTTGATCCATTCATTTACTGAGGGGGTTGGTTCCATAGCTTAGCTATGGTAAATAATGCTACAATAAACATAGTTGTGCTGGTAGCTTTAGTATGGTCTTGTTTGTCATCATTCGAGTAAATGCTCAAAAGTGGGATTGCTGGGTCATAGGGGAGCTCTATGTGGAGTCTTTTGAGGAACCTCCAAACTACTTTCTAAGGCTCTCTTCTGTCCACATCCCCTCCAGCAACTGTTGTTATTAGAATTCTTGATAATAGCCATTCCAACTGGGTTTAGAATATCTCAATGTTGTTTTGATTTGCATTTCTTTTATGGCTAGGGAGATTGAGCATTTTTTCATGTTTGTATTGGCCATCCTTCTTTCCTCTTCAGAGAAATTTCTCTTTAAGTCTTTAGTCCAGTTATTTATTGGGGAGTTTTTCTTTGTGGATTCGTTGTTGGGGGATTTTTTTTTTTTTTTTGGTCGGTTGTGGGTCTTGAACTCTGGGCCTGGGCACCATCCCTCAGCTCTTCAGCTCAAGGCTAGCGCTCTACCACTTGAGCTACAGCGCTGCTTTGGTTTTCTGGTGGTTTATTGGAAATAAGAGTTTCATGGACTTTTCTGCTGGGGCTGGCTTTGAACCATGATCCTCAGATCTCAGCCTCCTGAGTAGCTAGGATTATAGGCGTGAGCCACCGGCGTCCGGCAGGAATTTAATTTTTTGAGTTCCATGTATATTTTAGATATGAGACCTTTGTCCATTGTATAGCTAGTGAAGATCTCCCAATCTGTGGGCTTTCTATTGATCTTGCTAGCTATGTCTTTGCCATGCAGAAGCTCTGCAATTTCATGCAATCCCATTTTGTCCAAACATTCTTTGATATGTTGTGTTTCAGGATCTCTATTAAGAAAATTTCAGCCTGCGCCAAGGAGACCTAGGGTTTCTCCTATTCTGTCCTGAAATGTTTTCAGGGTGTCTGCTTTGACTCCAAGGTCTTTGATCCACTTGGAGTTGATTCTGGTGCTGGGTGATATATAAGGATCTAACTTTAGTTTTCTTTGATGAACATTGATGCAAAGCTTCTCAGCAAAATTTTGGCCAGTCAACTTCAACAATTCATCCAAAAAATCATACACCACGATCAAACAGGATTCCTTTCAGGGATGTAAACCTGGTTCAATATAGGCTAATTAATAAATATAATTCATCACATCAACAAGAGCAAGGATAAGAACCACATGGTTATCTCAATAGATGCAGAAAAAGCAGTCAACAAGATCCAACACCCTTTAATGATGAAGGCTCTGGAAAAGCTAGGAGTCCATGGAACATTCCTCAATACAATAAAGGCTGTATATGACAAACCTACAGCCAGCATTATACTTAATAGTGAAAAACTAAAGCTATTTCCTCTTAACTCAGGAATGAGACAAGGATGTCCACTCTCTCCACTTCTCTTCAATTTAGTATTAGGATGCCTAGTTACAGCAATAAGACAAGATGCAAAGGGGATTCAAATAGGGAAAGATGAAGTAAAACTCTCCCTCTTCGCAGATGACATGATCTTGTATTTAAAGAATCTCATAGACTCCACTCCCAAATTACTCAAGCTGATTCAAAACTTTGGCAAAGTAGTAGGGTATAAAATTAACCATCAAAAATCAATGGCTTTTCTGATTGCCAACAATGAGAAAAGTGTGGCTGAAATCAGGAAAGCAATTCTATTCGTAATAGCACCACAAAAATAAAATACTTAGGAATTAACTTACCCAAAGAAGTGAAGGAACTCTATGATGAAAATTTTAAAAACCTGAAAAAGGAAATCAAAACAGAACTTAGAAAGTGGAAAAACCTCCCATGCTCCTGGATTAGAAGGATCAACATGGTGAAAATGGTAATACTTCCCAAGGCTATCTACAAATTCAATGCGTTATCTATCAATATTCCAACCTCATTCTTCAAGGAAATAGAAGAGGCAATCCAAAAATTCATATGGAACAATAAAAAATCTTGAACAGCAAAAATGATCCTTAACAGAAAGAACAGTACTGGAGGAATATCAATACCAAATTTCAAACTCTACTATAAAGCCATAGTAATCAAAACAGCTTGGAACTGGCACAAGAACAGACCTCGGACCAATGGAATAGAATTGAAAACCCAGAAATGAACCCACAGACCTATAGCCATCTAATCTTCAATAAGGGAGCTAAAAAAAATAGAATGGAAGAAAGACAGCCTCCTCAGTAAATGACGCTGGCAAAGTTGGTTAATCACTTGTAGAAAACTAAAGCCTCCTTACTCAATATTCAGTAGGAGTTTTACCCAAATATATTTTATTCAGAGCCATGGTACAACATGTATTTTTGCAACTATAATTAATATATAAAAATATCCTGATAAATATTTTAATCAAATTAATTATCTTTGATAAAGAAACAATATATCCATATCAGGTCCTGCACTTATAGTATTTTATTTTTTATTTTATTTTTTTATTTATTTTTTTAATTTTTTTTTTATTTAATTTTTTGCCAGTCCTGGGCTTGAACTCTAGGTCTGGAGGCTGTCCCTCAGCTCTTCAGCTCAAGGCTAGCACTCTACCACTTGAGCCACAGCGCCACTTCTGGCTTTTTCTGCTTATGTGGTACTGAGGAATCGAACCCAGGGCCTCATGCATGCAAGGCAAGCACTCTACCACTGAGCCACCTTCTCAGCCCTATTTTTTATTTTTTTTAATACCAGCCCATTTACAATCTGATAACTTCAGGATGACTATTGTTCCATAGGAAAAAATTTTTTTCTTATTTTCATTTGTTTCTCTACAGATTACTTGGATCATATTTGGATTACAAAAAAAAGCAGTTGCCCTTACTATATTTATAATATACGTTTCAGTCTGATATGGTGAAGCTTTAGGATACAATTGTGAAAAATTTTTGTGGAAAAAATATAAAATATATTGCCATTGTTTTGTGAGTCAAATCTGTAATCATCAGTAAAAGAAAAAAAACTTTTGGGAAATAAGACCAACTGTTTTGTTTTTCAGTTCTGTGCAAATAAAGTTTGATTTTTAAAATTATTTTATTATCACTTGCACAGAAGAATTGCCATTAAACAAAGCAGTTTATGAATATGATACATCTTGATCAATGTCACTCCTTTCAGCATTCTCACCCATCCTTCCCCTACCCACACCTTCTCTTGCTTTTCTTAATTTTGTACAACATACATTGAATTCTTGTCTGCATTTCTCCCCCATTCTCTTTTAGGAGTTTTACTTACAGATAGAACTTAAGAGCTTTATGTTCATTTATGCAACTCAATCAGCTTAATGTGTTTAAAGCAATAAGGCAAGCATTTTACCTGACTACTCTTCATGTAAACTCTGGGTATATATGGGGGGGGGGGGGGGGAAAATAGAGAGAAAGAATGGGTGTGTGTAATGGGGGTTGAATTCTGGGCCTAGGCATTGTACCTTGACTTTGTTACTCAAGGCTGCTTATGCAAGTTGTTTTCTTCAAAAGGGGGCTTTGTTGAAGTGGCATGAGGTTGCACTGACACATAAGTCATTCAATTCAGTTTGGGCTCTTTGAGGTTGTTCTGCCTGAAAGTATACGGTGTGGAAGTTCTTCAGCCAGAGGGGATGTCTTGTTCTATTTTGTGCAAAGGTGCTTCATGGACAATGCAGACCCGGCAGTCTCCACTCAGCCATTAACTCAGCTCTGACTCTTCTTGTTTAATTGAAATTTCTCTATGGTAGAGAATAACAGTGGATAAGCTGATTACTCCCAGAATGATATTCTTGATTCATATTTCTTGAGATGATGGAAAGATTTCTTTAGTTATATAATGAAAAATGCTGAGGCTTTGTAGTTGAAGTCCAGGGTTTTAATCCTAATTCCAATTTTTACTGGTATTCTGACCTAAGTTAATGGGAAATGTGCAATTATATAAATAAATCAGATTGATTATGCCACTTTGAATTTTAATATGTATGATAAGTATTAAATTATTTAAATATGGCACATAAGTTGAAAAAATGGTTTATGAGACAAAGAAATTATTTATTTTTTGCTATTAAAGCAAAAATGTCATAGTATTTACAATATTACCTGTGATAAAAATCATATCTGGTCCATGTTGGCTGATAGAATATAGATGATTCTTTGCCATTACATAACTTTGAGAATTGAGAGAAATTATTTCTTATAAAATGACTGCCTCTAGGTACTTAGAGAAAATGACTATCAATTGTATAATCTGCCCTGCTGGGGTTTGAGCAGCCTAAAAGGCATATTCAGTACGTCTCCATTTTGAATATTTTCAAATTTGAGATTAACAAATGATATCACAGGCATTATTTAACATTATGCCCACTATGCACACCTTACCAATACATTTCAGAAACTGATTGGTGGCCTACAAATAATCCTATTTTTTCTAACAAGTTTTTTTTCTTTATTTTCCAAGTAGAAAGAGTTCTGTAAAGAATGTCTCATTACATATAGAATAGAATTTCCAGCAATAATATTCCAAGGTTGCTATTCACGCAAGGATAAACAAGAACAAAGATAGTTGGTTTTAGTTAGCTTTCCTTGTTAGAGTATTCAGTACATTAAAAATTCTGTAGTGTTCAGTCAGGAACAAGATAAACTGTTATAATCCTAAAAAATAACCAATGGACAAATAATCACAAAATCAAGCCCTCATAATATCCTTATTATTTTTATCAGCTCCAGAATCACCCAAATATGTCCTATAGGAAATGCTTTTCTTTTATTATAAACAATTGTATCAAACAACATTGAATGAGAGAGGATATCCTCCATGTTTTCTGTTAGTCATTTTAGTAATTTGATCTATGATATTTTTTTGTTTTTGGTTTCCACTGATTACATTTTTGAGGACTAATGTTCGTGTCTACAGAATTTTTGGCTGCTATAATCTAAAGAGCTCTAGCTGCAAAGTAAGAATGATAAAACTAGTACTACTACTACTGCTATTAATAATGATAATAATTCTGCAATCTATAATAAAGTTATGATGACCTTTCTTCTACCATTCCTTGATTCAGTAGCTTCCTTTCTTTTGGGATCCTTATATTGACAAGCTAGTTAAGGAGGATTATGTTTAGTAGATTGTGTTGTCACATTCTAGAAAGTTCTACTATAATGTGTGCCTTAGTTAAAATAATTTTATTTACAGAAATTCACATTTCAACAATTGATAGTGATACTTTTCAGCTTTCTCACAGTGTCTTTCTAGTAATAACCTCATATCGGCAGGTAGTGATATAAATGTGCCCCAAGCAAAAACAAAAAAAAAGCATTTAACAATCCATTATACTAAAAAATGAAAATTGTTGGGGGAAGAATTAGAGAGAGTGGTGGTGGAGTGGTGATTCTAATCAAGGTACATTGTATGCCTATATAGCCATGTCCTTTGTACAACGAATTGATGCTAATAAAAATGTAAAAATTAACAGCAAAACTATCCATTTATCTTTTTAAAATAGTAGCTCTGTATTAAAATATAGCTTTACATTAGAAGCATTTCTCTTCTATTTTATTTCAGTTTCCATGTTATGTACCCCAACTGGCCTATTTTTTTGTTTGTTTGCCAGTCCTAGGGCTTGAACTCAAGGCCTGGGCACTGTCCGTGAGCTACATTTCCTCAAAGCTAACACTCTTATCACTTGGGCCACAGCGCCACTAATGGCTTTTTCTGTTTATGTGGTACACAGGAATCGAACTCCAGGCTTCATGCATGCTAAGCAAGCACTCTACCACTAGGCCACATTCCCAACCCCCAGGTGGCAGATTGGACTCTTATGAACCTATATCATGAATGTACAGTGGGATATTTCTTCCAGTTCCAGGGGGGAGGGGCACAGAGTTTGACTCAGGGCTTCACTTTTTTCTTGGGCAAAAAGTCTACCACCTGTCTCGTGCTTCCAACTCTCTTGCTTTAGGATTTTTTTGTGTTTTTTTTTTTTCAGATGGCATCTCTTTTGCCTACATTGAGTCTCTGATCACTGTTCTCTTATCTGAACCTCTTACATGGCTAGAATAATAGGTGTATACCACCACACTCAATTTGTTAAAAATGACATCTTGCTAAAGTTTTTCTTGGGCTGGCCTTAAACCATGATCCTCACAATCTCTTACTTGTGCCAAAGAGATCTAATATTTCTCCTAGTCTTTCCTGTAATAGTTTCATAGTTTCAGGTCTTGAAGAGACTGTTGAAGAGGCTGTCTTTATGCAACCTATGTTTTTGCCTCCCTTAGATGGCTATAGGTCTGTGGATTTATTTCTGTGTCTTCTACCCTATTCTATTTTCATGCCAATACCAGGCTGTTTTCATTACTAAAGCTCTGTAATAGAGTTTGAAGTTTGGTATAGTTATAGCTTCAGCATCTACATTTTCTGCTCAGGAATGCCTTTGTGTCTCAGTGACTTTTGTGATTCCATATGAATTTTAGGATTGTTTTCTCTATCTCATTGTAATTTTTGGATGTGATGGTATTGCATTAAATTTGTAGATTGCTTTGAGCAGTATTGCCATTTTCACGATATTAATTGTGCCAGGTTAGGATCATGGAAGGTCTTTTCACTTCCCTATGTTTTCTTGGATTTCGTTCTTCAGATTTTTATAGTTACACTGCAGAGATCCTTCACACCATTGAGTAATTCGTAGGTGTTTTTGAGACTATTGTAAATGAACTTGCTTTTCTGATTTTAACCTTACTCTTTCATTGTTGGCATGCAGAAGTGCAACTGATTTTTGTGGGTTGATATTTTTTTGTTTTGTTTTGTTTTTGTTTTTTTGGGAGTCCGGTCGCGGGCCCTGAACTCTGGTCCTGGGCACTGTCCCTCAGCTCTTCAGCTCAAGGCTAGTGCTCTACCACTTGAGCACTATGCCACTTCCGGCTTTTCTCTTTTTGCTTATGTGGTGCTGAGGAATCGAACCCAGGGCCTCAGACATGCAATGCAAACGCTCTACCACTGAGCCACCTTCCCAGCCCTGTGGGTTGATATTTTACCCTGCTACTTAACCAAAGTTTTTAGTCATCTGTAGTAGCTTGAGTGAGGAGTTTATAGGGTCCTTATATTATATAAGTTCTGGAGAAATTAGGAGTACATGGAGCATTCGCCAACATAGTAAAGGCTATTTATGACAAACCTACAGCACACATTATACTTAATGGTGAAAAGCTGAAGCCATTTTTGCTAAAATCATGAATGAGACAAGGATGTCCACTGTCTCTACTCCTCTCCTCCTCAATATAATACTGGAATTCCTAGCATGAGCAATGCAGCAAGAGAAAGACATAAAAGGGATCCAAAATAGAGGAGGATGTCCCTTGTTGCAAATGTCATTGTCCTATATTTGCCTAAACACTCCTCCCCCAAACAACTAGAGCTGATTAAAAAGTTTGCTAACATTGCTGTGATTTCATCCATTCAACCTACCTGTTTTCCTGTTATTTGACTATACTATAATTGAAGGTATGCAAAGTGATATGGGCTCTTGGTGTTTTATTATTTTATGTAATCACAGTCACTTCTTTCCCCAGCTACCTTAAGAAATCCCTGACTATATCTTACTCCTTCATTGTACATTGCCTCTTTTTTTGGTGGGGAGGGTCCTGTCGTGGGGCCTAAACTCTGGGCCTGGGCACTGTCCCTCAGCTCTTCAGCTCAAGGCTAGTGCTCTACCACTGAGCCACAGCGCCACTTCCGGCTTTTTCCTTTTTGCTTATGTGGTGCTGAGGAATCAAACCCAGGGCCTCAGGCATGCAAGGCAAGCGCTCTACCACTGAGCCACCTTCCCAGCCCCTGTACATTGCCTCTTAATTTCACGAAGAGTGCAGTTATCCAACATGAAAGTCTTCAAATTTTCTCATCTCCATTGGAAAATATTCAAAAAGAGATGTACTCATTACATTACATATGTAACTGCACCCACTCTGTACAGCACCTTTATAAAAAAAACTACATGTTTGATAAAATACAGAAAAAAATCAACAAACATTCTTTGTCATTTCCTCCTGTTTTTGAGGAACAGGCTTGTTTGGTCAATACTATTTTTCATCTATTCATTTTCTGTCTACCTTTCTGCCACTATTCCCTTAGCGCAGTCAGTCACAATCTGTCATCTTTTAACCATCTTTGTCGCCAGTTTTGTCCTTCATTCTGTCAGTCCATTCTCTTCAATTTGGCCAAAAGAATTCATCACTGGAACCATGTTATTCCTCTGGTTCAACTTTTTCTTGCCTGAAGATTAAAGTGTAAAGTACTTTATATAATGAGCAAGTTCCTTCCTAATCAGGCATGCTATAATCTCCCTGATGCAGTTGCTGTTTCTTTGCCATGCCATGTACTTTTTTATATAGGTTTCCTTCTCTATGTAACCTTCTCAATTCCTTTCACATAGACTATTTTAATGACTTTCTCATCTTAGTGAGGTCTTTATAGATAAAATTGAAATATTGTATATGTATATGGAGCATTTTCCAGGCAACCTCTATGCAGCATAACTCCTATGTATTTCCTTGGTTCTCTCTGCATACTTTATGTTATCTACATGTTGCTACAATTTCTTTTCTGTCCTTACTAGCTCTGTGAACATTGGAACAGTCAATTTCATTTCTTACATTTCTAATGTAGTGCCTAACATAGAGTGGACACTCCATACATGTTTTTGAATGAATAAATGGAAAAACAAATGAGCAGCACAGGTTTCATTTTGGATTGTGAAACTTGGCTTGTAGCCTCACACTCTAGATATTTGAAAAGATAGACAGCATTTGATATATGTTTAAATTATGATCCTTTTAAGAAGATCTGGTGACAGACTTATAATTTACTATTTATTTATAAACATAGTCATTAAATTACATGTATCTATTGTGTGGCAAACTACACAACACTCGGAAATTCATTTATCATGACCAGTTAGAAATTTCCTCATATATATCAAGTGAAATGATTCACTCCTTCTCCTTTTTAGTTTTTAAGAAATTCAAGGTTGGTCACAAAGCTTCCAACAGATATTAGATTTCTGAATTCACACTCATGTTTATAAGAATGTATCTGATATGTTTGTGTCTGAATAGTGCAAGGATAAATACATTAATTGAAGAAAAAATTATATATTTTTCTTATTTACTGAATTTATGATCTACTATTAAGTAATTTAAAAGTTATGCAGATTATAGCCTAAGAATGACGTAAGTAAGCAATAAATGTTGAAAATGATAACAAAATTTTAAAAATCAAATTACTCTTTTGTGTGTTTTACCTATGTATGTGCATTTTACATTTAAGTGACATTAGAAGGGTACTTGATATTAACATCTCCTCTCATAAAGTCTGATAGTATTTTCATTATTAACCTATTTTTCAAGGGCATATAATGTCTCCCCTAAAATTTATTTTGTATATTATGGTTGCTAAACACAATTGTAGAATGAAAGTTTCTTTTGAAAATTTAATCAAATCATTTTTTTTAGGATTTGACTTGTGTGATAGCTGCTCTCTTTCTTCCTGAGTCTTGATAAATGGTTTCTCTCTCATCTGAAAATGATGACTTTTGAATGAAAACATACCCTACCTTTGATGGGTAATGTGTAATATCATAACTCTTTGATTCTATGGCAAGCAACTTCCAGGAGACATTGTTTCCTCAATGGCAAAGATTAGATTTTCTTCTTCTTCTTTTTAATGGCCTATTAATGCACTCCTTTTGGATTATGCTGTTTCTCGCTTGATATGCCTGCAACAACTAGCTAGAAATTATAAATGTGGGAAATAATTATTGAAAGTATTTTTAAGTATTTAATTATAAGAGAAATTTTAGCAAGAAAAATATAAGGCTTACATTTTTCTTGAAAGCAATTATTCTTCAGTAACATAAAGAAGAGAAGAAGGGAGGAGAATGCACTCGTAAAATTCAATGCATTGTCTGCAAAATGAAGAAAATTGAAGGAAGGATAGAGTTGAAAGGGTGGGGGAGAATGATGAAAGGGGTGATGTTGAACAAGATTCATTGTACTCATATTCTATTTTGTTGAATGCCAACTCCTTTGTACAACTACTGAAAGGTTAAATAAAATTATAAAAATATTGAACAAATGGAGGGATAAACTTTTCTGACTAAATTGTCCATTTTAGATATATCAGGTTGGTTTAGATATATCTGACATTCAAAATGTATAGATTTAATGTAAAACCAACATGTTTCTATTTTACAACGTTTCTGAAGTTCATTTTGGAAGAATAGGTATATTTTAATTGACGAAATAAGTTTTATAAATTTCAATGTAGGATATTAAAGGATTTATAATATGTGCTAGTGTTGTAAGTTCGTAAGAATAGAGTGATGAATAAAATCAGCCAGAACTTTTTCAAGGGAAAGGAAACTTGATGGATTATAGGAAAATATTACCTAATAAATACTTCTTGAAAAACTGATCTTGTCTATGAAGTATGAATAAACAATAAAATTCCAGTTTAAATCCTTTTCTATGTATCTGATTAAAAATTTAGAATGATAGGTAGTGAATCATACTGTATCATGTATAAGGATCACACAAGGTAACCCTGTGAAAGCTGTTGAAAGATGATAGACAAATAAAGGAGAAAAATAGAGCAAAAGAGGAGGCCAACTGGATCAAAACACAATATAAGCATGCATGTCATGACACAGTGAAACACCTTTGTATAATTAATATGCACTGATTTAAATAAAGATGGGGGCAGCTTGTTAACCTATTCTAGCAAACTAACAAAGGCCTTCTCCATTTCTACAAGGAGCAGCCTGTTCTCTCAGTGCTGATTTCCTTCTAAAGCCCCATTAAAGCCTTACCCACATTCCTTACAAAAAGATAAGATTAAAAGCTTGAAATGTTTGAAAAGAGGAAAAAGTTGACTTTTAGGGCGAGGAGGTGATTTCTCATAATAAATATCAGAAGAAATCTAAAAAGATAAGGATGTTGAATTTTAATTTTTAACAACTAATATGTACAGAATGTACAGATTAATTACAAAGAGAAAAATACATGATTGTATAAAATAAAGACTTCATGTCTGGGATATATAACTATCTCTTATAAATCAATAAAAATTGGATAGCCTTGTAAGAAAATGACAAATATACAACAAGTAAATTTCAAATAAATGTCCAGAGAAAATATTTCAAAATCCAAATTAAAGGCAGATTTTTTTAGCCAAACATAAGTTGAATTTCTGTGAAGGTGCTGTGAGACAAGGATGCTCATGATTAGACTTCTGGAAGAGTGTAAATTAGTGTAATATTTCTGGAAAGTAAACAGGAATATGTAAGAGGAGTCTGAAAAGCTATTAAAATCTTTGGCAGTTTTTAACTTGCAGACAGTAGTCAGGTGCTCTACCACTTGAGGCAGAAACCCAGACCTTTTCTGTTTATTGGGATAGAGTTTTACCATTTTGTCCAAGGTAAGCATTAAACCATGACCTTCCTTTCTGTAGACCCTCATACAACTGGAAATGCAGGCATGAATAACCATGTATGGCTTCTTTCCTGAAATAGGATCTTGATAATTGGGGGATTGAGTGGACTATCCTCAAAGTGATATCCTCCAGCTAGCATATGAGCTATTATGCCTGCCTAGACTGCTACTAAACTTTAACCAAGAATTTTATAAAGGAAAATAAGATAAAAATCAAGAATAAATAAAAGAAAATGAATAACCATATACAAAAAATCACTTTATCATGATTTGTAATGAAAAAACTGGAAAAACCAAAATGCCAACAATATGGAAACTCTAAAATTATTATGGCATATCTATTATTATAGAACAGCGTACAAGTGTTTATCATCATATTGCATGCTGAATTTCAGTGGACATCTGAGTAGGTAACTATTTTAGTATCCACATTACCCTTGAGCTTATTAAAACTAACAAAAGATTGGCATTTTAGTCAATGTAACTTCACAGAATTTCCAAAGTTTTGAAACATTACTGTTTCTTCCCAGTTGTTTTGTTGGCCTAGGGCCATGTGATGTGTTCGATGCATACCAAATTATACTTGCCATAAACAGAGGGTCTGCCCCTATACATAACTCAAAATCTATGTCCAGTTAAGACACATCTTTAACTGTTAATTAGCCATATAAAAAGAGATTCTAACTTTCCTGAAATTCTCTTTCTTCGACTTCTGTGTTACTACTATGTCCTTGCTCTTCCCATATACTTCTTTGTGTCTCTCTAGTTTGACGGGACAGGTAGAATGTAGCAACCTCAAGCAACTCTCAGTCATTCAAAATGGCTATGCTTTTGATTAGGATAACATATCCATCACTGAACAGTGTAGTGATTGCAGGACTTGGGAATGAGAACTATGCCATTCCTCCTGTTAGTTAGTTGATTGTCTTTGAGCAAATGACTTTAGTTCTCTGAACCTCATTTGTTAAGGAACAACTGTTAAAATAAACAGATAAGCCATTGCCTATAACATAATAAGCTATTAAATTAATAGCTATTATCATTATTACTATTTTATATTGGGGACAGTGGGATACCAATAAAATTTGTGAAGAAAAAACTCTTGTTTTTAAGAAAAAGTGCCTTATTTTAATAGCTAATACTACCAGAGGGCCAGTATAACAGCTATGCTGCCATGTATGTAAGATACAAAGGAAAGAGTTTTCCAGAGACACTCTAAGGAAGTCATACTTAGAGACTAAGCTTTATTCATCTCTCTATCCCTTGAACCTAGTACAGTTCCTAGCACAACTTCCAGCCAATGACCAATGTTGAATGACTATAGTATAACAAGTCAAGCCCCTACCACTCAGATGTAATGGAAAGGAATCTACTGTATGTGTGTCAGGAAAAGAGAGGATATAAGTATGTAGTTAAAGGAAGGATAAGACAAAGGGAGATGGAAAGTTATTAAAAAAACATACCTTCCTGCTTTGGAGCTATAATCCTTTCTATTCTCTATATTGTACAGAACCCTGTTTCCACACATAGCTAAAACAGCTATGAAAATATTATAACAGAAATGAAAATTCACCTGTGTACCAAATGTGAGGTCCTTAGCTAAAACCTCAGTACCACCAAAAAGTAAAAAAAAAAAAAAAAGAAAACTTCTGCATTCTCTCTGACCCTCCATCTCTACACTTCTTTATGAAAATTAGTGACATGATGACAAAGCAAAGACTACTCAAGGGAGCTATTCCTGAACCCTGTGGAGATCAAGAACTAGGCTAATGGGGCAATAGGATCATGGCTATAGTGACCTATTTTTGAGTCCTAAATTGGGACACATCATCTGATCTGTTTTTTTCTAATATGTGGATAATTCATGTTAATATTCTCAAAAGATACATACATTACATTCCCATTAAAGATTTTACCATTATTGAAAATAATAACATTCTCTGAAATTTCAGCTCTTCTAAAAACTGGAAGCATATGATTGCCATGATATTTTCGGAATCTTTTTAAATGTAAGGATTTTTTAGTTTTTTAAAAAAATAAGTAATCTTGTGGATTATAGATGTACACATACATATACACACAGTTATTGTAGGAATTCCTATTAAGACTTTATATTGTTCGGTTTATGCATTACCATTAGTAGGGAACAGAAGTCTAAGTAGAGAATGCATGAAATGGCAGGCACAATATCAGGGTGGTAAATGTAATATGTTCTACATAATGTGAGGCCAAGAAGACTAGACTGATAATTGTACAAAATACAGTATGGGCTCCAGAAATTCAGGAATGAAAACAGTACTAGGAAGAAAGATTAAGAATTTCCTGTGATTGGTATATATACACAATGGAATTCTATGCCTCCATCAGAAAGAATGACATTGCCCCATTTGTTAGGAAATGGAAAGGTTTGGAAAAAATTATATTAAGTGAAGTAAGCCAAGCCCAAAGAAACATAGGTCCCATGGTTTCCCTTATTTGCAATATCTAGTATATGTATGAGTCAAGCAGAAAAGGTCAGATAATGTGATGTTAGGAAAATGAACCCTTAGATATCTATGTAAAGGGTTTTTTTTTTCTTTCATGCATGTGTTTCTAACGCATTTATAAGATTATTTCTTTGTTGCTTTGTATGTCCCTCCCCCACAGTATAACCCCTGCTTTCACTATATTTGATGTCAGTATAATTTGTGGAGGAGAGGAAAAACAAGTCGTTTAAGGATACAGGTGGACCTGTTGCAACAATGAGAAGTACATGTTGTCATGTCGAAAACAAACTTTATAACTTTGGTGGGGGAAGGGGGGAGGATTGGGTGGGGAGGCTGGGGGGAGGTTGGGAAGGGATATGAAGGGTAAACAAAGGAGGAGGCTGCAATGCTTGATGAGAAATGTACTCATTATCTTTCCCATGTAATTGTAACCCCTCTGTACAGTATGTTCACAAAAAATAAAAATAAATAAATTAAAATTAAAATTAAAAAAAGAATTTCCTGTGATTGAGCTATAGTAATTTATGCTATGTAGATAAGCCAAAAAGTAGATACAATGTATTTAATTGGAAACTAAATATTTCTGGAAATGAAACAATGAAAGTCCACATATGCTGTTGTCTTAAAAGGGATTACAGTGAGAAAGTTTCCAAAAACAAAGGTGGTAGCCACCACTGTTCATTCACTGAACAAAATTTTAATGTGCCAACTATGTACCAGAGACTGTTCTAGGAACACGAGATATTACAGTAAGCCAAGCTGGCAGGGTTACTGTTGCAGTGAATCATGCATAATATTGGTAAAACAATCAATGAATAAAAACACATATAGCCAGGTGCTGGTGACTCACATCTATAGTCCTATCTACTCAAGAGACTGAGATCTGCAAATCATGGTTCTAAGCCAATCTGGACAAGAAAGTCCAAAAAAGTCTTATTTATAATTGACCACACACACACACACACACACACATGAAGCTGTGGCTCAAGAGGTAGAGTACTAACTTTGAGCAGGAAAAGTTAAGGGACAGGATCCAGAACCTGAGTTCAAGCCACAGTACTGGCACAAGTAAAAGCAAAACACATATATAATGGATTAAATAAGGATAAATGCTTTGATGGAAAAATATACTCAGATAGGAAGACAAAAGATGGCATGCTACAGCTGGGGAATTATTTTGGCAAGTCACCAAGTTACTTATCTCTGAAAAGGTGACACTTAAGGATATTTCCTGAGATGGCATTAAACTTGGAGTATAGTTAGAACTTACTAACATAGAGGAAGCAGAAATGAGTTTGTCTGGGGCTATTTGGGGAAATGCTTTTTATTTAAAGTGGGATAGAATGCCATTGGAGACCTTGGAACTGAAGTTTCAAGTAATATGACATATGTCTTAGAGATATTACCCTGGCTTTTAGCTTAACAAAGACCTTTTACAGAGATAGGAATTAAAATTTCAAAATCAGTTAAGTGGTTATTGCTTAAATCCAGGTGGAACCTCGTGATAGTATGGATGAAGGTGGAAGCTGTGCAGGAGACCAAGAATGATTCTATTCAAAATTTGTTATGAAGATTAAACTCAGTGTAACTATCTGATTGGGGATAGAGTAGAAGGGGAAGCAGAATCCGGGAGTACATCAAGGTTTTTGGTCTGAGTGACTAGATATGTAGTAATGCCATTTAAATATGTAGAGTTACAAACTGGGAAAGTTTGGGGAGGGAAAATAAGAAATAGAACTTTGAATGTACCCATAGTACTTAATGTATAGCATGTGAAATTAAGAAAATTGAGAGAAGGGTTCAGGTTAGGAGGGATAGGGAAAGAGTGATAAAAAGGGTGAAACAAAAAATGATGCATTGTGTTCATAAACTGCTTTGTAAATCTATTTGCTCCCATATTTCTGTAATTCTGGTTAAGTTTAGACTTTGTTTTTCATGGTCTATTGGTTAAGAACTTTAGATAGATAGATAGATAGATAGATAGATAGATAGATAGATAGATAGATAGATAGATAGATAGATAGATAATATGTAGATTACTCTTAACTGTTTAAAAGAAAAGAAACTATTTTCTTCATCTAGGCATCTTGTCATTTCTCTCAAACTTTAATGAGCACAGGAATCACCAGAGATCTTGTTATACTACAGATCCTGATTCACTGGGTTTGGGGAGGATATAAGGCTTTGAATTTTTAACAAGCTTCCAAGAGATTCTAATGCTTATATTGTTTTCCACAGAGCTAGGAGGACTTTCTGGAGCACACTAGAAAAGAGCAGGTCCCAGATAATCAGTGACCTGAGTCTCAAGTGAGGCAGGATAGCATTGATGATTCCTGCTTCTTCTTTCAGTGTCAAATGGTTTTCTTACATTAACCTCCCATACCTAGAATGCATGGGATAGGGTAAAGGAATTAAAATGCAGAAATGCTGCATGTTTCTTTACAGCCTTTGTGTTGTCCTGAAACAGATGTGGATACACAGCTGTATACTACAAAGACAGCTTCTGAGGAAAGTCTCCATAGAGCAACATAACTTTTTTACGTTGCTTTCCTCTTTATGATGTTTGCGTTTCTCAATCTAATGAAAAATCACACAATGTGATTTTATTGTAGCATGTTTGAATGGATAGGACAATGAAGAAATAATGTAGTTAAGAAAGTGTTCCCTAACTATAAAGGAAAGTTATCTGAGAAATATTTGTAGCAGAACATTAGCAATTATTGTAAGATGAAAAATCACTCAATATAAATTGTGTATTGTTTATCAAAAATACTCTTGATGTGCAATAAGATTTTCATTGTGATAATTGAGATTAAAAATGTACCCTTTAAATATATTGTTCCAATATGACTGACATATTTTATTGCAAAAGCAGCCCTTCCTCCAGACTTTGATAAATGAAGATTAAAACAGACAGTGCATGCAGAGCCTCCTGAATATCCTTAGATAAGTTGCTTCTCAGCAAGGAAACCATAAATCGATAGTGACAGTGTTTGTCATTTGTCTTTTCACCATGATCTTTCTTTTTATGAATGAAACATTCAGTTTCATTTATTTGAGATTACATTTATTATCTTTATATCTTTTATTGCAGCTTAAGTTAATTTAGCATTCAATCCACAGTACTTTAAGTTATTTTGTCTATACTTAATTGACTAATTGACTGATTGATAGGATAGGCATTGTACCAAGGCGTTTTAAGGGCATGAGCTTTAGAGCCAGACTTCGATCCTGATATTGTCACTTATTACTTGTATGACTTTGAAGGATTTACTGAAGCTCCTGGTGTCAGTTTCTTCATCTATAAAATACTATTAATAGAAGTGCTTACTCATGGGGTCATTGTGGTTCCTAAAAGTGTTATCATATGCAAAACCGCTAAAACTGTGACCAGCATAGTGTGGAAACACTTACTAAGCATTCAAAATATATTGGCTAGCCTTACTAATGATGCATGACAAGACATTTCATGTCAATGCTCATGTTTTATTCCCTCAGCCAGGATATAACACATTTTAAGTATGGAAACAATGTGTTTATTTCTCTGCATATTTTTCAAGATTATAAAGAAAAAAAACCTGCCAGCAATAAGCAGTAGGTAAAAAGGTATGATAAACAGTCCCTATGCCCTTACTAATAAGTAATGCTACTTATTATAACACCTCCTTATCAAGTATCTATTTTGCTGTCACATATTTTAGGTTATCACTTTTATTCTTTTCAATAATTCTAAGAATTAGGAAACTGGCACTCATAGAGGACTAATAAAAGGTTGCAGGTCACTAAGTTAGGTAATTCAGATGAATTGTTCTCCAGTAGCAAATACTGCAATTATCTCTTCCCTTTTAAAACACTCAAATAGGATTTTTATTTAAAACCACTGAATTGGAATCACATAACACTTATGCTTCTTACCATGTGACAACTTTGAATTTCATGTTTGTGATGAAAGACACTAAAAATCTGAAGCTTCCTTGTAAAAGAATTCATATTCTACCATTTCCATGCCAGACTGCTGCTTCTGCCTCCAGACAACATGAGGCGATATTTCTTTGCATTTCCCTAGTCACTGCCAACTAAATTCTGCATGCATCTTCTGTTATTTTGTCCCAGATTTTTCTTCTTTTCATTTATAGGTATGATTTATGGTGTTGAATTTCCTATTTTTCCATTCCATGAGAATAATTCAAATATGAAAACATTGTCTTGCTCCATCTGTTTCAACACTTGGGCTAGCAATCACATTTTAATTAGTAAGTACTACTCTGAAATAGTGGAACAGAACAGAAGTAAAATGATCAATACTGCTGGTTCAAGTCCAAGAGTACTATAATGAGCATCTTGGATGTAAACAGAATTACTGCAGTTGATTTATGCTCACAGAATTGGCGGATTATTAAACCACTAATAATCTAGTTCTACTTGGCATGGGTGGAAAATGACTTAAAAGCATTTCTCCCTCTCTGTGGTCACTTTTTTCTTTTTCCTTTCTTCATGGAGTGAGTATTGGGAGGAGATGCTTAAAGGTATTAATGGTGATCCTTTAGGGTCACAGGTTCTGTGCATGTACTTTCTTATTCCTAGTCCAAGCCTTCTTAATATTTTCACCTTACATTGATTCAGTACTTGGATCATATGCATCTTTAGAGATTTGATTAGAGTTCCTTCATCCTTTGCTTTTCTTCCAACTCAAGTATCATTTACAAACTAGGAAATATTTTCAATATCCTCATCCAAATAATTACATTTATATAAAAAAATCTGTTAATGAAACATTAGCGCTACAAGCTTAATTGCTGAAATCAACTCTTGGAGTTCGAAAATTCAGTTAAGGTTCCATGGCAACAAGATCTATTATTAACTGTATAAATGTTATCTAATAACATTTTCAAATTTGCATACAAGTTTAGGTAGTTTAAAAACTATACATAGACATATAAGGTAATATGCTATTTAAAATGTTTGTTTGAATAACTTCTCTGGATGATAATTATGAGCCCTTCTAATTCCTTCAATTTTTTATTGCTTAGCAAATTTATGCTCATTTTTCTATCAGTTAATGAGAAAATGCTCCATTGCTTTTGAAACACAGCAGCATTTAATGTCCATAAGCCATATTTCTATCTTACTTTTTCAAAAAAACAAACAAGCAAGAACATCCCCCCCCCCAAAAAAAAAAACCCTACAGGCTAACATCAAAGAAAAATTCAAACACAAACTTAATGAAGTGGGAAAGCTAGTGTAGGAAACATAACTTAACCCCACTGAAGGAAGGAGAAGTAGATATAAGAATTTCTTGTTAATTATTTTGTTGTTCCTGTTGTACTAAAAAGACGAACTCACAGCCCACATTTCTTGCTCAAGACTGGCCTTCTACCACTTGTGCAATATCTCCAGACTAGCTTTATAATTTTTATTTTGAAGCCACAATCTCACAGAATTTTCTGACAGATCCTTGAGGTATCAACCTCTGAGTAGGTAGTGTTACAGGCATGAGCCTACAAGTACCTTGCTTGAAATTTTTAAGTATTCTAAGATGACAAGGCAATCTCAGAATGAATGAAAGATACTGCACACTCAGTTGTCACAAAAGATGGAAACTAATTCAGGTTAATAAAATGACTCTAGGATAATGAGTTTTTACTAGGAATTCATTAGGCAAAAGTAATTGAATATTAAAATTACTAGAAGACTAAGAACTTGTCATGATTCAGAGTGGGAAGCAATGCTGAGATTTTTTTATCTAAATACTGAAGATTATGAACAGAGACCCAAGTCTTAGCAGCAATAGTGACAAAGTCATGCAGCAAAATATATGCAATAGTAGTATAATAGTACTTTAGTATAGTAGAACCATGTACTATTGTGTACAATTGTGGTAGCCCCTGCACATAGAAGAATTCCAAGCTCACTGTTTAAAAAGAAATGTACTCATTACCTGACTTACGTAACTGTAACCCCTCTGTATATCACCTTTAGAATAACAACTAAAAATGAAAAAAAGAATTCCAAACTCTGCTCTTCAATACTCTCAGAGCATGAAAATATCTTGAAAGATGATGCTTCAAATGCTGCTCAATATGTTTATTAAAAATATATTTTAAACTGTGCTGGTTACCCCCCCCCAAAAAAAAGCAAATAGAAAGACAAAGCATTTGCCCCTGATAAATTGCTTTTTCAACAATTCAGGAAGACAAAGCCTTACATATTTACATTAAAAACTAACAGGCAAGGTTAAAGTATCTAAAAGATGCCATCATGCAGATTATACACATGTTGATGGAACAACTCTAAGTAAAGGACAGATTATTATGGGATCAGGTGAATCTATAAGTCCGTTGAGATTCAGCTGCTGGTGCTTTCTTGAAATTAAAGGAACATACTAATTCCCAGCCTATGTAAAAGTACTGGTTTAGTTTAAACATGAGAAAAAGCTTTTGATGATAATAAAATACATTGACTCTATGTTTTTAGTACATTTTGGGTCTAAGTCCAAGGAACTATAAAACACACTTTTTGCTGTCTATGATTTAGTTGTAAAGCTAAGATAGTTTTGAGACATTAGTTATAGATAAAGTAGCTGATGTTATATGTCAAAGAATACACATAGATAACCAAATGAGAATTCTGAAGAGATCTCACAGACCAATGATTCTGAGAATTAGTGATGATGATGTGGAAATACAGCAGTCTATGGAGTGAAATAGATTGGGTTCAAATAATATCAGGTATGGGATTTTGCTATCAAAATGTTAACATAATTAATGTGACATATATAATATGATACCGTATCTCATTCCTATGTATATACAGAGGAAATACAAACTTGTGTGCATACAGAAACTTAAACTCAAAGGTTCATAGAAGCATTATTCCTAATAGCTCAACATCTGTGCTCATTTTTTCATTGCTGTGACAAGTGAGAAAATAACTTACAAGGCAGGAAAGATTTATTTGGCTCACAGTTTCAGGGGCTTCAGTTGATGCTCACCAGATCCATTGTTTCTGGGTCTGTAGTTCCATCATGGTACAAGAGCATGATGGGAGAACTGTTCACTTCATCATAGTCAGGAAGCAGAAAGAGGACAGACAAGAAAGGACCAAGGAATAATGTTCCCCCAAAACAGTCACCCAGTTACATATTTTCTCCAGGTATCTCTTGCCTTGTAAACTTTCTAGCTCCTCCAAGACAGTGCCACAAGTTCAGAAGCAAGTCTTCAACACAAGGATGTATTCAAACTGTAACAAAATCCATATATGAATCAATTGATAGATGATTCCAATGTATATTCATGCAATGGAATGTCATTCCATCATATAAACAGTGAAGTTCTAATGCATGCTACAAAATGAATGAGTCCCCAAAACATGTTAAATGAAAGAATCCAGGTACATAAGAGGATTCTATGATCCCATTCATATTCTGAAATCACAAACATAGATATGGAAGTTTTACTGATGTTGCCAGGGGTGAGAGTAGGAATAGGGAATGGTTGTGCATGTGTACAAAAGATGTTGAAGGTTATAACAATATTCTAAAATAGATTCGTGATGATAGTTGCACAACTCTGTAGATGATATAAAATTATTAGCTTGTAGATTTGTAAACAGGTGAATTTTATAGTATGTCAAAGGTATACTGAATTCAAACATCAAGTAATATATGCTTATCAAATGGTAAATTTTAACATTGATGAAACAATCAGAGAAAGCCCCTGTAGGAACTGGACTCTTAATTATTAAAGATGTGTAAAATTTGGGTAGGAGATGAAGACCTAGAGAAAGGAAGAATGGAGTACAGGAAAACAATATGAACAGTGGTTTGGAATGAGAGATAAGCCTGGTGTTAATTAACCTTCCTCTACAGAAGACTAGAATAACTGTGTAGTAGGGAGTATTGGGATAATGGCAGATAAGAAATTATTGGAATCAAACATGAGACTGTTAAGGGACTGATAGGACATGTTTTGAGTTGTACTATTGAAGAATATCAAGAGGGGCATCTACGATGGTTCCATATCTTAGCCATAGTAAATAAAACTGCAATGAACATAGCTGTGCTGGAAGCTTTAGTGTGGCCTTGCCTTGATCATTTGGATAAATGCCCAGGAGTGGGATTGCTGGTGTGTTTAGTCTTTTGAGGGACCTCCAATACTGCTTTCGAGAGTGGGTAAACCAGCTTACATTCCCACCAACAAGTGTAGTGTTATTCACTTTTGGCCACATCCCCGCCAGCATCTATTATTTGTTTTCTTGGTAATGTCCATTCTAACTGGGGTGAAGTTGAACCTCAATGTGGTTTTGATTTGCATTTCTTTCATGTCCAGTGATGTTGAACATTTCTTCATGTGTCTATTGGCCATTCTTTTTTCCTCTCCAGAGAAGTCTCATTTTAATTCTTTTATCACACTTAGTAATGTGGTATTTTGTTTCTTTGGGAATTTTATGCTTCTATTAGAAAGAATTACATCACCACTTTTATAAGGAAATAGAAAGACTTGAAAAAAAATATTAAGTGAAGTAAGCCAGACCCAAAGAAACATAGGTTCCGTGGTTTACCTCATTTGTAATAATTATTATATGTATAGGATAGTCCTGGCAGAGAATCATAGTAGCTCAAAAGGTATGTACATATAACCATACAAAATGATGCTAATTGAAATGAACTCCAAGACAATGAAACAACAGGTCTTTTTTTCGGTTATTGACCTTGTTGTTGTGTCTGAACTATATCTAGTTCTTTCTTTTTATTTTATTTCATTTTTCTTTTTCCATTGGTTTATCCCTGGAAATCACCATCTTTGATTCAGGTACCCTGCATCTCTCTCTCTCTCTCTCTCTCTCTCTCTCTCTCTCTCTCTCTCTCTCTCTCTCTCTCTCTCTCTCTCACACACACACACACACACACACACACACACAAACACACACACACATATATATCAGATATATATATATATATATATATATATGTATATTTGGGGTAGGGAAGGAGAATAACAAAATGCTGACCCATTGCAGCAACGATACAAGACACTTTGGGGTCAGGGGAAGAATGGCGGAGGGAAGGGATAGTGGGGAAAAAAAAAGAAGTGATTAACAATGTTTGACAAGAAATGTACTCATTACCTTTCTCATGTTACTGTACAGCATCTTTACAATAAAAGAAAAGAAAAAACCCTATAATAGAGAGTATTAGGGAAAAAAGTAGCTAAAATGAAAACATTTGAGAAATGAAGTCATCAGTGACAGAAAAACGATGGGCTTTACAGACATTGGGAACAGTTAGTCTGGTTACCTCTGGCTGGTGCTGATCCAAATCATTTAGAGGTCAAGTTGGGAGGAGTTTAGGTGGTAGAATATGGTGTGGTGGTAGCATTATATGGTGTGTTTAGGCATCTTACCATAGTTTTATAGTTTTACATCTGAGCAAAGAGGCCAGATGGACCTGCCTGAGGGACTAGGCACAGAGCGGCCAGTTTGAGAATCCAGAGAATAAGGGTAATGTTGTGCATATGTAAAAATAATTAGTAATCCAACTACCTTTTCCAAGTGGTTTGTGGAAACGTATAAGCACTAGTCTACCTTCTTTCCATTCTTATGAATTATTTCAGTAAACAACCCTGTCGACATTATGCCCTCCAGCTTTTCAACAAATTCAATGAGGTCACTGGGGCAGGGGAGGGAGAAATCTCCAAATGTCTTCTCCAAGTTGTCTAAAATTTTAAAGATTTCCCACCAAATTTGAAGAAGGGAATCCTTACAGTGCTTAATCTTTGTTCTGTGATAAGATCATGACCTTTTCAGAAATGCCTTTGATGTCAATCCTAATCCTACTAAATTTTACTTGACAGCATAAGAATGAAACATTATAAACTCATTTGTCAAGCATCTCAGTAATCTGTTGTGGCAATAATCTGCTCCAACTCAACCTTGCAGTGATAGGCTCTGGTGAATGATGTACGTTGACTGGGAAGGAACTTATTAAGTGTTAGACCACTGATTAATGAAGTATAAATGCACTAGGTAGACCTTGAAGTGATAAACTGGACAGGTTCCTTGGCAGACATTACTGCCTCCTGTCCACTATTATGCTATGATTTATTTTGCGAATGATGACTGCTCATTTTCTTACCCACATACCTATAATGCCACAGAGAAAAAGTGTTGACAATAGACACAGAAATAAAAAATATTGCAGGTATCTTCTGTTTTGAGTTTTAATTACCATTATAAAGTGAAAAAATAATCATAAAGATTAAATTTGAAAAAGCCCATTTTTCCTCATGTGACCTCTTCTGATGTTAAATTTAAACACTATGCTATGATGTTTGATAATATAAACATAAAAGACAAAGGAAATTGAAATTGCATTTTTATTTTTTCAGGTACATTTTATGGTTGGCCATTACAACAAAGTAAGTATGTGATATTTTTAGTTGATCATCCATTAAGTTTTAGAAGGTATTTAATCTCTTCATCAATGTGTCTCATTTCTGTAAAGACCACAGACACTACTGTTCACAAATGGAAAGAATGTGATTATTTTGTTGTTATTGCTTTATTTAATATTTTCATATATTATGAGGTTTATACGAGTAAAAGCTATGTCCACAGAGGTTCTTGAGTACTTAAAGGACTGACAGAATACATCATATTCATTTTCTCTCCTCTGTTTTTGTGCCTTAATGTAATGCCCAAAGTTAGACACAAAATATTCGATGGTATTCGAGACTGGCAGTTCCTATATCCCTATTAAGTTGTCTTAGTTTTCATAAATATCCTTATTTTATTGTCCAGGATAAAATTTACTTCATCATTCCAAACTACAGCTTCTGAAGTTTCTTTTTCTTTTCCTTTTTTATTTTTATTTGTATTTTTTTTCCCAGTCCTGGGTCTTGAAATCTGGGTCTGGGCACTGTCCCTGAGTTTCTTTCTATCAAGGCGAGCATTCTACCACTTGAACCACAGCACCCCTTCTGGGTCTCATGGACTTTCCTGCCCAGGCTGGCTGTGAAACACAATGCTCAGATCTCAGCTGCCTCAATAGCTAGGAAGACAGGCGCAAGTCACTGGCACCTGGCTTGTTATTTTTTTTTATTTATTTTTTGTGTTTTTTCTCTTAATATATATTTTTATTGTAAAAATACTGTACAGAGGGGTCATAGTTACATGAGGAAGGTAATGAGTCCATTTCCTAATGAGCATTGTTACACCCTCCTTTCTTTTCCCTCTACCATCCCTTCCCTCTCCACCTCCCCAACTCCTCCTTCCCCTCCTACCCTCCCCCCTCGACCCCCCTCTTGAAAATTTGTAAAGTTCATTTTTAACATACTGTCTTGTACATCTCTTCTATGCATTCATCAGAAAGATTGACACTACCCCATTTGTTAGGAAATAGAAAGACTTGGAAAAAATTATATTAAGTGAAGTAAGCCAGACTCAAAGAAACATAGGTCCCATTCTTTCCCTTATCTGCAATGCAATAACTAGTATATGTCTAGGACAAGCAGAAGAGGTCAAAAGCTATGCACAAATGACCATATAACCTGATGCTAACTGAAATGAGCCCCAAGATAGGGACACAAGAGATTTTATCTTTCTTCTTGTTGTTTTTAATGTACTTATAATGTACTATGTGATTTTTTTTGTTTCTTTGTATGTTCTTCCCCCATGGTACAATCCCTGTTGTCACTGTATTTGATTCCAGTGTCCTGCATCTTATATATGTATTTTTCTAATCTGAGGAGGGGAAGGGAAATAACAAAATGCTGAAATAAGGATACAGAATGACCCATTTTAACAATGAGATGTACAAGACACTATGTTGAAAACAAATTTTACCACTTGGGGGGGGAGGGGAGCGAGGGGGGAGCGGGAGGAAGGAGTTGGGGAGGTGGGGAAGGAAGGGATGGTAGGAAAAACAAAGGAGGGGGTAATAACGCTGGATGGGAAATGGGCTCATTACCTTGCTCATGTAACTATAACCCCTCTGTACAGTATCTTTACAATAAAAAAGATATTTAATAAAAAGACAAATGACATAATATTGTCCCAGTAAACAACACCAATAACATGAAATCCAAACCCAAATAAGGTATAAAAACCAAGGGAATGTGACAGATTCCATTAGACCTGAATAATGTATCAGAGTTTCATTAGTATTTCTTTTCTAAACTTCTGAACGTTTCCTAAGCATTCATCCCTGAAAACTGTTAATACAATTCCAAACTTTGCATGAATGCAATTCAATTATGAAGAATGCCAATTTCTTACAAGTTAAGTTATAAGTTATTAGCTAGATAACACATAGAAATTCTTCATATGTGGGGCCCCAACAGGTGCTCTTATAAATTACTACCAAATTGCAGCTAATGGCAATTCCTGCACTGCTGCCACTGATAGATAAATCTATGCCATATTATTTAGGCTTTTATTGTCTCTTAAAACATCATCAGATTGATTTTAGAGTATCAAGGATATAAAATAAATACACAAGATACCTTTTTTAATAAAAGAGAGGAAAGCCAAATTTTATGCTTTAGAATTCTAGCATCAAAAGAGAATAACATTTCAGAGTGCGTTCTTGTTTTCAGCACAAAATTATCTATGTTTCCAACTTAACTTTAAAGAACACAGAGCTAGTTTATTGTACAAGAAAATTTACAGGACCTACCAAGGGAAAATCCACTATTTCAATCTATGTTTACCATTAAGAAGCTATATGACTTCAAATAAGTCACCCAAGTTTTCTGTGCCTTAGTTTTGACCTCTGTGAAATTAATATTTCTATTTGATGACCTATCAGTTCACTTTAATTTTAATATCCTATCATTTAATAAGATAAATGCACTTAATAATTTATCTATGCTATTTATAATCATGTATCTTATATAACTTGACAGAAATATATAAATGTAAAACTAGTCAAGATTTGATATAAAAACAATATAGCTAATGAGTCAGTTAAAAATATAAACTAATATTTTTATAAATTGAAGCAAAAATAATTTTGAATAACTTGGTGCCATATAAGTGGCAGATAGAGAGCTGAAGATTAAATATACATTTTCCTTCATGCATAATAATGACTATTATGGATGTATAATGTAAAAATATCTCAATTATGACAGAGAAATAGTTTTAGTTGAGGCTTCTTGTGTATGGGTATGTGCTGGTCCTGGGCCTTGAACACGAGATTTGGGTGAGCATTTTGTTCAAAGCTAGCACTCTAATACTTCTGGCTTTTTGGTGATTAATTGGAGATAAGAATATACATTTTTATAATTTGGGGAGAGGAAGGGAAATAACAAAATGCTGAAACAAGGATACAGGTTGACCTATTCTAACGATGACATATACAAGACACTACGTTGAAAATGAATTTTACAACTTGAGGGAAGGGAGGAGTTAGGGAAGTGGGGAGGGAAAGGATGATACGGGAAAAACAAAGGAGGAGGTAATAATGCTCGATAAAAAAAAAATGTACTCATTACCCTACTCATGTAACTGTAATCCCTCTATATACTATTTTTACAATAAAAACATTTAAAAAAAAAAAACTCACAGACTTTGCCACCTGGCTGGCTTCAAATTCTGATCCTCAGATCTCAGCCTCTTGAATACCTAGGATTACAGGTATGAGCCACTGGTGCCCACCTTAATTGAAACTATTTAAAATTAAGTGACATATTATTTCACTTTGTCATTAAAGCATTTTATAAAACTGTAGCCCATTTTATGACATAAATAAGTACAGTTTTTAGTGAACATAATTGCATCATACTTTAACATCCACATTGTTGCTTTCTGAGATGGTCTCAAGTTCCTCATGCTGAAATCAGTTCTTAATTGTACTAGGAAAGTAGAAGGTTGGGATGAATGAACCCCTATTGTCCCCATTTTTCAAGAGATGAGTATTTTTTTTTTTTTTGTCGGTCGTGGGGCTTGAACTCTGGGCCTGAGCGCTGTCCCTCAGCTCTTCAGCTCAAGGCGAGCGCTCTACCACTTGAGCTAAAGCGCCACTTCCGGTTTTCTGGTGGTTTATTGGAGATAAGAGTCTCACGGTCTCTCCTGCCCGGGCTGGCTTTGAACCGCGATCCTCAAATCTCAGCCTCCTGAGTAGCTAGCATTACAGGCGTGAGCCACCAGCGCCCGGCATGAGTATTTTTTTTCTTTTGATAAATCCAGGTTATTTGTTTGCTTAGTTACCATGTTGCCATTTCTCATAAAACTTGAGAAACATGAAATAAAATGTTTCATTAATTGAGCTTGTGTTAATTAAGGCTTTACTGTTCATAAAATCTTAACTAGTTGTGTAGAGATCTGATTGCATTTCAGGGAAAATACTATGTTTTCAGTTTAGGATGTGTGACATCATGGAATATAGAAGAGATAAATCAGAAAAGAGAAGACCAGATATATTTTATATAAAATGGTATAATAAATTAAAATATTTGTGGTGAACAGAAATGATGAACAAAAGATATAACTATCTGATGAGCTTTCTGGTGGAAACTGAGTAGAATGCTGAGCTTAAAAGGGACAAGAAAGTTTGCTTTGTTCAATCCTCCTAATTTATTGCATATCTGTATAGCATTCAATCCTTTCTACATTATTTCTTTTGGTGACTAGGATTATATGGAGAATGTCTGAAGCTGCCTTTGCACTCATGGCTTCTTCTGTTAGCTTTTTATTCATATAAAACTCAAATGTTTATAACCTATTGGGAAGAGCCATACAGGATATATCTCTTCCATACCATCTCTTCCATACTTTAGAAATTTGAAATCTATAAATCATGTCTTCTTTGAACCTAATTTTTCACTCTTGTGAAATGTAACAAGTACACTTCCAGTCTAGAAGGTGAAGACATATTAAAACCACTCTCCTACTTAGAAATTACCACTGATTGGGCTGGGAAGGTGGCTCAGTGGTAGAGCGCTTGCCTTGCACGCATGAGGCCCTGGGTTCGATTCCTCAGCACCACATAAGCAAAAAGAAAAAAGCCAGAAGTGGCACTGTGGCTCAAGTGGTAGAGCACTAGCCTTAAGCTGAAGAGCTAAGGAATAGTGCCCAGGCCGAGTTCAGGCCCCATGACTGGACCCGCCCCCCCAAAAAATTACCACTGACTCTCTATTTTCCACAACATAATTTACATATATTTATCATGGTATTTGAGACTCTGCTATTTTTGACCTTGATTCACTTTATTTCCCCAATACTAGCTGCACCAAAATTTTCTGCTTTTAAATAAGCTAACTCCTGTGTTGGCTGGGATTTTGCCTTGACTATAATACTGTGATTTCTTTAAAGCCCTACTCAAGTGTTTTTTAGTCTAATCTTCTTCCTAGATATTTCTTCATATCCACCTTCTTTATTCAGGAACCAATTTCCTAATATGTTACTATAATCTTAATTTTAGCTAATGCTAATATTATATCATTTCTAATTTTTACTTTCCCAGATAGAAAGTAAACTCTTGGTATTGAATTCTAGATCTGGTTCATATTTCTTCCCTCTATATTTTAGGATCTTTTATTTATTCAATCCATAACTTCATTTGTCAAACATTTTTCATATTCTTTTCTTATAAGCCTTTGCCTTTCTTTGTTGAAGAAAGAAGTATAAATCTTTTTTTGTCTGTTCTTTATTTTACTGTTCTATTAATTTTTCCATGCCTATTAAGGAGCAGAACCTTGAGAAGGTCTAATAAGGTGATTACAAAGGCAACTGAAAACATTATTTATCTCATGAGAAAAATATCCTAAAATTGTTATACCACCATCAGCATCCAGCTTCATGCTAGCTTGCTTCTATGACAGTTCATACTTCCCACTGAAGTATTATAACAGCTATGACTATTTACAAGTCATTGGCATATTTATTAGTGCATATTTGTTCAACAATGCGAATTAGGACATATTACTTAAAGTGATATGTATTTGAGTATGAGGTATTACAATGCCAGTTCTTAGTCTAGTTTTGAACATATGATTTTCAAAACATTGAAGATCAATTCTGTATCAGATTTTCAGTGGAATTTTAGAAAATCACATTCCATTTCAAAGCAAACTTTTATATTCTCAAAAAAAGAAGGGACAGATGCCAGTGGTTCACATCTATAATCCTAGCTACTTACTCAGGAGTCTGAGCTTTGAGGATCATGGTTCAAAGCTAACATGAGCAGGAAAGTCCATGAGATTCTTATGTCCAATTAGTCACACAAAAAAAACTGGAAGTGTAGCTGTGGCTCAAGTGGTAGAGTACCAACCTTGAACATAAAATCTCAGGGCAATGTTCATGCCCTGACTTCAAGCCCCAGAACCAGCACAGAAACAGGAGGGAAGGAGTGAAAGTATAAAGGGGAGCTTTATAAATGGGTGAAGTCGTTTTCTTTAGGAACATACTTGAAAACACAACCTACTTCTGAGCCAAAATCAAGAAGTAACTACCACTTAGAGAAGCTACTTTAGACTGCACCAACACTATGAAGACCATTGCCTGCAGCCAGGCTCACCAATAGTTTCTGAATGAGTACTGGCTTTAATGACTCAACTTCAGTTACTAAAAGCCCAGAAATATGAGAAAATAGATCAACTGGAACTCAAAAATGGATAAACAGCGATTACTGCTTTTTAAAATAGAGGGGGGAACAATATGAAACCTTTTATTAGATAAAGTATATACCCTCCCCCTTTTCTGCCAACAAATAACACTTTGAATTCTTTCACTTGGTCTTTCTCGCCAAATTTCTCTTACCCACAAGGCTTCAATATAATAAAATGAAATCTATTTGAGTACCAATGTTACTTTGGGAATAAGTGGTGTGCAATACTTAGGAAGCTACTCCAGTCATTGAATTTTTGATAAGATTGGATTTTTCCCAAGATGCTTTGAGTTAGATGCTGAGGAAAATTAACCCTTTCCTTGAGGTGTAGAGATAAGAACAAGCTGATATTTGTTATGAATCTCAGCAAACCAGTCTTCTCTTATGGTAAGAAATAAACATTAACTCTCTGAGCTGCCATTTCTGTTTCTGAAAAAGAATTGCATTTCAAAAAGCACTGAAAATGAAGCATTTGCCCCATGAATCCTATATTTATAAATAATGTATTATTAGGCCTTTTTTTTCGTATGCCAAGTGTTTCTGCCTATAAATGACACAATTCAACTCTGATATATAAATCAAATAACAAACTAAGAATCATTATAATTTTAAGAAATCTTGCTTAGGGAAATTCTTAACAAGCTTTCCAGCCTCAGTCCTTCTCCAGTGTAATATAGAATATTTTCTCTTAACTATTGAATTTTAGCCACAAGTTCCTTTGTTGCTTGATCTAGAAAGAAACAGCTCTTTAAAGAATAATAGTGCATGGTTTTCACCAAATACAACTAATGCTTTTATTTTTTTCATGTACCTGAATTGAAACAAACCAACAAAATTACAAACAAGAACATGGGAAGCAATTAAGACTAGAAACAAAGCTATGATATTCCCCACATATTTTGTTTGCTTTTGTCAGTTGTGGAGCAGCTTGCACTCTGATCCTGGGCGCTGTCCCTCCCCTCTTCAGCTCAAGGCAAATACTCTACCACTTGAGCCACAGCACCACTTCCAGTTTTCTGGTGTTTTGTGGGAAGATAAGAGTTTCAAGGACTTTCCTGGCTGGCCTGGCTTTGAACCATGATCCATAGATCTCAGCCACCTGAGTAGCTAGGATTACAGGCATGAGCCACGGGTGCCTGGCTATTCCCCACATATTTTTTATCACCATCAATTAATTGTACTAGGGCTTTTCCTTTTGATATATGTACCTTGTATCATGTACCTTAATAAGACTCAGCTCCTCTGTCATTCTCCCTCCTTTCTCTTACCTCCTTTCCAAACTAATTTCAAGAAGCTTCTTTGTTACATATTCATATGTGTACATAAATTATATTTACCTTCCCTTCTTCCCAGTGGTACCACTCCCCAAATAGGACCAGTCTTAAATTCTTCATTCATTTTAAGTATATGTTAATTGTGCAAAGTGGTTTCACCATTGTATTTCACACATGCATACACAGTACTTGAATCAGATTGACCCCTTCCATCACTCTCACTTTCCCCATCCCTCTAGTCTATTATTTAACAGCTTTCAGTGAGTTTCACGTTATTGTTTTCATTTATAGGCACAACATACCTGTCTGGATTTATCCACTTAAAAATTTCAGCATTGTCTGAAATGAATTATGTAACATGCCAAAATTTTATTGTTTAATTCTCAAGGTGAAATAATAGTTGATTTTCATGGAAAAGTTATAAAATTTTCAAAATTAACCAAAAGGCAATACAATTAAAATGTAGTTTCAATCTAGAAATGACCTTAGTTGTCATTTAATCTGACTTCCTCCTTTTTCAGATGATGTAATTAATACCTAGAGAAAATACATATAATTCCTATATAACCTTGATATTCTCTCAGATAGATTGCCACTGCTCCTAGATGTTCCCTATGCAATCTGTACTTCAGTGATTATAGGAAGAAAGTATCAATAACATGTTTAAAATGGCTATACAGTGTCTGTGTCTGGATCATGCTTACTGTAGGAATGGACTCTGGGATAGAAAAAAGTCAGAAGTGGTATATTGAGTACACAGTCTAAGAAAAATGGAGTTTCCGATAGAAGTTATCCACAGAATACTCAATGTTTTCTGTGGTCTGTATTTTTGTTTTCAGGGTTCACTGATATGACAAAAGGGGTTCATATAACATTCCACATATATATATATATATATATATATATGTATATAGTACATTTGGGGAAAGTTCATTTTCTCTATTATAGTCTCTTTTTTTGGGGGGGAGGGGTCTGGTTGTGGAACCTGAACTCTGGACACTGTCCCTCAGCTCTTCAGCTCAAGGCTAGCGCTCTACCACTTGAGCCACAGCGCCACTTCCAGCTTTTCTTTCTGCTTATGTGGTGCTGAGGAATCAAACCCAGGGCCTCATGCATACAAGGCAAGCGCTCTACCACTGAGCCACCTTCCCAGACCTCTCTATTATATGCTCTTAACCCCTCTCTCTCCTAACTTACTTTAAAAACAAATTTTTCTGGGTTACTTTATTCTACCATTGCAAATAAAGATGTAAATTTTTCAATTTTCTTCAATCTCTTCATACTCTCTCCATTCCTTTATCCATCCTACTAACACCTTCCATGGCATTTTCCCTTTCACAGTCAAGTCTCTCTCTCTCTATATATGTGTGTGTGTGTGTGTGTGTGTGTGTGTGTGTGTGTGTGTGTGTGTGTGTGTATACATATATACACACACATATTATCCATTTATCAGTTGTAGAGTATATAGTCTGATTTTACCATGTGGTTAAGCTATAATCATGAGTGTATAGGTGTCCTTCTTGTATGTTGATTTACAACCTGTCATATATGTCCTCAAGAGTGGCACAGAAGTCAGAAACATCATCATCAGGAAAACAACAACAAATGTTAGCAAGGATTCAAGGAAAGAAGAACCATCACACACTATTGATAGGAACATAAACTGTTACCACAATTATGGATGTCAGTAAGGAGGTGAATCAAAAAATGAAAACAGGCCTATCTATGACCTCACCAGACCATTTTTGAAATGCCCTAAGTCTTGTGGCAATCTGTGTTCCTTAGTTCACAACCTTTTAACTGCTCACTCTTAGATTCTAAGCAGTTGCCATCTTTTAGATACAGATTTAGTGTTAGTGACATCCTTATGAGTGTATCATCTCACCCTATTGGTTGAGACATTCCCATGATTTTCTTAACAAATAGCTATTAAACACATGAAGGGATGGCATACCTGTAGGTCTCAACTACCTAGTCATACTCTTCTAAGCATGTTCTATTTATTTGGTCCTTGGTCTTCTAAGAAGAGGAGCTCACAATCAAACAGAAGATCCAGATATACATTGGGCACCATAAATCAGTCAGAATGGCTTTTTTTGTATAGTCTACATTTTCACTTAACACATCCTATGTTCACATCACCTCATTCTTCTGCCAATTCACTGTGCTTAGAGATAACTAAAATTTCATAGTCTCTATGCACAGCTATATTAATCTAATTTCTCCCACAGTGTACTTACTTAAAGTGTTTTTTAACACAAATGAAGAGCTCAAAAACATCTGCCTTTGAAATTATAACTATGTTTGGCTCATGGTTTCATCCTGGAATAAGTTTAGGGTGCCATGATTGTGTCATTCAACAAGTTAGTTATACAAAATTTAGTCTGGGCTATGTACAAACTATATTCCCTTTCCCACAATATGAATAAAAAATGTTAAATACCACAAAGGATTGAACATGTCAAGACAAATTATTTCTTTTTGTATGGTTGGTTCATTCTTTTGTGTGACAACCTACTTGTACCATCATTAAGTCCATAATATTTAAAATCATAAAATAACACATCACAGAGGACTTAAAAAATGTCTTCCTGGGTGTGCAACATATGTCATGTGAATCTAGTCTATATACATCAAAGGCAGTTACTTTGTCAAAATACATTTGGAGTATTTCTATGCTGACATCTGCTATTAGTTGCTTCTTTATCTCAGAACTAAGATACTATTCTAAGAAATCTTTGATAAAGGCTCAGAAACATAAATTTCTTTTAAATAGTGTCTCTTTGTAAATCCTGACCTTCAATGTACTCTTACAGAGGATTCTGCTATTCTTTCTGGTCAAAAACAAATCTTTTCAATGGATGCAAAATAGGAATTGTTTATTTATTGATTTGAGGATTTGTTTGACAACTCTCACTACATCACTGATCTAGCATGATACTTATTCATCCATTTTGAATCTTGCCCTAGATGCATCTAAGAAAGCCTACAATCCTGACTTTTTTGACCACTGAATTTTTTATAAGTTGTAGTAGGCTTAGCTGGTCAGGCCTTTTTCTTAGTTATATGAAATTGATTATACTTTTCAAATCTTTAAACTTTTCAAATATTTTCAAAGCTTTAATAAACCCCAAGATAGGGACACAAGAGGTTTTATCTTTCTTACTGTTATTTTTAATGTATTTATAAGGAACTATGATTTTTTTGTTTCCTTTGTATATTCTTCCCCCATGGTATAGCCTGTTTTCACTGTATTTGATTCCAGTGCCCTGCATCTTGTTTATGCATTTTTCTAATTTGTCGAGGGCAAGGGAAATAACAAAATGCTGAAATAAGGATAGAGGTTGACCCATTGTAACAATGAGATGTACACGACACTATGTTGAAAATGTACTTTATGAGTTCGGGGGAGGGGAGGGAAGAGATGGTAGGGGAAAAACAAAGGAGGAGGTAACAATCCTCGATCGAAAATATACTCATTACCTTACTCATGTAACTGTAACCCCTCTGTGCAGTATCTTTACAATAAGAAATATATACTTTAAAAAAATCCAGTTGCAACTGTATCTCAATCTAGTAAATTTGTCCTTCATCTCTTGTTAGTACAGCTTTATTGCTAGGACAATGATAATGATGATGGTGATGATGATAGTGACGATGATGACAGAGAAAGCAACAACAGTAACAAATGTTTAGTAATACTGAACAATTGTTAAATACTTAGTGTGGGCCAGAAACTATTCAAACTTGTTTTCGTATGTTAATTCTTTAACTTTTTACCAAAGGGAGGGAAAAACAAAACCATATTATTCTCTACTTCCTAGATACAAGCATATGAACATATGAACAGGACAAGTAATTTTCCAAATTTTCATAGTGTTAGAACTAGATGCCCTGCATTCTGATTTTATAACCTGGCAGCTAACACTTTTACTTTATTATTTGGGGTCACATGTTCATCACTGAAAAGTGGAATTGTTAGGACAGTTGTGTTGCAGCCTCCGAATATCACACAGGCAATATTGTAGAGTTTGGAGAATTTGTTTTTGGCATGCCTTATCTGTACATCAGCACATTAAGTATCTTCACTGCTTCTTTTTGCCAACCTCTGCGTTTCCTGTTACTTGTATGCTATCCTTAGCACTATAGCTAAACTGAAAAGTTCTAGAGAATATGGTCTATGTTGTAGTACTCCTTTATTTTCCCACATACTATAACCAAGTACAGTGCTAAATATTGGACATATGTGAAATCTTTATAGAATTAAATAAGCAAGAAAATTAATTCTGTTCTTCCATAGAAGGTCTATGTGTCTATGTGTATATGTATATGTGTGTGTAGACATGAACCTTTATGAGCACAATTGTATTTGTAAATAAGCTGTGAATAGGGAGGGAAAACACACTGCTTGCAACAGAGCACCAGTCCTATTACTATTAGGTAAATGAATTATTGAATGAGGCTGGTAAGCAGGAAGAGTTACTATGGAATATGAACAAAATCAGTTGTATACATTTGGACCATTAAATAATGGATGCAATATACTAATCTTTTTTTCTGATGTGAGTCATAGTGTTTGTGTTAGGAATGTTCAACTGTTTCATTTAAGTTCAATTAAAAATTTGAGTGTATCTGTGATATATAGATGAAGATACAATATGTACAAATATATACACATATGTATATATAGATATATATCATTCAACAGGCTAGATAATCCTACTAAGAATACACACAAGCATATAATATCTCTATATAGCTATCAATGTATCATTAGCTTTCCAGAACAAGGCCCTTATATTAAATGTTACACTACTTGAATATAACATACATATATCCACTTATCTATTTAAAATTGTCTTTTTTTTATTGTGAAAATACCATACAGAGGAGTTACAATTACATGGGCAAGATAATGAGTACATTTCTCATCAAGCATTGTTGACTCCTCCTTTGTTTCCTCTTCCCATCTTTCCCATCCCACTACCTCCCCCTACACCCCCCCCACCCACGCCACACTTGTAAAGTTCGTTTTTCAACATAACAATTTGTACATCTCATTGTTGCAATGGGGCCAACTGTATCCCTATTTAAATGATTTGTTTTTTCCTTTCCCCTCCACAAATTATACTCTTTAGATTTTATGTCAAATAAAATGCAAGCTTTATAATATTAGTTGCTATAATGTATTTTTTAGGAAATGGCAACATGGTCTGCCTATGTCTAATATATGCATCTAATATTGTTTTCAATATTTTGTTCTATGTTAGGTGAATTGAAAGATATAGAGAGCTGAGTATGTATGTACACTTGTACATATACATATAAATATATAAGTTTACATAGATATTCAAATATAGATATTATATTTTATGTTTACTTGTGTGAGTAAACAACTTGACTACTAGTATCTTTCTGGTAGCTGAATTTATTATTTTAGTATCTGGGTAAATCTTGAGGCACAAATTGACTTAGACCTATTCAAATTTAATTTTAGACTTTAGACAAATCCTTTCATAACACAAAATAAATGAAGAACATATGATGTCTTAGGTCTTTTATATATAATTATATGGTTCCCAGAGGGGAGTTATAATTGAATTATAAGCTGCCTCATGAGTATTCTAGCTGGTGTTTAGAGAACTACAAAGCAGAGCTGAGCAATTTTTTTCATCAGCTAGAATGTGAACAAGACACCCTATAATTCAATTATAACTAGCCTCCAGGAACCATATAATTATATTAAAGGAAGTTTGGGAGAACTAGGAAACTGACTTTTTCTCAACACATTGTATATGTTTAAAATGGTGATTTGATCATTTTGCCACTCAGGTGGCATTATAACACACAGGTTACAGGACACCTTTGTATCCTTATTACTTACTTTTCAAAATTTTGGGAACTAATTATTATCCTAGGAAGTCATTCAGTTACTCTCCTTTTATTGCCAGCTGTCTGTCTGTCTGTCTGTCTGTCTGTCTGTCTGTCTCTCTCTCTCTCTCTCTCTCTCTCTAAATGGCTTGTAAAATACTTTCCAATAATGTTACCCACTGAATTAGTCAGGATTCTTCACATAATAAACCGATGATTTGCAAGAACATGCATGTGTTTGTGTGTGTGTATGTGTGTGTGTGTGTATCTGTAGAAAGAGAGTGAGAGAACAAGCAGGTGAGAGAGAAAATAAGCATGCACTTGTAGGGCTGACATATCTGAAATCTACAAGGAAGGCATCTGGATTGGGTTCTATGGAACAGGTGATTTTGCAGCATGAATATGAAGGCACGCTACTGGCAAAATTCCTTCCTTTTTGGCGGAAGGTGAAATTTTAACCTTGAATATTTGATAATTAATATTGTGATCATTATATTATAATATTGTTATCAGTAAGTTTTCCATTCTGTGGTACAATAACTCTCCATAGAGAATCTACTATATTTATTTACATTTTCATCATTTTACCCCATTAGGCAGGTTTTACCTGAGTAGCTAATGAACGTGTAAAGTAACATTAACTTTTATAACAAACTACTTTTATTAAATTCAATATGTAGACACATATATGGCTTTTCATGTTAGCACTAGTCATAGAAACAGAACCAACCCCAAATGTCCCACATCTAGTGAATAAATTTTAAAAATATAATTGAATATTAGCCACAAAATGAACTTCTGATATCTATTACAACATGGCCTAGACTTAGAAATTATTATCCTCATTGGGCTATACCAATCAGAAAAGACTACATGTTAATATGACCTCATTTATTTAAAGTATGAAGAAGGTGAGATAAACTGAGCATACAAAGACAAGTATCTCATGATCTATTCTATTAAAACTGAACAAGTTGATTTTGCTCAAGTTGAGAGAGAGAATGGAGTTACTAAAGGCTGAGATTTTGATGAAATGAAGAAAATCTTAAAACAGTAGATGTGAAGTATTTTTTATCAATTGATAACTTAGGAGATAATACATGTGTTAGTTGGCCCAAAGTAAACATTCTATAAACTATATATATTTTAAAACATCATGTTGTATATCATAAACATATATCATTTTATCTGTCAATTAAAAAGAATACATTTGAGAAAAGCAGAATTTGTAACTACATAGAACAGAAATTAGATTCGTGTTTGAGAGATGAAAACAGCAAGAAATGGGAAGTGAGTGCTAATGGGTACAGTCTTCATTTTAAAGTAATGAAAACATTTTAAATTTATGAAGGTTGAATTTTACAATTTTTTTTGGTCAGTCATGGGACCTGAGCTCTGGGCCTGGGCGCTGTCCCTCAGCTCTTCAGCTCAAGGCTAGCACTCTACCACTGAGCCACTTTCCAGTCCGAATTTTACACTTTTTAATGGATGGTTGTTGTGGGTGAAATATATCATTAAAATCTACTGGAATATATCTAAATAACTCTTAAAATAATTCATCCATAGGGAACACTAAAATAACGTTGAATAATATATATTCAATGCTTTCTCATTCCCACCCCAATCTTTGCTAACACTAACTACCCTGTCATGCTCTCTGTGAGGATCCACTGTCAGTAGTTCATCCTTTCCTCCAAAACTTTTTATCTCTTGAGTATTTTACTCAATAGTGTTTTCAGAAATGTTCTATATGTACACTGTGTATATACAAACATACATAATAAATACAAATTCACATATATAACAGTATTTTGCACAACTATCTAATCTTCCTCTCTGTGAATATATTAAAATCTAAACATTTTCTTCCTGAGGAATTTGTTTTTTTCAGTGCTTGTAAAATGCTCCATGGAGATTCTTTGATACTGTGGACAAGAAGGTACAAATTAACTGTGAATAAATTCTTACATATGAAATTGCCTCATTAAAAACAAATGTTCATTTCAGATCTTGATAGGTATCACTACATTGACTTACATAGTAGTTGGACCAATTTATTTTCTTTTGACTGTGCATGATAGTGCTTGTATCTCTAAATTAATGCTGCATATTATCAAACTCTTTAATCTTTGTCAATATAATAGGTAAAAACCAATTTCATATTTCAGTTTTTAATTGTACTTATTATTGCATGGTGAGGCTGAATATCTTATTTTGTCAGTGTGTTTTTATGTCATCTGTGTTTTTTGCTCACATTTCAGTTGGATTACTGGACTTTTCACTATTGATTTATGAGACATCTTTGAATATTAAGGAATTGAGCTTTGTCTCTCATACATTTTGCCAAGATTCATTCCTTTTTTGTTGTTTAGTGTGTTTATGCTACATTTTGGGGTGGATATTTTTGATGTGTGTATTTCATTTATTTGCAATAGATCATATACTATATACAATAGTAAATATTGTCTAAGTTGAAATCATACTTTATCTGACTTCCTTTTTGAATAAGATCTTGAAGTTTAAAACAATATCAGTGTCTCAATGCTCAGACCTGATTCCTCATGATTATCAGATATCACTTCTCATCCTGAAGTTTCCTCTTAAAGTAATTTTTGTTATTTACTTTAAATTTTATTCACAGATTTATCAATAGAAGCATGGCAATATTTAACAGATTTCAAGTCTTTTTTCCTTTGCCAGGGCAATCTCACTTCACTCAATGTAATAGCTGTCACAGCACTTAAAGTACTTGTAGATTTAAGTGTATTATTCCTCTCGCATACCACATAGAAGTCTTTGCAGCACACAATATGTCACCACATAGAAGTCTTTGCAACACACAATATGTGCATGAGGACAAAATGACACATAAAATTGTTAACTGTAAAACTTCAATTATAAAAAATATTTGACAGTAGATAATTAGCTACTAGGCTACTTTATTGCTGGTCTTCCTTTTCTGTTCCCCTCACTTTTTTACTTTTCCTAATTTCTGTTTTTACTTTTACTTCCATTTTTCCTTCTCTCCTTCCTTGTTACTATTAAAACAATACCTTCTATCAGAAAGAATATATGTGTGTACATGGACACATATGGACATAAAATATAATTACAAATGATTTGTGTAAAATAAACTTAAAACATACACTTCTTAGAAATAATCAGTACAATGCTGTCTTTGCTAACAGTTTTCTTAAAACATCTGACTATGGCTTTTACATCATAGGAATTATCATTAAATTTTATTTCTGATGGATTTAGTTTTAATTGAGAATGGCTGTCATTTAGGAGAACAACCAAATTCTATTTAGAGTCAGGTCTGTTGAATACAGACATTCAATGTATCTAGAATGATTTTGTTCATGAACACTAAGGTAGAAATCTGATTGTGTCAAACTCATAAACATACACTATGCACATATGTGCATGAGATCTTCTAAAAGCGTTTTGAATAATGATAACATGTTTGTCTACTTATTGTATCACACAATGAGAGAATCAATTAAGAAACTGAAATTCATTTGAAGGTATACATTTCGTTGTACTAAGGTGTTATTTTTTTATTTGATGTCAGAGTTCTGCTGAACCTGTTACAGAATTCACTATAGTTCCCCTCCCTAAGAGCCTAAGAAACATCATTCTAGGTCAGCAGTATAGTATATTCAGTAGAAAGGTTGGTTTGGATAGTAGCCTGGAGGGATATGACAATCTCAGAGTTAAGGTAGAGCCCCTGGATTTTTCCATACATATTTCATTATCCACTGAACAATTGAACAATAGCTCCTTTCCTTTCTTTTCTTTTCCTTTCCTTTCCTTTCCTTTCCTTTCCTGTCTTTTCCTTTCCTTTCCTGTCTTTTCCTTTCCTTTCCTGTCTTGTCCTGTCCTGTCCTTCTGTTTGTTCCTTTCCATTCCTCTCTACTGTTTGCCTTTCTTTCCTTTCTACCATTGTTAAAGACATCAAAATAGTCTTTCTGGAACAAATATTCTTTACAACTCAGCTTAAATTAATTTCTTATTTTTTCAGAGAAGCAAGGTACACACCTCCTGCAAATATACAATATTTCAGTTAATGCATTTACACATACTTGCATACTCCTAATGAATTTACTTTTATGTTTATAAGCTAAATCTAGCTTCAACATAGGAGGCAAAACATGCAAGCTTTGACTTTCTGGATCTGACTTGCTTCACTTAATTATTTTCAAGTATTTCCATTACTTCATAAATGATACAACTTTATAAATGGTACACCCATTTAATGAATGGGTAAAATTACACTGTGTATACCAACCACATTTTCATCTGCTGAATGACCTCTGGGCTGACTCCATACCTTCGCTATGGTGAATAGTACTGCAATAAACATGGTTGTGCTGGTGGCTTTTCTTTAACCTGATTTTTAATCTTTTGGGTAAATGCCCAGGAAAGGAATTATAAAGCCTTCATCAATCTTTTCTTCCAATAGAAGTAGGTATTCTAACCCAGCCCTGACTGCTACTTACTTACTATAAAAACATCCTAACAGTTTTTTAAATTCTTCGGATCTCAGTTTTCTCTTTGTAAATCTAGGATAATAATAATTACAGAGTTTGAGTAAGCTTTTTATCTAATCATATATCACAACTGTTTTTTCAATATTCAACAAATGACACTTTGAATGATATTTTGTATATATAATTTGCTTACACGAATTACATGATGTACAACAGAGGGATTTTTCCTTTTTATTCTTTACCTAAATAGGATTTTTACAGTTTAAACAGTGACAGATACTGGAGAAGAAAATGACAGTATTTCCACAAAGCCTTATAAGCACTTGTAGAACACACTAAACATGCTTTTCTGGTGATGCATTTTGTATCTGTCCAGCGTAGCATGCATATTATGTTTGCGTTAAACACAATAATTTCACTTGCCACTTAACTTCTATCTCACACATTTTCCCTTTATATTTCCCTTGCAAGGGTCATGCTAAGAAAAGGCAGTGTACAGAAAAATGCTACTTTCCTCTTTGTCACACACACATGTCCTGTATGTCCTCTGACATCCTTCCTGTCAAATTGAAGCCTCAATATTGGACTCACTTTAAAACATAAAATTATAGGCTGAATAAAGAAACAGAAATACTTCAACCTGATTTATGCCAAAAACTTACTTCTGTCCTTCAGTTTGTGGATTTTAATCTTTCTTTGCCTAATGTTGAAATATTCAACGTTCATTTGGAAAATACTAATCAAAATAAGTAGTCAGCTTTAGATAATTTTTGCAACAAATTGATCTTCTAGAATGTTTTGGCCTTACGATATATTGGGAAATAGTATTTGCCTTGGGTCAATAATGTCTAGCACATTTTTAGTTAACAAGATAGTAATCCTAACGATAGTTTAATTATTACTAATTGAAGATAAAATAAGTAATTTTACTTCCATATCAAGTTTAATAAAGGACAACACAAATAATGTCTGTAGTACAGGAATCATATGTCTATCATTGTGCTTGCTTCTGTGGTGATTACTAAAGTGATAAAACAAGTTCTCCTTTCTCCATCCTGAGAAGGTATCGTGGTATGAGAAGAAAATTACTACAGAAATTTAATGAGTGTTATAGATATAAGCAGACAGGCTGGAACACTTATCTTTCATTAGTTCAAGTAATTTTTGAGCATCTCATATATATGATATATATACATATATATCATACATATTTTACAACACAAACTTTGAGAATATAGCAATAAATTTGACAGAGCCAATCTTTGCCTTCTTTGGATTTTAAGAAATAGAAGAAAAAAAGATCTCTATTATTAAAATTCTGATAAGTACACTGAAGGAAAATTATCAATTGCTATGGGAAAATTTACCAAGTACTTTAATCTAATCTGGTGAGCAAAGAAGTTTTCCCTAAGTATTTAAACAGGAAGGGGAAAAGTGACACCTCCAAAGAAAGTATGACAACTTTTTATTGCACTGGACTAGTACTTCCCAGGTGGGGACAACTTTGCTACCACTAGTGGATCTCTAGATATCCCTAAAGACATATTTAATTGCCCCAGTATAGAAAGCAGTGCTCTAGGTTCCAGGAGATAGAAAGTGGTGATACTGCTAAACATCTTACTCTTCCAATAAAGGATACCTCCAACAAAAAAATTTCTAGATGACAATGTTGAGTGCAGAAATTGAAAAACTGCATCTGTTTCTATGAGACAGGAAGGTCATTATATTGGGATGAAGGTACAGAAATAGTACAAAGAAGCCTGAGTTCATTTTAGCAAATATTTTTGTGTCGCTATTATGTCCTAAGTATGTCTGAGAGACATCATTCTGTACCTAATGAGCTCAAGCTAGCAAAGAAGAAAAAAGTAAACTCTTGGAATGGCACAATAACTTATAGAAATCATCATTCAATGCTAAAGGAACATTAAATGTGGAAGACTAACAGATCCTGAGAAAGTCATAGGAAGCTCCCTTACTGACCTGTTTTCAATGGTTTTCAAATAGTGAATAAGGATTAATATTTCTGACACTTCTTGAATCTTAGATTCAGGAAGATGTAGCCATAGAAAATTAGAAATAAACTAGGGAGACAAAATTAAGGCATGGGAACACAAAACAAATGTATGCCATGTGGCCATTTAGTATGCAGGCTTATTTCACTGGCTCCTGGGAAAAGATATATTTTTTGCAATCTTGAGTTCTATATAAACGTTTGAGTATGGAATGTGGGCAGCACCATCGTCTAGATCAATGTAGAATCGTCTTATTGGGAGCATAGTTCATGGGCTATGAAATTCTCATCTTGTCAGCAGGTGTACTTACACACAAAAGCTGACACTGAGTCCTCTAAGAAGTAGATACTGATATTACCTGAGACCCAGAATATGGAATTGAAAGTTTGAAGGCGGGTGAAGAATTAAGTCAGCAAAAAAATTAGTTTTAATTAATCAATATGAACTAGAATTAGGATTATTCAGCAGATTAAACAAGATACATTGCTAAGAAGAACGTTTTCATCATAAGTGTTTCAAATTTTGAAATACTTCTTTTAACCAATGCTTCTTGTATACCTTCTGCTGGCAAATGAACCAATGTAAAAATATAAGTTCATAAATGGGTGTCTCTAAAACAATTCCAAATTTGGTGTGTGTAATATTGTGCCTCTGAAATTATGCTGACTGGATCTCATGATGGCTTGATTGACTTGACCTTGTGTCTGCTCAGCTACTAAACTCTGAAATTAATTTACTAAACATATTGTTGAATTATGAAAATTTAAAACTAAAGATGTCACATAATTTGATGGTCTTCACAACTCAATCTTTTATTTTTGAAGCCAAATAAACTTATTATTTTTGGAGTCAATAATGTAGCACATTATTTATGTAGCACATAAATAGTGGAGCTCCACAATACTTGGGTTCATATTAAGTCTTTTGTTTATTTGCCTTTAAAACTTGGATGAGTTAATTAACTTCTCAGTTTTCTTATCTGAAAAATTGATACCATATTAATACCTATTAACAGGTTTTTGTGATGATTAAATCAGCTGATTCATAAAAATTATTTAAACCATTGATAAGCATGGATAAAGTATATTTCAATGTTTGATATGTTTCCAAAAGAGTACTACTCTTTCATGGAATCCAAACATAAGGCTGAAGGATAGCTATTCTAGTTGAATAGAGGATAATGGCAGAGGTAACAGTGCTGGCTGGCCCCTATTCCCAACTCTATCCTGCCCAAAGAGGCCTTCGGCAGCACAGACTATTTGCTTGATGTTGGAGTGACTTGTTAATTTTAATTAAATGAGGGCATACATAGTAAATAGAACAGAGTAATGTTTTAATACTCTAAATTTCACAATGGAATTCTATGCCTCCATCAGTTAGGAAATGGAAAGACTTGGAAAAAATTATATTAAGTGAAGTAAGCCAAGCCCAAAGAAACATAGGTCCCATGACTTCCCTTATTTGCAATATCTAGTATATGTATGAGTCAAGCAGAAAAGGTCAGATAAGGTGATGTTAGGAAAATGAACCCTAAGATATGTATTTTAAATGTTTTTTTCTTTCATGCATTTGTTTCTAACACAATTATAAAATTATTTCTTTGTTGCTTTGTATGTCCCTCCCCCACAGTATAACCCCTGCTTTCACTGTATTTGATGTCGGTATAATTTGTGGAGGGGAAGGGGAAAACAAGTCGTTTAAATAAGGATACAGGTGGACCTGTTGCAACAATGAGAAGTACAAGTTGTCATGTCAAAAACGAACTTTACAACTTGAGGGGGAGGGGGGAGGACGGGGGGGGGGGGGGGGGGGGGGGGGGGGGGGGGGAGAATGGGAAGGGATGGGAAGGGTAAACAAAGGAGGAGGCTACAATGCTTCATAAGAAATGTACTCACTATCTTGCCCTTATAATTGTCACCCCTCTGTACAGTATTTTCACAATAAAAAAAAAAAAGAAAAAATACTCTAAATTTTTCAGTCTTTTGTCTTTCAGTCAGAGTCATATAAACTTTCATAGTAATATTTGATCTTAAAAATTATAAATTAGGGCTGGGAAGGTGGCTCAGTGGTAGAGTGCTTGCCTTGCATGCATAAGGCCCTGGGTTCGATTCTTCAGCACCACATAAGCAAAAAGAAAAAAGCCAGAAGTGGCGCTGTGGCTCAAGTGGTAGAGCACTAGCCTTGAGCTGAAGAGCTGAGAGACAGCACCCAGGCCCAGAGTTCAGACCCACGACCAGACCCCCCAAAAAATTATAAATTAAAATGAAACACTGAATGATTATCTTGTTTGTAGTAATCATTTTAGAATATGTAGTATATCAAATGCATCATGTTACAAATACATGTATATTGAATGTACACAGTTTTTGTTTGTCAAAATGATCTAAATAAAGCAATAAAATGATTAGGTATGACACTTTAGGAAAATGAGCTTGAAGGAGCAAATACTCCTCCACTTCTATTTCTGTTGGCAAAGCTTGAAACATTTGTCTTTCTCTTGAAAGAACTTACTGTGGGTGAACAGAGTAGTGGGTATTGTATTATTAATTTTATTTCAGAGATGTGTTCATTGGATTGAAGTATCTTTTTTAATATTTTAATAATGTAACTCTTCTTGTGCAAAATAAACTAAATGTTCTTTCCATATTTCTATTATTTCATTTCTAAAGGAGATAAAGAAATTTTCCTTTAATTGGCTATTTGGTTGTGTGGCCCTCTGGTAAGAGCTCATTTTATTCTTAAATGAGAGAAAGCCAGCCTTGTGAGATGTTGGTTGGGCTCTTCCTAGTATAAAGTGTCTTCAGTTAAAACTAAATGCATTAAATTTCTTCACTGTATTCAATTACTGCGTTAATTGAAAAGGACAGCATTCCAGTTTAATTATATGTTCTTGTTTCTGCATTTCTTTTAATTTATGGAACCATAAAAAGTAAAGTGATGCAAAAGTCAAAGCTCTAAAGAGCCATTTGGTTCTGTGCCTATATGGCCCTGTCCATTTGAGACCAGATTTTCTGTGATTTTTTGTCCTTCTCCCTAAGCATGGTTTGTTAGCTTCACTGGTTACTTTCAACAGCACATTAATTATCCCTAGAGATCCTATTTTCTGGCTGATAGTTGATGTTTCTTCCATCACTTTTAAGATTCTGTACTTCTCCAGCTGTCAAGTTGTGGAGTAAATTTGCTGTGTTGCCTGTATCAGAAATATTGAGAAATTGCAGGAAAGTATAAATGAAAATACCACTGCATTGATATTCCTAACCGAATACATTTAAATTTCTATAAGTAATAGTAACAATAGCAAAAAGGGAGGGACAAAACTTCACAAGCTCAGAAAAGTAAAATAAGTTATAGAAGAAAAAATTTTTTTGCAAACCCTGTAATGGGAATGTAAGGCTTAGTGGTAGAGTGATTGCCTAGCATTCATGAAGCCCTGGGTTCAATTTCTCAGTACCACATAAACAGAAAAGGCCAGAAGTGGTGCTGTCAAAGTGATAGGGTACTAGCCTTGGGCAAAAGAAGTTCAGGAATAGTGTCTAGGCCCTGAGATCAAGCCCTAGGACTGGCAAAAAAAAAAAAAAAACTCTTACAAGTCAGTAATGGGAAAATTAATAACATAAAATAGTCAAAAGATATCTTAAAAATCACATAAATTACCAGTAAGTACATGTAGTAAGTATCACTATCCATCAAGGAAATTCAGGTCAAAATCACAAGGATAGCTACAATAAAAATGGAGTAAACTAAGTGTTGGTGAGAATGTGGAGAAATTTGAACTCATATGCAGTCTGGTATAAAAAAGTACAATTTTGTAGCTGCTAGAAAAGTCAGTTTATTAGTTCATCACAAATCTGAAATTAAACATATTTAACATCTGGCCTAGCAATTCAATTCATAGTTATATATCCAATTAAAAACATCTATCAACAAATTACATATCGGTATGTGTTTATGGAGCATTTCTTTATAATAGTAAAGAAACACATGAAATATCCAGATAACTGGAAATTACATGTAAAAAGAACAGAACCATAATAATTTTACATTCGTTTCCTTATGAAAATACCTCCATGTTGGTTATACTGTCTCCCCCCTATAATCCTAGCTACTCACAAGGCTCAGATTAGGAGGGTAGAAGTTTGAAGCCAACCTGGCCAAAAATTTACCAAGATCCCAAATCAGCTAATAAATAACTGTACAATGGCAAGCACCTATCATCTCAGCTACATGGGAAGCATAAAGAGGATGATCATTGTCGAGTCTGTCTCAAGCATAAGTGAAACAACACTCTTTTAAAAAAATAACTAAAACAAAAAGACTGGAGGTGTGACTTTGGTGACAGAGATCCTACAAATGTGAAGCCCTGAGTTCAAATCCTGTGGCACAAAAAAAAAGGACAAAGAAAAAATGGTGAAATGTGAGACTAACTGAAAGAAGCCACAAATAACTACATAATTTACCACATTTTAAGTATCTACAAGAGCCAAAACATAGATACAGAAAGTAGATTAGTAGCTGTTACTGAGGGAAGGAGTGCTTGCTTGTGAGTGCAGGATTTCTTTTTGTAGAGCTGGGAATATTCTGTATTCTCATACTGGAGACCTAATATTTAATATGACACTAAAAACCATAGACTCACCTTTTCAAGGTAAATTTCTGACATATGAATTATATTTCAATAAAGCCGAGGCTTACAAAAAGGAGGAAGATAAAAATAGCCCACATGCAGCACATATTGGTTTCCAGTTTTCAGACTAAATACATTTGCATTCCAAACTATGTTTAATGTTTAAAACAATGTGTGTCCATCCATGCTGCTATTTCTCCATTTTACAGATGAGAAATGGAGTGCTACACAAATTACTTGATTTTTTTCTAAGGTATAAGGGACTAAAAGCATAATAGTTAACCTCTAATTAAAGATCCTGACATATATTTACTTCCTGCCATCACTTTGTAACAACTTTATTGATGTGATTTCTTTACTACACAATTTATTCACTTAAACAAAAGTATCATTCAGTAATTTTTATTATACTCACAGATGTGTGAAACCATCACTACAATCCATTTAAGAACTTTCAAATCATCTTCAAAGTAATTGCAACTTTAAACAGGTGAATTGTGTATAAAGTATATCATTAAACGTCTTCATTTAAAAAACAAACCACTTAATACTCTTTAACTAGAAACTTTCTGCTCCCTTACCCATCACAACCCTAATCAGCCAGACATCAGCTTCTATGATGGTAAAATGGTTGTTTAGATTGATGCCTCCAGCTCCATAAATCATTTTATTCTCTGTTCAAACTATGTTAGTATTCAGAGAACCAAGAGAGAAAAAAAAAAGAACCAAGGAATTAAAGGTAAGAGAGTTCCCTTTGTAAAAAGACATGAAAACAGCTGATGTTATAAAACAGAACAACTCAATATCAAAATGGCATGGGTTTGGATTCGTCCTAGTTTGCAGTTCCTTTCATTGTTTTACCTAGGAACTTATAGTCTACTCAGAAAGAAATTGCAATTGCAGAAAGTATACTTTATCTGGGGGAAAGATTGTAGAAATTGTCAGGAACTTTCTTTGCCTTGAAAATTGACACAACGCCCTCTAGCTAAATGGTTTTGCTAAGTGGCTTTGCTAGAAACCTTTTGTTCCCTCCTTGTCCTGAAGCTGCTGCTTTTCCTCCTGACCCTCTTGACTCCAGTCTGAGTGTATGTCTTCCAGTTAACAAGTAATTTGGGGGAGTGTCAAAAGGTAACTAGTGTCCCCTGGGTTACAATTAACCTAAAAATTAAAAGGTGGAGTTTAAAATCCTCATTAAGTATAACAAAAACATAAAAGGGAGATTCTGAATTGGAGTTAGATTTAGAAAGTCACCTTTGAATTAATGAAACTGACCGTACTTGACTATGCAGCATGCAAGGTATTTGAGAGAGGATATATACAGTGTAGTTTAGTGGTGATTAGTGGCTAATATAAAATGAGTAGAAAATTCTTTCTAGGAGTCTTTCTCTCAATGCCACTCACAGTACACATAATAATGTCCTTCAGCTTCAATTAGCACTAATTTCTGAAATATGCTTGTGAGTATAACATTATTTGAATTAAGAATTAGTGCTTTCTCATTTAACCTGGTCAGATATTTGGCAATATCATAGTTCCATGAGAAATTTTCTTGATGATTTATTTTTAAAGCAAGCATATTAAAAAAGAGTAGCTAGGATCTCTAAAAATGATTTATGGTGAACTCTTACAGCCTACTAGTAAATTCTAACCAATATGTACTACTTATAATGGATGCTACAGCTTGTCAGTTCTGAGCTAAAGAAGGGAAACAATAGTGTTATTGTTCTTACTATACAAACCTCAAACATGTGTGTTGTGCTAGTTATTTTTTGATGCATGGTGGATGTTTAAAATATTTAATAATTTAGACCTGCTGATGTTTGTTTTAAATATTTTTGCCAACTGGTTCCAAAAGCAACAAGGTTCAAGTTATGACTATAAAATATCATTTAGAATCCTATTTATCAAAGTCAATTTGTGGCTTCTAGACGTAAAAGTTTGAAAACGCCATAAGTGTCTGCTACCTGACAAATTCTGGTAAGTTTAGAATATTAAAAGCTGAATTTTTCTCACAGGTATGCATATTACTCCCACTTAGTATTTCTCTGAGATGGTATTTGGGTTGTAATAAGCCTTATTTTCCTATTTCACTGTATTTCCCTTACACTATCTCCCAACATTCATACATGTGCATGCACACACACATACACATATACACATATATGCACTCAGATGAGCAAATCTGCTGCATACTGTTGCTTCCTTTGATAACCTTCTCTCAGTTGTTTGTCCTTTATGGAAGTTAATTCATTTGGGTGTGTGGAAAAGATTAGGGGTTAAGGATAAAACAATAATGACCATGCTGACTCACAATCAGCAGAACATGCCCTTTAAGTTGTTCAAAAATGCAAATGGTCTTTCCAGGTCCTTGATGACCTATGGCCCATATTTCTTTTTTTTTTTTACTTGTGAAAATACTGTACAGAGGAGTTACAATTACATGGGCAAGATAATGAGTACATTTCTTATCAAGCATTGTAGCCTCCTCCTTTGTTTCCCCTTCCCATCCCTTCCCAGCTTACCCCCGCCCCCCCCCCCACGCACTCAATCCTCCCCCGCCCCCCCCCCCACGCACTCAATCCTCCCCCGCCCCCCACCAAAGGTGGCTCAGTGGTAGAGCACTTGCCTTGCATGCATGAAGCCCTGGGTTCGATTCCTCAGCCCCACATAAGCAAAAAAGAAAAAAGCCGGAAATGGCGCTGCAGCTCCCACCAACAATGAAGTAAGGTTCCTTTCGGTCCACATCCCCTCCAGCATCTGTTGTTATTAGAGTTCTTGATTTTTGCCATTCTAACTGGGGTGAGGTGGTATCTTAATGTTGTTTTGATTTGCATTTCTTTTATGGGTAGAGAGATTGAGCATTTCTTCATTTGTCTATTGGCCATCCTTCTTTCTTCTTCAGAGAAGTTTCTCTTTAGCCCACTTATTTATTGGGCAGTTGTTTCTTTGAGGATTTGTTGTTGGGGGATTTAATTTTTTGAGTTCCAAGTATATTTTAGATATGAGACCCTTGTCTATTGTATGGCTAGTGAAGATCTTCTCCCAATCCCTGGATTTTCTATTGATCTTGCTAACTATGTCCTTTGCCATGCAGAAGCTCTGCAACTTCATGCAATCCCATTTGTCCAACCTTTCTTTGATTTACGACCTGTACATCTCATTGTTGCAATGGGTCCACCTGTATCCCTATTTAAACAATTTGTTTTTCCCCTTCCCCTCCACAAATTATACCGACATCAAATACAGTGAAAGCAGGGGTTATACTGTGGGGGAGGGACATACAAAGCAACAAAGAAATAATCTTATAAATGTGTTAGAAACAATTGCATGAAAGAAAAAATTAAGTGAAGTAAACCAGGCCCAAAGAAACATAGGTCCCATGGTTTCCCTTATTTGCAATATCTAGTATATGTCTGAGTCAAGAGAAAAGGTCAGATAGGGATATGGCCCATATTTCTGCAGCTGTTTATTGAAGTTAGGTTTTCTCTATTCAGAAACAGAGAAAAGGTAACTGGCCCACTGCAGAATTGAAGCCCCACCTTGATCTCACTGATACGAGGTTTTGACCAACCGTTATGGGATTACTTTGAACAGACTACGAAGCAAAAGACAACTAAGAATTTTATTGCTTTTGACATAAACAAGCCATCATGTCTAAGGTTATACCATATTCAAGCAAACCGCAGCATTTTTGGTTGAGAGGAAGAGTTTTCATTGTTGATGAACCTTGAGCTTTGTTGAAAATGAATACATTTGGGTAAAACTAAAAGCCAATATTTTTGCTTATTTCCTTTATTCTTGAATATATCTGTAAAATGTTAATACATCTGGCTCTATAAAGAGTGCTTCTCAACCTACAACTTGCTTTATATTACCACAAATGGACTGAAAATGTTTAAATTATCTTTCTTATTTTTGAATTCTTTTATTTCATTATTTTGTTTTTTTCCTTAAACAACCTCCTATAAGGAATGCAAACAAAAGAATTGGTCCTGTTTCTTTTTTTATTGTAAAGGTGATATACATAGGGGTTACAGTTACTTACGTAAGGTAATGAGTACATTTCTTTTTGAACAGTGTTATCCCCTCCCTCATTTTCTCCCATTTTCCCTCCCCCCAACTTCTCTCCCCCCCCAAGTTGTAAAGTTCATTTCCAACATAGTGTCCAGTGAGTATTGCTATTGCATGAGTTTGCCCTTTGTCCCACCATTTCTGTGATTCCCCTTCCCTTCCCCAAATCAGATAAACTTATAAACAAGACAAGGGGTTCTGTTTCTTCAAGAGAAAAATAGTATATTTCTAGTCTTTTGGAAATGAGAAATAGCACACTAATGTGTATGTAGGGGTCTTTAATGGAAATTAATTGTTGAACTATTTTTGGCTTAAACTGAATGAGTCACTCATATGCTTTAAACCCTTGCATTAAATGAAGAATTTAATGGAAAAAAAAATGTGGAATTGACTTCTGATGATAATTCACTGTCTTTATTGTTGGGAGCAGATTATTTTATGCCTGTACAATGACAGTTATAATACCCATGGAAAAAGATTATGCCTATTTGGATGACTAAGTAAGATATGGCTTTTCTGGATCCTCAATACACATTTCACAATTTCCCTGGCATTTAGTAAAGATGAACTACAGCTGTGAGTAGGAAATTGTATAGGAGGAAAAACAAACATAGTTCTAACTTTGCTGACAGATACAAGTATATATACATAGACTATGTCTTAATCTAAAAATCTAGTTTGTTTTCAACCATGAATTTTTAGAAGTCTACACCGTTTGATTTGGTAGGGTTTCATTAATTTTAGGTACCTTTCAAAAATAAATCGAAGTAATAACCCATAAGAAATAATTGACGAGGGAGGAGGAAGGAGGGAGTCAGGAGAAGGAAAGTGGTAGAAAAACAAGGGAGGGGGTAACAATATTTGACAAGAAATATGCTCAATTTACCTTTCTTATATAAATGTAACCCCTCTCTACATGACTGTTACACAAAAGTAAATTTTTAAAGAAAAAAAAGGAATAATGCACTTGTTAAATACTAACACAGTGTTAAAACTACAAAAAGCAGTTTTTGTCTTATAACAAAGTAGAAATCATTAATAAGAATAAAATATTTATTAATTCTGGTCTCACATATGGTTTATTTTCAGTTCATTAAAGCATATATTTACATGGGATGTGGATTAATAAAAGTGAATGTTTTTTAGGCTGACAATATGCTACAACTAGGAACTTATAGTCTCTATTATGGTTATTGATTAATAATACTTTGGCTAAACTAATGGCTTTCTACTTTAATTTGGTTTAGTTATGGAAGATTCAATAGAAAGTAATGATTTAGTATATACTTTTAAGTCTCTATAATGTGAGTAAATACTGAATTTGTCTTTATTTACAATTATTGTCCTTTAAAATATTTATTATCTTTATATATTTTTCCGAAAGGGTTTCAATACAACAAATCAGTTTATTAGTACAATGAATCTTTATCAGTATCATCCCTCCCCTCACCCCATCCATACCATCAAGTTACACTATTCCATTTTCATATATTTATATTGAATATAATGAATAAATTCACCTGCTCTTCCTCTCTTTATTCACCCACTCCTTCCCTTGGACACCCCTAACCAAACATGTTTCTCCTCCCTGGTATTCTTTTGGTAAACTATTGATTAACTGTTCAGAGGAGTTACATCATTGGAAACCTCCCCTGAGTATACCATACTTTAGTCATTTTTTGTGTATTTGTGTGTGTGGCCCTGTATGTATTATAGTTTTGATAGGTTTTGTTATTCTGTTATCATATATGCATGTTGTGTATGTCAATCATATTCAACTACCCTCACACTTTCCCTTCACCTTCCACCCCTATGTCTAGTCCCCCTTGGCTTATCATGGTAATCCCTAGTTCCATCCATTCTCATGAAAATGACATAATTTTCTCTTTATGACTGAAAAATACCCCATTGTATATATATACTGTATTTTCTTTATTCATTAACCAATTGGACACCTAGGTTGATTCCATACATTGTCTACTACACAATGTGCTGTGATAATCAGTGGTGTGTTTGTGTCTCTCTTTTGTATTGTTTACTTTCGTTATGTGCTCTCCTTTGGTTACATGCTAAGGAGTGGTTTGGCAAGATCGAAAGGTAGATGTATTTTTAGTTTTATGGCACCTCCGTAGTTTACATTCCCACCAGCAATGTAGGAGGGTTCCTTTTTCCCTGAATGCTTGAAAGCATTTGACTTTTGTTTTCTTGAAGACTACCATTCTAACAAGATGGAATCTTAGTGTAGTTTTGATATGCATTTTCTTTTTTTAAAAAAAATTTTATTGTGAAAATACCGTACAGAGGGGTTACAATTACATGGGCAAGGTAATGAGTACATTTCTTATGAAGCATTGTTGCCTTCTCCTTTGTTTCCCCTTCCCATCCCTTCCCATCACTGCCCCCGCCCCCCTGGCCAAAGTTGTAAAGTTTGTTTTTCAACATAACAACTTGTACATCTCATTGTTTCAATGATACGCATTTTCTTTATACATAAGAATGTTGAACATTTCTTCATGAATTTATTAGCTGTTTATATTTTTTCTTCTAATTTATTTTCCCATTTATTAATTGGGCTGTTGTTTTCCTGTTTAATTTTTTTACTTTTTGTGTCTTCTGGCTATTAATCCTTTCTCTATTGAATGATGAAGATTTTCCTTCTTTCTATAGGTTGTCTCTTTGTACATCTCTTTGTGTGCATGTGCGTGCATGCCTGCATGCGTGTGTGTGTATTTGTGTGTGTGTATGTGTGTGTGTGTGTGTGTGTGTGTGTGTGTGTGTGTGTGTGGTGTGTGTGTATACTGGAGCTCGAACTCAGGTCTTCATGTTCTCAGGGCTAGCTCTTTTTATGACTGAAAAAATAAAAAGTAATGGCACTTAATCCATGCCTCTAGTTCTGGGTTTATATTGGTTAATTGTAGGTAAGAGTCTCTTGCATTTGTCTACCCAAGTTGACTTGAATCTGGATCCTCAACTTAATTCTAGGCCTAAAGCTGACTTTTGACATCTATTATCCATTTGTATATTAGAAACTCTTTCAATATCTAGTAAGACTCTTAGTCTCTGATACATAATAGTTTGTGCCTTGCTTATATTTTCTTTTACTAAATGGTCAATCACTTTTATTAAGCTTCTTTTGATATGAAATGTTGGGAAAGAGAAGCAATTCTAAATCAATGCTTTTTCCTGTATTACCTATTTATTTGTCATGATTATCCCCTGCCCAAAAACAGCTCTCAGTCTGGCACTATACCACATTAAAATAAACTTAGCTGCATTGATTCATTTTAGTTTATTAGTTTATCCAGTTCATTTTCAGATTTCAGGAGTTGCTAAAGGAAATTGAAGTGGGACTTGTCTCAAGAATGAGAGAGAATGAGGTGGGGGGAAGTGTGAAAATCATATTATGGTTGATTCTGCTATTAATTCAGATGATTGTATAAACTAATGGATATTTCACACTAAGATAAACAAGGTGATGAATATGGAAATGGGGAAAGATGATTTCAAAAGGAAAAGGAGAACCACAAAGTTCAAAGTCATCCTCTTTGCTATTCTTCAAATATCAGATTTAAAGATTAAGAATTAATTCAGTGCATTGCTGGCATCCACTTCAAGGTATAATGCTGCTTTTAAACTTAAACTCTAGTACTGTGATGAAGAGAAATTAATGAACAAGCTCAGGTTTCAAGTAGTTATTTTTTCTCTGAGAGCACTGAAGTCATACTTAAAGCAGTTGAATAAAAAGTGCCCATTAATTGAAGTATAGGATATATCCAGATATGAGAGTTTTTATTATCTGGTGAAAAGTACAATAAATATTATAATCTTTAAAAGTCTTTAAAACATGGATTCTACTTGACCTGTTATATTTACATAAACTTTACCAGCATTTATTCTGTGATTATATCCTCTTCATGTTTTTTCTCCTATTTTTATTCCTCTTTACCTTTGTAATGTTTATCTATACTTTCTTTCAGCTATCCTCAACATCACTCAGCTAAGGGAATAATGTATAATCCCATGAGTGGTACCATTTGAAGGACTGTCGGAATACTTGGTTTTTGTTGAGGCATTAGAGTTGTAAAAAAAAGGAGAAAAAAATTATAAAAACAGTATCCAAAGGAAGTACACCCACATTTATTCCTTAGAAGATATAGACTGTAGAAATTATTACATTTCTTTAAGACTTATATAACCTAGCATGTTAGAGTTGGAAGGGTCTTTGAGGTCATCTTCAGTTTTTAATTAAATTTAGATTGTTTTATTTGATTTGCTTCAGAGTCCTTTCTTTAAATAATATTGGACATGAAAGTCCACTGTGAATCAGAGACCATTAAGGCTCAAATTCTTTGCTCATTATTGTTTTTCTGGAAGCTTAGGGGTTCCATGGCCTTTGAAGTGAGCTCATAGTCTCGGAGCTATTTTATGAGGAGAGTGTAACCATTAGTCCAGTATTATGATTCCCAGTATAAGGCGCTTTCCATCCGTTGGACTGGTCCCAATGGTTATTTTTCTAAAAACTTTGTTGAAATTTTTTTCTGTTCTAGAAATATTCTTGTAAGCATGATTGTGCTTTAATACCACAGCAATAAAATAATGAAATTATGACCATGAGGGAAATAATCCAAAGGAAAAGAGGAAAGTATAATTCTGAAAATGAACCCTCTTGGCAAGACCTACAATTTCTAAGAGAATTGCTGAAGTATAGCCAAGTATGAAGATTGGATAGGTGTGTTATATTATTGATAATTCTTGTTTTAATAACTCCCCAACTGACATTAAAGCAATGTCCAAGTAAAGTGGCCTTTAATAGAAAGGGGAATGAATTGTAGGTTAGATTCTCCCAACTTCAGAAGATTACTTTCTGAAAACAAATAGCAATATCTGACAAAAAACCAGTTTACTGAGGTCAAGAGCCAAAATTTCATTGCAACGTTCCAAATGATGAATAGAATCAATTTTTTCCTTCAGCTCCGATTTTTAACATCAAAGGGAACAAAGTTGTATATGGCAAAATAGATGTAATCAGTGAATGTAAACAGAATTGGTTTTGTGTAGTAAAAAACTGGAGCCAAACAGAAGTTTATTAAACAGAATGTATGATATTAACTAAGAAGACAGTTGCTGATACAGTGTACATCTAGTGATGTTTCAAAATCCTTTAACTGAAGTTGCTTATACTATGCTTATGTCTGAGTTTTTGCAATGTGTGGACTTTTTCAGTTTGCCAGTTTCAGTGAACTCCAAGCTGAGTGCTAAAGTAGCACTATTAGGAAGAAAAAGAAATATCATTTTGTGACATTTTATAGTCCTAACTTACATAGGGTTTCCATTTTTTGATATTTGTTGTGCTAAGTTGCTAGTTTTTCTTTTAATAAAGTTTCTCTTTCTGGAAGACATAAGTATAGATGAAGACCTGGTTTCATAGGGGTTTGAAATTTTTACCAATTGGGAGCATTTCTGTAAGGGAAGAATACATAGTTACAAATGTCAAATTAGATATGAAAGAGACTATCTAGAAGGAGCTTATGTAGTTAAGGTGTCCTGGGTTGAAGTTTCAAAGTAAATCCATTGCTGCATACAAAACATACTACTAAATTATTAAGCAGTTTACCAGTGAAAAAGGTAATTTACAACAGCCACAACCCTGTGAATAAATACAAATGACAAGATTGTAATCATTTGGTCACAGGAAGTCAGAATTATAATGCACATTTTTTTAAAGGTGAGATCTAAATTAGATCAATTAAACAGTGCTGTGACAATCTTGTATGTCTTTATGCAGTACATCTTGAGAAATAAAGTTACAATTATTTTAAATCACTAATAGTACATTTTATACCACCTAAATGGAAATTACCAAGAAATATATTCAATCTGATCAAGGTTAATAAGAAAAGGCTCAACATTTTCATAAATGTCCTCTAAACAGATGGTCTTTATAATATGTAAGATGAAAACTAGGAACCAAGTAATGATTCGTTTCCTTAATTTGTGATATAAACTGAAATTGAATTTAGAATTACTATAGTTTTAGACATTGTATTCTTTTGTCTTAATTGGTCACTAAATAATACCATAGAAGTATCTTCACCCTAAGATTCTTCATGCATATACCTATAGTCTATTAAACTCAGATTTACCTAAGCTTGTTTTTCTCTTATTTGTTGGAAGAATTGATTAAAAATCTACCTATATAGTTACTAGAACACAATTGAATTATATCCTGATGCTTTACAAGTGATGAATGAACATAATTGACTCACCTTTTAGGACACAACCAAAGAAGTTAGGGAAGCATTTGGGCCCCTAAATCATTGCATTTGAGATATTCCACAAGATTTACTTGCCAAAGAGTATCTTCTTATCTCTTCTACACTGATTTCTGAAAGTTGTCACCATTTCAGTTAGTTCTAATTTTAAGACCCTAGTTTAATCACACAAACACTCAGAAAAAAATATGCCTGTCAGATTTTTTAATGGTTCTATTAGCTATCACGCCAAATATAAAAGTGGTAAGAGCTGGACTAAGAATCAAGTTAAATGTATAGGGTCAATAGTAAGGTAACTGTGCTACTGGGATATATTCAGAGGTGTACAACTAGAATTTAAGGACATAAGTATAATGCATTGTCTCATTGGATAGGAGACCTTGGTTTTACTTCTTCCGGATGTGAAAGAAGTAGCTAACTGTGTCACTTCAAAAAAGTCATTAAAATTCTATTTTTCTCTGTAACATACAGGAGTTAGGCTTTTCCTGTCCAAAAATACATGATGAACATCAAATAATTTTTGTAATTCATTCTTTTGGAATAGAAAAACATTTATAATTGTTTTGTGAGAAATAAATTTTAAACTGACAACTTTATAGTCATCTTAAAATATTAACTTTAAACTTACATATTGTAAGCTGGGCTATGTAATTCTAGCTAGTCAGTAGGCTGAGATCTAAGGGTTGTATTGTTAAGCCAGACAAGGCAGGAAAGTTCATGAGGCTCTTATCTCCAATTAGCCAGCAAAAATCCAGAAGTGAAGCAGTGGCTCAAGTGGTAGAGCACTAGCCATGAGCAAAATGCTAAGGGACAACTCCCAGAGCCTGAATTAAAGCCTAATACTAACACTTTAAAAACCTATTGTAGGTATATGCATATGATACTCAAAGCAGATTTGGGCACCTATGAGACAGTGGTATCTATTATAAACAGTTCATGTGGCACTGAAATAAAATTATCTTCGAGGTCCCAGCTAAAATAATGGACTAATGGCTGTTACAAACAGTATCACTTTCACTTCCTTATTATAAACTACAGGTTGTGTTTCTGAAACAAATATAGAAATAGCAGTCAGAGTATATAAGGCACTTTTTGAGTGTTTTAATGTAAGAATACATTTAATCTTTACAATACATGAATGAGGTCTGGTGCTATTATTCCTCATTTACAAATGATGAAATGGAAGCAGAGAGAGAGAGAGAGAGAAAGAGAGAGAGAGAGAGAGAGAAGAGAGACTAAATAACCTGCTCAAAATCACAGAGCTCATATTGGCATTCAAAGATGTTGGTTTAGCTACATGGTCCTTCTGAAAGGAGTAGGTATAATAAGGAAAACAAAGAAAGACTAAACTCTGAAACTATGAAAGGGTATAGGAACATTTCTGTAATACTTTAAGCAAAGATATTTCACACCTAAATAAATATGTGCAAAAACACATATAGTGATTAGGAGTTACTTCCAGCAATCATTTACTTCAGTGTTTGGTATAATCTTAAAGGGATTCATGAGGCAAGCATGACTGGACCAATGTGCAAACCAGGTAAGAATTGAGTCTTGTCATTTGTGATGACATGATTGGAACTGGAGAAGTTTCTGTTAACTTTATGTTAAGTGAAATAACTCAAGAACATAAAGACAAATATTGCATACTCTTGCAGTAAAAGGTAAAAGTGTTGATGTCACAGGAAACTTGAATGTGATCACTAGAGTCTGGAAGGTGCAGGACTAGCGTATGATAGGTGTGCCAAAGCTTAGCAAAGTCAGACCTTCAATATAACAAAGTATAGTCATATGTTTCATAGGGTGGTAAGGTGACTACCTTTCACAACAATTTATTATAGAACTACTGGAGATGAGTAAATCCACAACACAAAGAAGTGATAAATGTTTAAAGAAATGTAAATGTTAATGATTATGATTTGATATGTTTCATTCTACACATATATCAACTGTGCATCATACACACACATAATTATTATGTGACAAAAATAGTATTTTCTTGTATGCAAACAAAGAAATATGGCTCTGATTTTGCAAGCTATGTTGAGGCTCTACAATAATGACTATAGGCTGTGCAGAGGTAGACCATGAGTGTGGAATTTCATGTGCTAATGTGAGAAAAATAAACTTCTTTCCCACTTGGTTCAGTTGGAACGGCAAGTAGAATGCATGGTACCATATAAGGAATGTCTCAGGAAAACTAGGCAAATGTAGTACATAGAACTGAGAGTCTTCTCAGAGCCTTGAGAGACTAATTTATGAGGAAAGATTAAAAGGATTAATTATATACAACTTGACTATGTAATGACTAATGAGGAACATGAGAACTGTCTATAAGTATTTGAAGAATAAATATGCCAAGGAGAGAAGGGATTTACTTAGTGGGCACAAATAGATCAAACCGCAAAACATTAGTTAAAATTACAGAGAGAATGATTTTCACATGATAGCATATGAAAGTTCTTGACAGATAATGTGTATTGTATTGCAAAGTAAATTCAGAACATAAAACAGATCAAAATAGGCCCCAGTATGGACTTTTAAAATATCAACAGCTTACAAGACATTCAATTACATTCAGTCAGAAGGTAGAGCCTAGGTTAAGATCAATGATCCTAGAATCTGAAATCCCTTATAAATTGGGATTATCTGTACCCATGCCACTCCTTCATAGTTAAAGTTATGTGTTGGTTCTTATTGCTTGGTGGCATGTGAAGTATTTCTGTGCCTGATTTTTTTGGATAAATGTTACTGCAGGAAAAAAGAAAAAGTAACAGTGAGAATCAAAATGTGTTCTTCTGAGGAGGAAGTATTTCTAGTAGAGACAAGAAACTGAAATCTAAGACACAAGAGAGTACAAATCAGGCAATTTATTTAACATAGTAGGTGTTCACTTATTATTTGTAGAATGAATAAATGGATAAATATATCACTAGTCAAAATATCCTTATCTGTAAAGTAGGGTTTGTAAAAATATTACTCATACCTTATTGTTAAACTATCTAATGTATGTGAAATCTGACAAAATGCCTATGCTCCCTAAATGGCTATTATTATTTTTTATTCAGTGTACTTGTAAATAATGATATTTAAGCTTTCCTTTAACTACTCTTTGCTTCTACATTCCTTAATATGTCTACCTCATCAGAAGTGTGTAAACAAGTGTCACAATAGTCACACTATTTGGAGGAAGGAGTCTAGAATGTGTCAGTATAGAGGATTCACTTTTGCAGATTAAGTAATTTTGCATATAGTAGAAACCTGATGGTGCTGCCAAAATGGAAAATAAATTAACATGTTTCACTGGATCCTGGTGTACTTCTAGCTACTTAGGAGTCTGAGATCTGAGGATCATGGTTCAAAGCCAGCCTAAGCAAAAAAAATCCACAAAACTCTTATCTTCAATTTAGTGAAACAACCAGAAGTGGAGCTGTGGCTCAAGTGATAGAACACTAGCCTTGACCAAAAAGCTCAGGAATAGAGAACAGGCCTTGAGTCAAAGACCCAGAATTGGCACAAAAAAAGAAGGAAAGAAAAAAATTACCATTTTTAGCATCAAACTGGAGGAAGGTACAAAGATTATTTTATGCCATACTTTGTCAAAGAAGTTTCCTATCCTAAGTCTCTGTCAGTTGAAATCACAAATGTTCATAAACCTGCAAGATCCATTTAGCCTTTGGAATACTCCCATTGCTACTCCAAGTTTTGGATGGTATTACAAATGTACTATATCCTAAACTTTTCCCAGAGCCCAGTGTTATAGCTGAACTCTACACAGATTTTTCTCTTCATGCTCTTGTCTATAATTCCTGACACATTTTGATACTAACTCATAAGTATTTAAATATAAATGGCTTTTAAATTTTCAGCTGTTAAAAATTAACACAAATATGTTGCAAAACCATGAGGCTGTATTTGCAGTGAGAATTGTTCTTTTTAAATATGTGGTGCTTGAGTTTGAAGTACATGTATCCTTAAAACAACCAAAACAAAAGCAATAACAAGCATAAATTACACTTAAAGATAAATCAGGTGAAAATAGAAATTTTTGACCAAGTGCCAACCACTGTATAAGGTTGCAATGACTTTAAGAATAAATTTACATTTACTTTGTGAAGATTAAAGGCATGTCTGTTTGTGAAATATCAGTTAATATATACCTATGGTTTTTGTTAAAGTATGCATTTTAATTGTTTCTGTGGAATTTTAATAATGATTTGATTGTCCTTGTAACTGGATTACTCTCAATCTCCATAGTAGCCTGAGAGATAATACACAGACTAGTTCCCACAATATTTTATAGACTACTAATTCACTGAGAGGGGAATACTATTATTCCTAATAGAAGACTACAATGGGAGGACAGCACACCTTCTCCATTCACAAGGGATATACCCCGTGACCTTCTTGACTACCTACATCCTCAAATACCACTCTAGCATATAATTTCCCTCATAAAATGTAGTAAAGTATAACTGAAAAATTTAACAGACCCTTTTCAGACCATTAATGATTCTATAAATACAAGACTAAAGTCATTTCCAAAGCCATTTTCTGGCTAAGAAATGGCACTTTTTCACTGCCATTGTTAGTACTAGCAGTTGTTTTTCTTTCGATAGCCATTTTTCACATAGAAATAAAGTTAACTATAACCATTATCACTTAAAATTGTTGACTATGTCCGTATAAGTATAAGATGGTAAACACCAAGTTTTTGTGAAGCAAAAACCTCGCCCAACAGTTGGCAGTTGACCAATTCACCCACTAGTGTTTCAAACTCTAGTATATCAGCCTTTTACCACCAAAGATTCAAATTCAGCAAGTCAAACATATTAAAAGTTGCTACAGGTTATAGACTTTACAGAATCACTTCAAGAACAGCAAGATTGCAAATATTAAATCCATAAATTATAATAATCTTCTATATTTACTACCTTAATGAATTTGGATGTTACTTTTCACTGGTTTAGTGCAATATCAAAAGCATCCAAGCCTTAGTTTATTCTTGTTATTGTAAAGGTGATGTACAGAGGGGTTACAGTTATATGAGTCAGATAAAGAGTACATTTTTTTGGACAATGTCACCCCTTCTCTTGCTTTCTCCCAGATTTTCCCTCCCATCCCCCTCCCCAAAATTTGTGTAGTTCATTTTCAACATAGTGTCTAGTGAGTATCACTAATACATTTGTTCACTCGTGCTCCTACCATTTCTGTGCTCCCCTTTACCCTCCCCCAAATAAACTTACATACAAGACAAAAAGAACAGAAAACAAAAACAGCTACAAAGGAGAAAAAACAAAATAACAAAAATCCTCTTGTTTCAATTTCTTGAAGTTCATTTCCATAAATATAATTTTTGAGCTTTTGTGATCTTCACCTAAGTGTATCCTCCTTTGGTTTCACTGTGAGAATGTCTAGAGTCCAGTATAATTTATCATGTCCACGTGTATTTTTGTCTTTTACCATCCATTATGTTTACATATAGATTTATAGACCCATTGTAGTTACAATAAATGAGGGAAACCATGCAACCTATGTTTCTTTGGGTCTGGATTACTTCACTTAATATAGTATTTTCAGTCTTTCTCTTACAAGTGGTATAATATCTTTCTTTCTGATGGAAGTATAGAATTCCATTGTGTATATATCACATTTATTTGATCCATTCATCTACTGAGGGGTATCTGGGTTGATTCCACATCTTAATTATGGTAAATAATGCCTCAATGAAAGACCCAGAATCACAACAAATCCAAGAAAGACTGGATAAATGGGATTGCATCAACCTGAAGAGTTTCTGCATGGCAAAGGACATAGCTAGCAAGATAAATAGAAATCCCACAGAATTAGAGATTTTTACTAGCTATGCATCAGACAAGGGTCTCATATCTAAACTATACCTAGATCTCAAAAAATTAACCCCCCAAAAAATAAATTCTCAAAGAAACAACTACCCAACTAATAAATAGGCTAAAGACTTAAAGAGAAACTTTTTAGAAGAAGAAGTAAGAATGGCCAATAGACACATGAAGACATATTCAACAGATCTGGTCATAAAAGAAATACACCCCAAAACAACATTGAGACATTTATCTGAATTAGGGTAAGGAAGAGAAAAACAAAATGGTGAGACAAAGGGCAAAGGGGGAACCAATGCAATAGCAATACTCACAAGAAAATATGTTGAAAATGAACTGTACAACTTGAGGGGGCGGATTAGGGGGAAGGAAAGTGGGAGAAACTGAGGGAGGGGGTAACAAGTTTGACAAGAAATGTACTCATTACCTTACTTATATAACTGTAACCCTGCTGTACATCACTTTGACAATTTTTTTTTAAACCACATTGAGATTCACCTCACCCCAGTTAGAATGGCTATTATCAAGAAATCTAATGACAAGAGATGCTGGCAGGATGTGGCCAAAAGGGAATTCTACTACACTGTTGGTGGGAATGTAAACTTGTTCAGCTACTCACCAAAGCAGTATGGAGGTTCCTCAAAAGACTAAGCATAGAATTCCCCTATGATCCAGCAATCCCACTCCCAGACATTTATCCAAATGACCACCAACAAAGCCACACTAAAGCTTTAATGTATTCTTGTTGTTCTTATCAACTTTATAAAAATTATGGGATTTTGAGTCATAGGTGTTAAAGACCACTAAGTACTAACCTTATCTATGCTCACTTTCTAATAAATTTTGTTTATTTCATTATTAGGAATTTGAAGAGTATTTTTATCTGAAAAGTAGATGTTTTGTCATCTAATAGTAAAATGTGTAAGCAATACCCACACATTATATACAATACTGTTCTTTCACTATAGTGTATGAAAATATTAATATTGAAAAAACATATGACCCATTATTATATGTTAAATATTGGCTAATTATTTGAATTATTTCATCCCTAACAATGGGCTAATGAGGTATACTCCCAACCCTTAAAGTCTGTAGTCAGTTTGAAGTCATAAATCACAAAGGTTATAATTGGTAATTTACTCAGAATAGCCTGAAAGGAATAAAGCATTTTATCCAAAATGTGCTAGTTTTTTAATATCCATTTTTCTAACATAACAGCATGTCTCTCCTTTTCTACAAACTAATAAACTTAGAATTTCTGTTAATTTAGATACATCTTTCTGACGTTAACCTTTATAATCCACTTTTAGGGGCTCATCAAGATTACCAATAGCAAGATATGAGTGGAAATGCAATCTTCCTTAGATCAACTGTTTTGATGCTTTTTATTCAAAATCGTTCTATTTCATGTGACAGTATCTTTATTGTTTATTAAAGAAAATGATACAATCCTGTTGGACTTGCATTACTTTATGAATTTGCTATTATCCTCCTAATTTGATCTTTGATCAAAATTTTTATTATTTCCTCTGGGAGTTACAGATATGAAGCCATCTCAAACCTTTTTCTCTCTAATAAATGAAACTCACAAGCAGAAGCTCATTGAGCAGTGCATATTAATGCCAACTTTGCAAGTGTCAGTTTTTGGTGTCCTGCCTCCTCTGATATAGAGTTAACTAAAAGCAGTATGACACAGGAAATCCTACAAATTCAAACAGATTGCAGATGTCTAGCATCTTGAATAGCATATAGATTTGTTGCTTTCTTTCAAGGACTCTTCCTTTCTGTGAAGCAATATGACTGCCTCTTGAGTAATATATTTCCTATGGAATAGAGCTTTACCTTGAATTCCAGGCCTTAACACAACCTATGTGAGTTCTGGCAAGTGACTTTATCTGCCGGGGCTAGGATTTCTTCAGGCATAAAATAAATGATTCACAGTGCTGTTATAAAGACAAGTGCAGTAAGGTTACGTTACTGTTAGAAAGGCATAATATATATCTAAAATGGTGTTGTTGGATGAATACGCACTCTCATTGTTGACATGTATAATGACAACTATTTGTCATTTTATTTAACTGCTGAGGCCCAAAAGAGATATGGATGAATAAAATTTGGTTATAAACAAAGGAAGAATATTGTGTAGATGAGCTGAGTAAATTTTTCTTCTGCAATGTATGCAGTTTATGATTGTTATAGTCAGGAAGAGGATATTAAAAAAGAAAGCAAAGCTACAGCTATTCAGCACCAATCTCTTTAAGGTAAAATGTTCTATAGCAAACCCATGGCTCAAGAAAAGGGATTGCAGCTTGCAATATTTTACCAACTCCTTTTGGTTTTCTTGGTTCTAATTGTCAGTAGCATTTTTTCCACTATCAGAATTTCACAGCTGCCTCTTGGGAGGTTTAGCATACTTATTGCCACAGCTTTACATTCTCCATTGATTTCTATTCAGTAAGGGTGCCATGACAAGCTGTAGAACATGGTATAATGAATTTTATTGTCTCATCCATATGGGTCAAGTGAATGTTTTTCCCTGATACCTATCCTGTACCAATACTATTACCTGAAACCACAAGAGACCAATAGAAAATAACCAACATGGACTTCATATGTTTGGGAAAAAAATTTCTGTACATGACGTACATTTCATCTCTTTTAAGCCTATATGCTCTTTGAAGCCATGAACTATGATTTACTTCTGGGTCCTTAAGGCATTTTGAAAGAGAATTCTTCACATAGGAGCCTGTCATACATTACCACCAATGATCATTGTCCCCTATACACTAAATGTCAGAAGCTTCCCTTGGTCATTTAAAAATTCATAATTTACACTACCTTTCCAAATTTGAGAGGACTGATTTCTCAACTTAAATATGGTTTTTATAGCATCATAAATGTTGTCGATGATAGAAAATCCAGCAATATTTTCTGAAAAATTATTTCATGAAACATTTCAAGTATAGAATACTTCAATAGAGCACAAAATCATATGTAAAAATCTTTAGGACAAAAATCTAGATCGTTAGGGAAATGAGATTGTTGGGTAAACTGTATTTTAGTATGTTGAATTGTGTTTTAATAGGTAAATTGGCTCTCAAATGTGAATTGAAAAATAGAAATCCATTTAAAAGAAGGTTACAAAACTTAAGTAACAACATTTAGAAGGAATCATGCTGGTTGAGTGAATGGATAGTACAAAAATATTAGGATAGTCAGCTGGATTTGAGTTCATAATCCAATTTCTTTTTTGATACAAGGTTATAAAAACATGTGTGTTTCACCTCATGAAGACAAAATTGGCTTTAGACCACAAGATGAATTTAGGATGGGAAATACTGAAGACTAGTTAGGTTGTTAGTCTAATAATCTAGTTGGAAAACAATGAGGTTTTCTCTCTCATCTCTTCTTGTTAATTTTCACACTTTAATATTTTTCTTTCACTGTTTATCTCTAGGTTTTGGTATAGTTTCAGACTTAAATGTATTACTGTATTTCATCTATCTTGCCTGTCTCATTTAGTGGAACATATTCTACTCTAGAATATATTATATTATAGCTTTATAATGTTAAAATGCATAGTTTTATCTTCTGTCCTTTAGAACAGTTCACAAAACCTTATGACTATATAGAAGGTGGAAATAGAATTGACTGACTATGGATCTACTTTACCTCTAGAAGTAAGAGAACATAAGGAAACACTTAACTCTAAATGTGGAAGTTCTGAATGATGAATAAATGTTTGTTGAGTGAAAAATTATGATTACTTGAGGTAAATTAATTCATGGCTTTATATGAACATTCATTTTTTTCAGTTGTCAATATTTTAAATTTCAGTTGGGAATGGGCCACAAGAGGGGAAATGTTTATTCTTATTGCCCATATCAACTGGGATTTACTTAAGTTGACCAGAACACAGGTAACAGAGTTCACAAAACAATACAAAATAACTCATTAGTAATTTATATAATCAAATTAATATGCTAATATAAATTCTTAGGCTAGCTACATAAAGTTTTGCAGAACTGTACTTTGAAAATGTATTTTTTAAACAAAGCAACAATTCATATACAATCAAAATACTGATTTCCACTTATTCAACATGCACTCATGTGCCCAGAGACTACAGCTACTAACACTTAGCAGTTAGCATGTATTATTGTCAGATGAAGTAATTCAATGATTGAATTAATTAAAATAACGTTTAAATGGTTTCTTTTAAGTGATTCAAAATTTGCTAATACAATTCAGATTTCATAATATGTTTTCAGATATTGAATTGCCCAAAACAACAATTAAGCAAAACACGTCTTTGACTCTTTTGGTAGACATACATAAAACTTTTGTCATATGTCATACATAGTTTGAAAATTATTCTGAGAACAAAAAGGAGTAACCTTGACCACTACCAAGAGTTAATGAAATATGGAATGTAAAATCCTAGATCATGTCTAATTTTTGTGGTGATTCAAAAGTAGAGAAAATTATAACAGTGGCTTTTTAACTTGGCAATATCAACTATTGCATTTTTCATGACGTTTTCTAGTATGCAGCTAAGGCATAGTTCAAAGAAATGTATTAATGGAGCACAGAAAACACTACAGTAAAGAAGGAGGAATGCATGTTTCTTATAACAATCTACTTAAGATTCATGGTTCCTAAATGTCAGCTTTCAGTAGCTCTTTCAGTGTTTAACTTGGGTGATGTTTAACCAATTGTACTTCTCCCTTTGAAGCTAGAAGAAAGGTTTCTTACTATGTAAGAGTTCTCAAAGCATTAATTTCACTAACTAATTGATTTCTAAGTGAACTTATTGAAAATTCTTTGAAATACCTATTATAACAGTAACACACACTCAAGATAGTCACTTACCAACCTCAATCACATAGCAAATTCAAATGACACAGACCTAATTTGCACACAAAATTCTTCATTTTATTTGTGCCAGGAAAAAAATGGGCCAGGAGTATCTACCATGTACATACATCCAAGTATCTACCATGATCAAAGTTCTCCTACACAGTTGGTTCTAAATTCTCATCAGAGATGATCCTGGTTAACTAACTTATACCATATTAACTGCATACTTATTGTTTAGCCTAATTCCCATGTATACTACACTTTAAGTACAGTACCACCAGTTTTCTCTTGGCATCCTACATAAGGCATATGGTGAACTTGATCCTGTGCTCTCTATTGAGGAACATGTATATAACTTCTGATGTTTTTCAAACTGCATTAACTTAGACTTCCACAAACATGAAATTCTGAATTTTCTGTATCTTCATCAAAATTTGGCTTGGTTAAAAAATTTTCAGTCTGCACATACACATACTCTAAGTCTTACTAATTTAATTGTCATGCTACAAATTGCTTAAAAAGCAAAAGATTTTTTCATAAGTGTAATATCTCAGAATTCCTTGTGTGGTAATTGCATTTCCATTTTATTTATTCACTTTTCTAGTCTCTATTCAATTGTACAATTTGAAAAAAATAATGTTTGTCAGATACAATCCTTGCAGTTTTCTTTTCTGTTTTCTACTGTGTTCTGTTTCTTCTATCTTTGGCATTTATAGGTTTAAAATACCTACCTTTATTATTTTAGATTCAAATACCTACCTTAATGATTTTGAATCTCTAATTCATGAACACATTTTTTCTCTCCTTTCACTCAAATCTTTATATCCTCAAATAGTATTTGCTTATCATATAAAATTTTGGCCACTTATTGCTAGATTTTTCTAGGTCATTTTCTGCTTTTTATTTTTCTGGCCCTCATCCTGGGGCTTGAATTTAGGCCTTGGGTGCTGTCTCTGAGCTTTTTTGCTCTAGGCAAGTATTCTTGCACTTGCGCCACACCTCCACTTCAGGCTTTTTTAGTAGTTTAGTGAAGATAAGATTCTAACAGACTTTCATGCCCAAGCTGGCTTTGAACCATGATCCTGAGGTCTCAACCTCCTGAGTAGCTAGGATTAAAGGTATGAACAACCAGCCCCTGACTCTTACTATAAATAGAGCCCTCAATTTTTAGCCTATTTAATCATCTAGTTGGTTATTACGGAAATGAGTTTGTTACTGATTTTAGTATACCAATTTTTCTTCTAATAACATTAAAGGATTTTCTTATTAGCTAAAAGAGTATGTATTTTTGAGTAGTTCTATGTAGATATCTATATTATTTGTAATTAATGATAATTTTGTCTAATATTTTCCATTATTACAACTGGTATATTTTCCTAATTTTATTACTTGGCTCTACATAATGAATTTGAAATTAAGAGATAAAAGTGTGTATCTTTGTCCTCACTTTAAGGAAACCATAAATAAAATTATACTATTGTTATATTTACTGCAGGTTTTTAATAGATTTTTTTTTTTTTTTGGGTCCGGTCGTGGGGCCTGAACTCTGGGCCTGGGCGCTGTCCCTCAGCTCTTCAGCTCAAGGCTAGCGCTCTACCACTTGAGCCACAGCACCACTTCCGGCTTTTTTCTTTTTGCTTATGTGGTGCTGAGGAATCGAACCCAGGGCCTCAGGCATGCAAGGCAAGCACTCTACCACTGAGCCAACTTCCCAGCCCTTTAATAGATATTTTTTAAGGCGGCAAAATACTACTAATATATTCCTGAATTTTAAAAAAATAATTCTTAAAACATGAGTGGGATTCTGACTTTTGTTAAATATTTTTTCTAAGTCTATTAAATAACATATGTTTATGTTTTTGTTATTTTATTAGTAAGGTTAATTACATTGGTTTTTTGATGCTGAATCAGCCTTTCATTTTTTGGCTAAAATCAACTTATGTATGATTCCTTCTGAATCTGAAACTCTGTTCAGAAGAACTGACTTAATACTGGTGCCTTCCTCTGGGCCCTTATATCATTGACAACTGTCTGGGTCTGGAATAATACCTGTAGGCTTCTGAACACTGATGCAAGAATGGAATTTGATTCAATTTCCTATTATTCTAGGTGCAAGAAAATATAAATCTTGCCTTTGAACCCAGCTACATATTTTAAGTTTTCTCACTTTCTCATACCTATGTATTTAAATGCAAGAATGAGTCTTTTTAATTTTGCCAGTCCTCGGGCTTGAACTCAAGGCCTGGGAACTGTCCTTAAGCTTCTTTTGCTCAAGGTTACCATTCTACCACCTGAGCCACAGCACCACTTCTGGCTTTTTCTGTTTGTGTGGTACTAAGAACGCAGGGCTTCATGCACGCTAGGCAAACACTCTACCACTAAACCACCTTCCCAGCCTAGAATGAGTCATTTTAAATTGCAGTGTCTTTCATAGTTTTAAAACATTAACTCCTGTGCAAAACTGAAGAACTAAAGTAAACAATTTTTCTTTGTTTCTTTTTATGTTCTTCCCCCATGGTATAACCCCTCTTTTCACTGTATTTGATTCTGGTGCCCTGCATCTTGTATATACATTTTTCTAATTTGGGGAGGGAAAGGGAAATAACAAAATGCTGAAATAAGGATAAAAGTTGACCCATTGAAACAATGAGATGTATAAGACACTGTGTTGAAAACAAACTTTACAACCTTGTGGGGGAGGAGAGATGGGGTGTAAAGGGAGGAATTAGGGAGGTGGGGAGAGAAGGGATTGTAGGGGAAAAACAAAGGAAGAGGTAACAATGCTCAATCGGAAATATACTCATTACCTTACTCATGTAACTGTAACCCCTCTGTCCAGTAAATACATATTTAAAAAAAGAATTTAAAAAACAAAAAAAATCACAGATTACTTTCCTCTAAAAACACAATAATATGTATTTTTAATCTGTCTCATCCTTTCATTTTGAAATCACATGTCTTTTATTTCAATTTTGGCAATTCTTCTTTGTTCAGTAGTCATGCTACAAAAATACATATCTACAGCATTGTTGGCTTGTGTTATTTGGGACTTCCAGACCCAAGTAGTCCTGAATAAATTCATATACTTATGTTGAATAATCTTGATAACTTTTAACAATGTTTTAATTTTTCAAGTATAAAACTGAAGGTCGCACTGCCTGTTGATAAATTGCCCACTCAAGGGGCAATGAATCATAAGGTCAAACAGAATTGATTAGAAATTGGCAGCATACTCTGCATTCTTAGGGCTTATCAAGAGATTTAGTGAAAGCTAATAACTATGTAACAAAAACAGACAAAATTGTAAAAATGTCCTTTGCATTTAGTAAAGCATACTGATATGAATTGGGATAATAAAGTTAACTTCTTTATTCTATATTTTAATACATAGTAAGAATCTGAGTGGTGGTTTAAGGGAGACATTTAAGACTGTATCTTCTTCACCAGCCACTATGACTGATAGCATTGAGTACATCATTTATACTAATCTATCTGGAAGCATAATCTATACAACTGGCCAATCCACAGAAATTTTTAGATTTTCCTGTCTTTATACATGATGCATCATGTGAGTTGCACAGTAACTCGCTAAAATTTCATACAAGTCATCATCTATCATCATCCAACATTACTATTGTCTCCAGAATCTTATATGCCTGGTTGATAAAGCACCATTGTAAGATCCTGGCCAGTTATTAACACTTAATTTCAGCAAATTTCTACACTTAAAACTCAGCCAGATGATACATTCTAGTATTTCATAGGTATGTCTTTCAGAATCACTGTGATCAGAAAATTATTTTTGTTTTAATCTTGCATTTATATAACTCTGTATGCACAGTATATCTCTACATGTAAAAAGATGGTGCTGAACATGAAATAACTAAGAGTTAGAAAAGAAAGTCAATTTCTTGGGTAAATATATGCATAAATAAAGTAGTCCTAAGTTTCTCAAATAATAAAATCAATTGTGCAGTAGCTCGTACCTCAGAGGCATAACTGGTCTGTTTTAGTATGAACTGCCTTGTTCAAAATTAATTAGGCCCCTTGATACTTGGGATGCTAAAGAAAAATTTAAAAAGAAATCTTGGAGTTATAAACACTCTCTAAAATAGTTCATTTTATATGGTCCTTCAGAGTAGATGCTTTGAAGCAATGCAATGTAAAATTCCTAAAAGCAGGCATCAAACTATATTTCTAGTAATAATTTTTCTAGTTGACCCCTGCTCAATAACGCTATCTGCTTCTCTGAGGAATTTGCCTAAAACTAGATCAGATATTTCATATATTTTGACCTGGAAGTTTTCATCTTTTTTTCCAGAGAACTACTCCTTCTTATTGCTTTTCTTCTTTTTTTGGATAAGGGCACTAAGTCAAACAAACAAATATGCAGGACTGAACCCTACAAGGTAATTTCAGTTTCAGCAAAAAATATGTATGGATCTCTCAGCCACTGAGAGTAAAAAAAGGCCACCGTTCTTATAAAAAAAAATCTATTTGACTTGTTGGGGTGAGAGCATATTAATACTTGAATGTTTTGGGATTCTACATGAAATACTGGCACATTCATTTCTAGTTAAACACATAGAAAGCATTTGCTAAATTGGTAAATGGTCATAAATTTTCTACAACTTTAAGGCACTTATTCAACTTCTTAGTTCTGTATCTATCAAAGAGATAAAGATAATACCTCTTATTTAATAGTTTCATGAGAAAACTTATAGCTATAAGCTAAGAGTGTTTTCCCTTTGTAAAGGGTTAAAACAGAAACTCAGAAGAAAGAGTATTTTGTGAAATGTGGAAATTATATCCAAGTCTTATTTCAGTCCCCATGAAAACAGATTTATTACAACAAGGCCATATTTATTGACTTATACATGGCTTTTGTACCACAAAGGCCTAAGCCATTTAGTGTGTGGCTCTTTATTAAGAAAATGTTTGCCAGCTCCTGACTTACAGGACTCAAAAACAATTTTCATAAAGAAAACTACTTGGGGAAGAACAGTGTGACTATTTCATTTCTAAATCTGCTTCTATTATTTCTGAGTCATTTGCTTACAGGCTTTATAATAGTAACAGGTGCTAATGTACAAGAATAGAGCAGTAACTCCTACTATAATTGTCCACATTCATGGAGAACTGCAGGTACAGATGAAGCCAGATGTTTAAAAAATGAAAATTGAAATGAAAAATTTTGAATCTTTATGGAAAAAAGTAGAAAAATGATACAGAAATTGAATCTATTGTCTGGTTAAAAAATAAGCAAAATATATTTGTCTTTAATTCCTCTGTGTCATTGCTCAGACAGATTTTTAATAGACATACTGAAAAACACTCAAGGTATTTTATAAAACCATGCAAAAGTTTTTTTCCTAAAGCAAAAATATGACTTTTCTTGAAGTTTGCATCAACCAGTACAACTGAATGCTACATTTTATTTATTAAGTGTCATATGCAAACTGTTGACTATTTACAATCATTATGTAAAGTTTAGGGATAGGTTTATACCCTTGTAGTATAAGTGTATAGAATCTTAAATCATGATAGAAAAAGAGTGAAATATCAAATAGTGAAATATGTAGAGAAATGGATCTGATTTTAGTACTGTGACCGTAGTTAGTTCTAAAACCTTATGGCATAAGCTGTGCACTGTGCAACAGTACAAATGGAAGTGAAGTTTAATTAATGGAGTTCATTTAAGTACTGTAGACAATCAAACCAGATATTTCACTCCCTGAATGGAATTACATTTTGGCAGTTATCTAGTTAATTTGATTCATTGGAATTTGTAAATTGAATCATTCAAAGTCCAAAGTCAAATGGTTATTTAAATGCAGCCCAGTGGCCTCTAGAGGAATAATCAATTCTTTAGAATTCATCTGAAGAATTAAGTTTTATCCTAATTACTCACCTGGAGAATTACCTTGAATTTTGAAGCATTTGTCTGTAAAAAGAAATAAACCTTAGCCCTCCATTTAGAAAAATCCTCCCAGAAAAAATTTGGGGAAGATTTGAGACTATTAACAACTGGAGTGAAGCCTGTTTTCTTGGTAAATAATGTGTTAAATTTTATTATTTATTATAATGTTAACAAATCTATTCATCTGTTCACTTAGTTAATATTTATGAAAAGCCACTATGTTCCAGCAGTTGTAAAACTGCTGAAAATACAAAAATAAACCAAAGAACAATAAAACAGGTTCCCCATTTTCTTTAAAGCCCACAGTCCTTTTTTTTTTTTTTTTTTTTAGTGTGGGACTTGAACTCTGGGCCTGGGTGCTGTCCTGAGTTCTTCAGCTCAAGGGTAGTGCTCTACCAGTTGAGCCACAATGCCACTCCTGGTTTTCTGGAGATTAGAGTCTCACAGACTTTCCCACCTGGGCTGCCTTTGAACCATGATCCTAAGATCACCACCTCCTGAGTAGCTAGGATTACAGGTGTGAGCCACTGGCACACAGCTCCACAATCTTTTCTGTATAATATTTTTATTTATTTATCTGAACTTAAATTTAATTTTCTTTTATATATCTTTATTGTCAAGGTGATGAGCAATTACATAAGTAAGGTAATGAGTACATTTCTTTTTAAACACTGTTATCCTCTCCCTCATTTTCTCACACTTAGTCCTCTCTACTCCCCTTTCCCCCAACTTTAGTTCATTTGTAGCATAGTGACAACTTAGTGTCATTGTTGCATTGAATCATCGTTTGTGGTGTTGTTTCTGTGCTTCTCTTTCCCTTCCACAGATCAGATGTTTTTATTTTATTATATTAATTTATTTTTTTAATTTTATTTTCAACCAATGCTAAGAAATGTAAGACTTTTACATACTGATGAGATACCAATATATGTATGCATTCATAATAATAACATGTATAATCTCAAATGTTTGTCATTTTAATTGTGAAAACTTTAAAAGTCCTTCTGGATTTTTGAATGTATGGTTTATTATTATCTACAATAAGCATAATGAGTATTATTATTATCTATAATAAGCATAATGAGTAAAACTATAATAAAATACCTCAGTCTTATCTCATTGTAACTTAATAACTATTGATTAAACTTTCCCCATATCTCCTTTTTTTTCCTACTCTAACCAGCCTCTGATACCACCATTTTACTATCAATTTCTGTGATATAAACTTCATGTTCTGCTTATGAGTGAAATTCTACAGGACTAGTGTCTCTATGCCTTGCTTATTCTACTTTAACAATCTCAAGTTCCACCTTCCTTGTCCCAAATGACAGGATTTCAAAGTTTAGTGTAGAGGCTGAGCAGTATTCCACTGAATGTATGTACCACACTAAGGATAATATTTTTTTTTATCGTTCACCACTTGATAGACACATAGATTATCAGAGCTCACAGTCCATGGGGAAGAAGTAGGCAATAATTATCATTAAAATAAGGGAAAAAACAAATCGTTTAAATAGGGATACAGGTGGACCCATTGCAACAATGAGATGTACAAGTCGTTATGTCAAAAAACGAACTTTACAACTTTGGTGAGAGGGGGAGGATCGGGTGGGGGGGATGGGAAGGGATGGGAAGGGGAAACAAAGGAGGAGGCAACAATGCTTGATAAGAAATGTACTCCTGGAAGTGGCGCTATAGCTCAAATGGTAGAGTGCTCACCTTGACCTGAAGAGCTGAGGGACAGCTCTCAAGCTCAGAGTTCAAGCCCCACGACCGACCAAAAAAAAAAAAAAAGTAAGAAAAAAAAAAAGAAATGTACTCGTTATCTTGCCCATGTAATTTTAACCCCTCTGGACAGTATTTTCATAATTAAAAAAAAGTTAGATTGATGCGGTTCTATATTACCAGATTTTTAAATTCACATTAGAGACATTTTTAAAAGTAAGAGCTAATGAGGATAATAACTGAAGTAATAAACTCAAGTGGCTGTCTTGCTGCGGCAAAATGAAAAAAATCCATGAATTACTCTAGAACTAGCAATACAATAAGCAAAACAAAATTATGAGGCTAAGAATCGTTTTTAACTGACCTATGCATGCTATACTTCCTTTCAACAAGTGCAGGGGAATATATTCTCAGTGTTTTGTACTATTTTTCTTTCTACCTTACTATAAAACAAATACCATTAAAAAGTAAATAAATGAAATGAAATAATTTCATGGAGGGACACATTTATGTAATAAAATAAATGGAGTCATTAGAGGGAGAGATTAAGTAAAGGGGCCCTACTCCAGGTAGTGAGGTCAAATTTTCCTTCCTGGATTGGTAGCTTTGAGCTGAAACTTGAATAGTGGGAAGGAGCCACACATGGAGACACATTAAAGAAATATATCCAATATGTGAAATTCAGGTTTCTCCTGAAACAGCAATTCCCTCTGCTCACTGTTCTCTATTTTATAAACAACACTCAAAGTGACTCTGAGAAACAATTTTAAAATGGATATATCACTATCATTGCCCTTGTTATGTTAGAATTAACATTTTAATATCCTGTAGAAGAGATGCTTCGGTACACATAATTTTGTTTCAACCCATGTGCTGTGTATACTATTATTTTTCTCCACATTATGGGAAAAAAGGGCAAGTGTTCAGGGAGACCAAGCACTGTGGTCAAAACCACCCAGAGAGTAGTTTGGCAATTGTGGAGGGGCCCGGAAATCAGACTTCATGCTAAATATCTAAATTACTCATTTTATTACCCATTCTGCCTTAAATCGTGTCAGTAATTGTAAGATTGTGTATGTTAATTATTATCCATGGCAGACAATAAATGTCTATCCAAAAAATTAAGACTTTAATATTTGCTACTTAATAAAAGTAATCAGAATAGAATTTTTTCCCTAAAACTTGATGGTGCCCTTGATCAATATAGAAGACGTGATTAACTTTTTATAGTGTCACATGTTTTACAAGTTTAATTTTGTACCTTTTTTTCAAAATAAGTCAAATTTGAAAAGACCATCATTTCTAATGACTTATATATTATTTACTGCCAGCTCTTGAACCCGAGGCTGACCGTACTAAGCATGTCCTCTACCACCAAACTACATACCCAACACTGTTACTGACTTATTTCTAAAATGGGTTGAATATTTAATGTCATAGTGGGAAGTTATAAATACAGGCTTACTTGCTTTGTTTTCTGTTTTGTTTTGATTTTGAGAAGGTCCAACAGGGCTAAAATGCTTATCTGTACTGGCTTAATCCTGTGGGCTCTTCGTTGACTTTACATCTAGAGCAAAGCATTCCACATGGTCTTCTGTGCAAAATGTACTTGGCTATGGCTTACAGGATTTTTTTATATAAAGCATTTCCACAAGCCTTCATATAACAAAATCAGCAATTCATGGGAAGCACATTGCTCTGTGTATCTTTCATTTATCAAAAGTTGATGCGAAACATCTATATTGTTTGTTCAATCTGTTAATTGTATGTTTTCAGCCAAGCTGAACTGACAAGCTAAGATCTGTTCACTCAGATTAGTCTTTAGGAATATGCTTGTCAATAAGGACTTTAAACTGTTTTATATGTGACCTAAAACTCAAGTAATTCTTCATGAAGCAATATTAGAAAGGCTAGCTGTACTTGAACTTTACATTTGCGGCCTATATTAGTGTAGAATACCTGCTTCAAAGAATGTAGTTTTAATCTCAGCATTTATAATTTGGCTAATTTTAAATGGATTGATAACTTTAGGAAATTTATGATAAAAATACCATATTTTTATCTGGGCACCTATGGCTTGTACCTGTAATCCTAGGTACTCAGGAGGCTGAGATCTAAGGATTGAGATTTTATTCCAGCCCCAGCAGAAAGTTCTTTGAGGTGCTTGTCTCCAATTAACTACTGGAAAAAAATGGAAGTAGAACCATGGCTCAAGTGTAACAGCACTAGCCTTGAACACAAAAGCTTTGTGACAGTACCCCAGGCTCTGAGTTCCAGTATAAGACACACACACACACACACACACACACACACACACACACACACACACACTATTCAAACATTTACAGAAAATTCAGATAAATTTGCATAAGCCATTTTAGAAAGTTGAGTTTTTTTCCTATGTAGGACCTCAAAAATGATTTTCACAACAAACACTGCACTGCTATGAATTTTTAAAAGAATTTTAACATGGTTAATAGTTGTATAATTAAAGTGAAATCAATGGTCCTATTAGTGCCAGTTTGGCAGGATAGCCTAAAACTAAAACAGTGTTATCAAAGCAAATTATGGGAAAGCTAGCTTCTAAGCTATGTGAATTTACTTAAGGTTCTTTAAAGGACCTAATAATAATCAAATTCATTGTCCTCATATTGCTCATAATCAGAATATCTCAAGCACAATTCCACTGCTTTGATTCATTCTGGCTATGATTTAAGGATAGAAAATAAACATTAGAAATTCATGAAATATAAAGTGACCTCATTTTTATTTCAAGAAAAATTTGGTTTTCTTGACTATTTTAAAATATTTTTCTCTTTACTATTTTAAAATGTTAAAATTGATACCCCCCTCCCCCCCCCCCCCCCCCCCCCCCCCCCCCCGGGCTGGGAAGATGGCTCAAAGGTAGAGAGCTTGCCTTGCATGCATGAGGCCCTGGGTTCAATTCCCCAGGACCACATAAGCAATAAGAAAAAAAGCCAGAAATGGTACTGTGGCTCAAGTGGTAGAGCACTAGCCTGGAGCTGAAGAACTGAGGGACAGCGCCCAGGCCCAGAGTTCAGGCCCCACGACCGGACCCAAAAATAAATAAATAAATAAAATAAAATAAAATAAAATTGATCCCCCCCTTTAAGTCCAGAGTATTCCTGGTATTGAACAAATAAGTATGCCCTTCTTTCAATTTCTTGTTTCTTGTAGGCACTAGAAATAATTGGATGAATGTGCCTTTACTTATCTGTATACCTGTCTATGTGTTTGTGTGTGCATTGCTACGTATAAATACATATATATATATGTATATACAAATATAGAGAGATATTTATATTTTATTTTATTTATTTTTTTATTGGTCATGGGGCCTGAACTCTGGGCCTGGGCACTGTCCCTCAACCCTTCAGCTCAAGGCTAGGGCTGTCCCACTTGAGCCATAGCACCACTTCCGATTTTTGCTGCTTATATGGTGTTGAGGAATCGAATCCAGGGCCTCATGCATGCAAGGCAAGCACTCTACCACTGAACCACCTTCCCAGCCCCCGATATGTGTATAGGTTTATCCAGATAGATAAAAAGATTTCTTGGAGGAACCCTGATTTGAGTTCAAATGCAGAAGAAATTCAAATTATACAGTATTCAATGTATACTAATAATAGACTATGAATTTCTTGAAAGTATTTGAAACTTCTTAGCTCTTGGCTGTACATATAATAGGTACTCAGTAAACGATTCATGAGTAAGCCATCAGTTTCACTTTTTAATTTTACTGTTTTGAACCTAATGCTCAAGTTAGTGGTAAAAAGAGAAATAAGAATCCTTATGATTTGACTCAGTATATTCATTGTCCTTTTTTCTATAATACCAAATTTCTCTAATTTATTCCTCATGCTCCTTCAATTTTAATATCAAATGATTTGGGACAAGAAGGGGAATGACTGTGTGAGTTTGTCAAAATATAAGCCTGTACTTCCCCCAAAAAGTATAGTTACTATACCAAAGCATATTTCCCTACCTTTCAAGATGAATAACTATTCTGCTAAAATAAGGTCTATTTGGACTTGATCTCCCTACTGTAGTTTGAATTTCAGCAGTTACAATTGACACTAATGTATAGCACAGCCTTTTCTCATGTTGGGCAACAAGGGGAGCAAGAATGTTTTCTGAATAAAATATCAAGTTGAGTTTCTCTGATATTATTACTTATGTGCTACTGTGATGCAATGTATAGCCCTTTGGGAAGTACTGACTCAATGATGTACTGGAGTAAAATTTCATGAAGGTTTTTCCAATAAAATACAATATGCCAAATTGAATGGTAAGTTCACATAAACATTTTTTTCAGTATATGTATTTCCCATATGGGATTTCGTTGCTAAAACTCAAAGCCCAAGGTTACTAGTCACACAAAAGTTCCAAATGATGTCCCAACTTGCTTTCTAGCAGCCTACTCTTCCTTACTTGGTTATTCTGTTGAGTCTTAGTGAACTTTCAGAGCATTACTATGGGCCAGTTGTTAATGCTAGCAATTTACACAATCTGTTAACAGATTGGTGATCTAGGCATAATATAAAACTCCCCCAGAACCCTTCAGGAACTGGGGCTAAGCCTTCCACATACTGTTGTTTCAGCCTATTCAAACATATATATATATATCCTTTTGATAAACATAAAACTTATGTCCCTGAACTCCATTGAAGGTGTTATTTTCTATAGCTTTTTTATGAAAATATTTTATCTATTCAATTTTATAAATATAACAACATATTAGGATAATAAGCAATCTCTTTCTAGCTACACTCCATATTATACTGCTTCAAAGATTTTGAAATCTTTACCTAGAGACTAGTGCCCCCTATTTGAGATGCAGGAGGCCATGCATTCCAAAACAAACCAGTGAAAAGTGAAAAATTCATTTAATCTATCCATTTGTAATTTTTAAAAATATTTTTGTCAAATCAATTTTTTCTAGAATGACTTCAGTGAATTTAAATTATAATCATGTAATTAAATTAACATGTACTAGAAAATACTATCTTCCTATTTGACTGCAATAATAAAAAGTTGAAGTTTGAATAACATTGATCCACATGAGATAAAAATATAGTTTGCTATTAAGAAAATCTTGTTACCTTCAATATTTTCTCACCAAAAATGACCAGTTGTTTGGACCATTAGTAGGTAGACTAGCACTGGTAAAGAAGGCTGGCTACATGCAAACCTGAAAATCATTTTTTGTTGTGTATGTTTGTAACATTATGATATCTTGCATTTCTTCTTATTTATTTTTTAATACAGAAATATGATTGCCAGTTTGCAGATGAAGATACCAAAGCTTAGGGAGAAGAGATGCCTAATTTTTCTATTGAGACTCAGATTATAATCTTTGTTGTAAATCACAGCTTGCTTTAATTTCTATAGAATTTGTTTGAAAACCTACATTGTAATGCATTTCTGTGTCTCAGGAATCTATTGACAGGTGAACTACTAGATTTAAAGGCCCAAGTTTGGGGCTGGGAAGGTGGCACAGTGGTAGAGCGTTTGTCTTGTATGCATGAGGCCCTGGGTTCGAGCCCTCAGCATCACATAAGCAGGAAAAAAAAAGCTGAAAGTGGCACTGTGGCTCGAGTGCTAGCCTTGAGCTGAAGAGCTGAGGGACAGCGCCCAGGCCCAGACTTCAGACCCTGTGACCGGACCTCCTCCCCAAGAAAAAGAAAAAGTTACAAGTTTTTGTGAAAAGATGAATATCCTGGCAACTGATAGCTCCAGGAAAGAAACTTAGGTGTAGGTGTGCATTCTTCCTATAGATAATGTTTTATTTTCACATAAATGATAGGTTTAACACCATGCAAAGAAATATTTAACAAAAGTGTTTTGTACTGAATTATCCACTTGTGGATTAAGCTTCCTGAGATGTTGTCACAGGCCAGGGTTCACACACTTAATCTGGTTAGGCTGTTGCCTGCCTATTAACTAATGTTTAATGATTTTTTTTGGGGGGGTCCGGTCATGGGGCCTGAACTCTGGACCTGGGCTCTGTCCCTTAGCTCTTCGGCTCAAGGCTAGTGCTCTACTCCTTGAGCCACAGCGCCACTTCCAGCTTTTTTCTTTTTGCTTATGTGGTGCTGAGGAATGGAACCCAGGGTCTCAGGCATGCAGGACAAGCGCTCTACCACTGAGCCACATTCCTAGCCCCTAATGATTTTTTTTTTAAGTTGAGGAACACAATGACTCAAAAAAATCTTTAGCCTTTGATTTAATCAACCTAAAACAAATACCAAACTTAAAAGTGTTTTCTCAGTTTATCACATACTATCACTCAAGCCAAGCACAGACTATCATTTATCATTGTGGCATACCAGGCCTCCTAAACAAAGTAAAATACAAATTATTAAAAGGTTTTGACAGGGAAAATATGAAAATACCATTTTACTACTCAGATAAACATTCGGTTTTAATACTAACAAAAGACAGAAAAGACCAATAACCTTCCTTGGTCATTTGTAACATGAATTATATTTAAGATTATTAAAGATTAGAGCATTAAGTGCTAATTACTATTAAAATTAAATGCTAAGATATTTATCAGACTCACTTGAAAATTCATGATCTGTCTTGAAACAAAATTTCTGCAGAAATAAAATTTAAATAAAGTATTATTATTCTTAACTTGATTGTCCATTCCTATTTGCCTTGATATCTGTACTTTTGAGACTATCAATCCAGTTGTGTTTGTTATTTTTTCTCATAGAGACATGTAAAAGGATCTAAAGCTCTTTTGGAGTTGGGGATAAGTTGTTGCAAAAGGAATGAGAAAAATTATTTTTTAAAAAATTCTTCTAACCAGCATGACTATGTTTATTGCAGCATTATTTACTATAGCTGAGATATGGAACCAACCCAGATGCCCCTCAGTAGATGAATGGATCAAGAAAATGTGGTATATATATATATATATATATATATATATATATATATATATATATATATATATATATATATATGTAATGGAATTCTATGCCTCCATCAGAAAGAATGACATTGCCCCATTTGCTAGGAAATGGAAAGGCTTGGAAAAAAACTATATTAAGTGAAGTAAGCCAGGCCCAAAGAAACATAGGTCCCATGGTTTCCCTTATTTGCAATATCTAGTATATGTCTGACTCAAGCAGAAAAGGTCAGATAAGGTGATGTTAGGGAAATTAACCCTAAGATATGTATTCAAATGTTTTTTTTTTCTTTCATGCAATTGTTTCTAACACGTTTATAAGATTATTTCTTTGTTGCTATGTATGTCCCTCCCCCACAGTACAACCCCTGCTTTCACTGTATTTGATGTCGGTATAATTTGTGGAGGGGAAAGGAAAAAGCAAATCGTTTAAATAGGGACACGAGTGGACCCACTGCAACAATGAGATGTACAAGTCATTATGTCAAAAACGAACTTTACAACTTTGGTGGGGGGGAAGGAGAAGGGGCGGGAGGATTGGGTGGGGGGTGGGGGGGGGAGGATGGGAAGGGATGGGAAGGGGAAACAAAGGAGGAGGCTACAATGCTTGATAAGAAATGTACTCATTATCTTGCCCATGTAATTTTAACCCCTCTGCACAGTATTTTCACAATAAAAAAAATAAAAATTAAAAAATAATTTCTTCTAAGCCGGGTGCCACTGGCTCATGCCTGTAATCCTAGCTACTGAGGAGGCTGAGATCTGAGGATAGTGGTTCAAAGCCAGCTGTGAAACTCTTATCTTCAATAAACCACTCAGAAAACAGGAAGTGGCTCTGTGGCTCAAGTGGTAGAGTGCTAGCCTTGAGCTGAAGAGCAGAGGGACAGGGCTCAGGCCCAGAGTTCAAGCCTCAAGACTGACAAAAAAATATTCTACAAAGCTTCTTTTTCAACATTACTAGATAGAATTGTAGATACTGAACATTGTGGAGCTAAGTCTTCCTGACATCAAATTATTTGCAGAAAACCAACAATGATCGTTATCTAGGCAGTAGACCTTCCATAGACTAGCTTATCTACTTTGAAAATGTCTGGTTGATTGTTTTCACTAAAAATATGAAATAGTTTCCAACCTTACACAACTACATATATTTACAGAAATCAAAACTGCTATGTTAATCAACCAATTACATACATAATGATCTCAACTAATACTCTTAAATTGATTGATTTAATCTTAATCTCCATAAATTCTTGGTGTATGTTTCATCAAGGTTTCCACATTTCTCCTTTCTTTGAGCTTCATTTCAATTAAACTTAACTCTAACAAAGAAAAATTCGCATTGAACAGTCTTCACTTAAATTAGAATGAGGTTCTTTTTAAGTACAGTTATACTATTGTGCAAATATTTGTCACTTCCAATTAAAGATAATGAATTTGGTGTTATAAACTGAAGAATATATTTTAATTAAATTATTACAATATACAGAACTGGATCTGGATAATAATATATTATTAAATTATTACAATTTTAAAATACACTTAAAGAATAGCAAGAAATGTATTTAATTTGACTAGCTTAGTGCTTTATTGTTGAAGAAAACAATTTACTTGTAAATGGATAGCACCAAATTGGAAAGGTCCTTTTCAGTTATGATCAAAAGGAACAAAGTGATCAGGTTGAGGCTTTCAAAACTATGAACCCACCCACAAACTATTTCCCCTTCATGCTGCATGATAGATACAAATAAAATCTTAAACTTTGAAAATACAAACTGTAGTCAGACTTCCTGAGAAGAATTTATAAAGTTTTGTGCTCTACTATTAACTTACTGAATTAGAGAAGAAGGCAATTTTTCTTACACAGATGGATTAGTTAGGAAAATAATATGAAATCCTTTGTCTAATAGAATACTTAGCATTACTATATGAATACTAAATTCAAGCAATATAACCCTCCATTTGTTGATCATATTTCACATTTTATACTACCACCTGGCAGTAACATTTTCCTTAAAGTTCATAGAAACACTGGGTCAAACTTAATTCAACTTCATTTCCTGTCTCAATTAATCCACCAAAATATGGCAGAAACATTTGGTTCTACAGAAGCAATGGCTGCTTTATTGAACCCAGACAAATGTAGTGTGGCATTCACTTGCACTATTCTGCTGGGAAATCAATGGCTCGTTCTCAATGTTCTTCATTGTATCAGTGTTATAGTACATTCTATTATTTCTTTTTTCTTTTTTTTTTTTTGGTCGGCCGTGGGGCTTGAACTCTGGGCCTGGGCGCTGTCCCTCAGCTCTTCAGCTCAAGGCGAGCGCTCTACCACTTGAGCCACAGCGCTACTTCCGGTTTTCTAGTGGTTTATTGGAGATAGGAGTCTCACGGTCTCTCCTGCCCAGGCTGGCTTTGAACCGCGATCCTCAGATCTCAGCCTCCTGAGTAGCTAGGATTACAGGCATGAGCCACCAGCGCCCAGCTTATTATATCTTTTTATAAATTTTTATTTATTTTTTATTGTGAAAATACTGTACAGAGTGGTTACAATTACATGGGCAAGATAATGAGTACATTTCTTATCAAGCATTGTAGCCTCCTTTGTTTCCCTTCCCATCCTCCCCCTCCCCCCCCCCCCCCCCCCCCCCGCCCCCCACCCCTCCACCCAGTCCTCCTGGACACCCCCCACCAAAGTTGTAAAGTTCGTTTTCCACATAACGACTTGTACTTATTGTTGCAATGGGTCCACCTGTATCCTTATTTAAACGACTTGTTTTTCCCCTTCCCCTCCATAAATTATACCGACATCAAATACAGTGAAAGCAGGGGTTATACTATGGGGGAAGGACATACAAAGCAACAAAGAAATAATCTTATAAATGTGTTAAAAACAATCGCATGAAATTAAAAAAAAAACATTTGAATATATATCTTAGGGCTCATTTCCCAACATCAACTTATCTGAACTTTTCTGCTTGACTCAGACATATACTAGATATTGCAATTACGGGAAACCATGGAACCTATGTTTCTTTGGGCCTGGCTTACTTTATTTAATATAATTTTTTCCAAGCCTTTCCATTTCCTAACAAATGGAGCAATGTCATTCTTTCTGATGGAGGCATAGAATTCCATTGTGTATATATGCCACATTTTCTTGATCCATTCATCTACTGAGGGGCATCTGGGTTGGTTCCATATCTTAGCTATAGTAAATAATGCTGCCATAAACATAGTTGTGCTGGTAGCTTTAGTGTGTTCTTGTTTGGAAAGTAGTATGGAGGTTCCTCAAAAGACTCCACATAGAGCTCCCCTATGACCCAGCAATCCCACTTTTGGGCATTTACCCAAATGTTTACATTCTATTATTTCTAAGGTTTACTTTCCTATTTATTTTTAGTGTGATCAATTCTAGAAGAATAAAATTTTAAAAAATGCCAGCCACAGTGATTCATACCTTTCATCCTAGCTTCTTAGGTGTCTGACATTAGGAGGATCATGGTTATCCCTCATTGAAAGAAGTAATAGCAAATGCCTATCCCAACAATGACAGGAAGCTTCAAATTGGCAGAGTGGTGAAGGAAAAATGAAATAGAGGCATGGTTCATTATTAGGCTATATATACCTGCCTAAAAAATGTGAGCCTCTGAGTTCAAACTATAATACAAACAGAAAAAGAGTTGGACCTGTAACTCCTCTGTACAGTATGTTCACAAATAAAATTAAATTAAATTAAAAAAAAAAAGTCCAGATTACATTTATCAAATCTCTGAGACAGTTGGTAATTAAGGCAAGTTATCAAGTCAGATGTAAAAATCAGAAGCCCTTGATTGTTTAAAAATGGAGCCCATACCTAGGTCTTTATCTGGCAGCTGCTTCAACAGATTATAATGAAGAAGCAAGTCCAAGGAAGTTGTTTATTTCCTTCTTTTGCTTTCGTTTCACCTAAATCCATTTGAAATACTATCACTGAATCTCATCTGTCAAGGAGTTGATTTTGTATGTCAATGAATTTTGAAGTTATTTTGATTTGGAGACTTGTGGCAACATACTGAGCTGTCAGTCTATAATGGGTTAAAGGCAAGTTTGTTTCAAACAAAGATAAGGCTCAGGAAATTCAGAGGTGCCAAGATAATTTTGAGCTTTGGATGAATCAGTAAGTGAAGCCAGATAAGTCAGAAAGAGATAAAGTGACTTAAAGGATAGGTCTGACTGAGAGTCAAGAACACTTCTATTTGCCCCAGATGTTGTCCACTTACAGTGGTAAAATATTGCCAAATTCAAACTGATTATGGAGCACTTTGCTATCTAGAGGAGAGAGATATTATATAGGAATTACGAAGGGATAGATGTAGTTTGCTCTTATTACTTGGTTTTTCTTTTCTATTTTTCTCTTTCATTTTTTTCTTTTCTTCAAGATACAAATCTCACAAGTATCCCAGGCAGGTTTTAAACTGATGATTCTCTTATTTCTGCCTTCTTTTCTGGTTTTTGGTCGATTGTGACACTTGAACTCAGGGCATGTGTGCTGTCTCTGAGCTCTTTTGCTCAAAACTAGTGCTGTAGCACTTTGAGCTGCACCACTACTTCCAGTTTTCTGGTGGTTAATGGAGGTAAAAGTCTCATGGGGACTTTTCTGCCCGGGTTGGCTTCCAATAGTGATCCTCAAATCTCAGCCTCCTGAATAACTAGGATTACAAGCATGAGCCACCAGCGCCCAACTCAGCCTTCTTAATAGCAAGAATTGTAGACATGTGCCACTATTTCTGGTTAGTAATAGGTACAATGATATAATACAAGAACAAGTTTCTGTAGGAACCCAGTTGACAATCACTGTAAAATAAGCCCTTCTTCACTCATTATACAAAGGTTTGCTGTACATCTACAATTTTGTAGGCACTAGGTGTAGATACAGTGGTGGTGAATTTTTTAAAAGACATGACTCCTGCTTTCTTCATATTACAGTTTAAGGGCAAATAAAACTAAGCAATTATGGTTAAGAGCTGTGAATAACTTAATATTTCTGGTACTATAGAAACTAACAAGAAGTAGGCCTCACCTTTTTACCTTACTTGGTTATATGCTTGTAAATGTATGAGTGTATGTGTAGGTGTGTATATGTGTATGTATGTATACAAGCTCACTAAAACAAACTGCTTTAACAAAAATCAAAATCAATAAAACCAACAAGAAAACCCACCCTCAAATCACAGTGGCTAAGCATAGTCAAACTCCCTTCTGCACTGTAATAATGGGATACTTTGAGAAAATCTGCTCTTTCCACTTATCCTTCTCATTTTGACACTGCCTTAACTTACTTTGCATTGTTATAAATTATTTTAAGTATATTTTCTTTTTCAATAACTACCTTTTGAGACTTTAAAATCTTAGCTATGTTTGTTTATCAGTGTTTATCAAAGGTCTGTTGAAGATAATTTCATAGATGTGTGTAAATTCTTAAATAGTACAGCAGATTCAAAGTTGAATCATAGCTAAGTAAAAGAAAATGTATTGCTTTTTAAACTTTATTATTATTATTATAACACAAATACCTAAGGAAACCTAAAAAAGAAACAAGATTTACTTAGCACACAGTTCTGCAGATTCAAGGTCAAGGTGTTAATAGCAGCTTGGCATTGGTGGATTTCCTCATTATGGATTGCATTACAAAGGAAGAGGTTAACCTATGAAAAGAGAATTAGAGGAAGAGCCAGTATGTGATTTCCCACTAGACCCCAGCTTTTAAAGGACCTACCACTTTTCAAAACCCAACACTGAGAAAACTTAAAGACAATGAGTGAAACACACACACGACTCTGTCTCACATTTCTTCAAATCATTTGTTGGTTTTGTTTTGTTTATTTTGAAATAGTGGGATATGAATTCAGGACCTTGTGCTTCAGCACTTGAGCCATTCCACCAGCCATGGTCCCTAAAATTATAAATTAAATTAAAACAATTGAAGATGGAAAAAAATAAATGAATGGATGGATGAATAGAAATGAAAAGCGAAGCTGTGCATTTTCTTAAGGGATAATTTGGAATATAGATTTTATTATGCAGTGCAAGCCTTTGCAGGTATTTTATCAACAAAGTCTCTTCTAAATGTAATAACAGTACTAATTTCAATTGAAACCAGTGAAAAAAAATAAAGCTTATTCAACTATAATAATTCCAGGAGAATCTGTCTCTGGTTATGATTGGAAGCCTCTGGAGACCTTAAAAGTAAGAAAGAGGAAACTCAGCATTATAGAGTCAAGAATTAAAGTTAAGTTCCAGAAAAGATTTATTTTAGAAAATAGCTCTCATCTAGCTGGAATTACAGGACAATGAAAAAAGAGAAATTTAGTTGCAACAAGTCTAATAAATGCATGATAATTTCTCATTATATATAAACAACCAGATTCAAGCTTTTATACTTTTCTATAACAATTTAGTACTCTGTGAAAAAAAGACAAATATTTTGCCATTGAAAAAAGCATCTTCTGTTCACATCAGAGTCTAACTCAGTGTGCATTATGTCTCCTCTCATATTTGTAGCAAGTGCATTTTGAAAATATGATGCTTTTAAAGAGTTCTGGAAATATAAACCCCATAAGCAATCTAACCATTCTTTGCTCATTTACTAGTTGTTCTTCTTGACATAATTAAAAAAGATGGTTCCAGTGATCAGGGATTGTGTACTTCTCAGTGATCAGGGATTGTGTGTACATCTCAGTTATAAGTTTCAGGTAAAATCTCAAGTTTCAACATTTTCATAGCTCTAGGTCAGATAGTATTTTCAATTATCAAAACCACACTCTTGAAGACAAGCATAATTTTTGTAGCTTACTTATAAATTTGTAATTTTAATGACTTAGTTTATGCTGAACATGAATAATAATCTATTACCTATTAAAGCTGGAGAGCACCAGAAGTTACTAATATGATTTACAATGCACTGCAAAGCTGAGAATCAGTATTAACTTACATTTTAGAGATTAACAGTAGAGTAGTGTAAACAAGTATTTACATTAATTAAGGAAACAGGAAGCATTGGGTAGGGAAGTATTATGTGTAGAAAATAATTCTCTACTAACCAGAAAGCTTATGTTTTGTAAAAAGAATTCTTGGCACTTATTGAATTCTATCTCAAGATCTGTTCACTCATTTGAAAGACAATGAGGGATTTTTAAAAGCTTATCTACACACTTCTGATGGCTTTTTTTCAGTTCTTGCCAGCTTACCCTGTGTTTAAAGCAAGATCAGTTGGAGGATCTTTACTCAAAGGAGAGAGAATTTGAAGTATTCATGTTACTATTTTTTCTTTTCTTAAATTGCTTTTGTAGACCAAGACATTTATTAGTGGGCTTTGACAGATCTTTAAAACTTACAAAATGACCCTGGAAAGATAATAGGCTAACTTTAGATAATGTTCAAATTCCTCAGCTGGTATTCAATCAGCAATCCCCTCCCCCGATAATCTGTACTCATCATCCTATGTGGTCTCATAGTGCTCTTCTTTATTAACATGGGCTTTGGTGGGTGCTTAGTTTAAAATGGGTCTTAAGAGAGCTACTGTTTCATTTGGATTAAGATGTTTTTCAAGTCTACTTTTATTAGGTAATCAACTTCAGTTTCCATTACGTGACATAGTAAGTACTGAAATTTAACTTGTTCTTCAAATGCAGTTCATCTTTATTTCCTTCGATGAAGCCCTTGACAATTAATCTAGTTCATGCTGTTCCCCACATACTGGAGCATCCATAGTACTTCGTATATATCTATGCTTGGATGTCTACTGTATAGGAATATTATTCTCTAATATCTTACATAAATTACATACTTTAAAAATGTATAAGCCATTGGTCTTAAAATAAACAGCACTTACATTTTAATACTAGAACCAGCAGTGACAAAGGTTAGAAGTTTTTTTCTAGTTAAATTATGGAATTGGAAGATGCTATCTCTGTTAGGAAAATGGAGAACAGAAAAGGAATAGACCAGACTTGATTCTTAACAGGCTAGGACTGTTCATTGCCAGTGGGGGTACAGATCTTCCTACAGGTATGGAGGTTGTCCAAGGGGCTGGATTTGGGGTCAGGCTTATATGGGTCTTAAAAAGGAAGAGAAAAAATTTAAAAATAGGCTTAGTATCTTGGGGGCCAAGGGCAGTGTCCTTAGCCAGGCCCAAAATGGAATGGTTGGCCTGGGGTGATGGGGCTTTCAGCTAAGCCAAAGTCAGAGTGACCTGGCTATAGACAAGCACTTGAACTTGCACCTGGTGTTTATCTTGACCTGTGGTAAGGCAGGAGTCAATCCTTCCTATTCTATCTTTAAATACATAAAAAGATTGAGCTAAGAGGGATGAGATAAGTCCTTCAGGGTCTTTTGATACATGAAAAGATTTGACTGAGAGGTAAGCAACATGGAGTTATCATTTGAAATCCTGGAAAATATAAAAGTTGAAGGATGTTGTGTTCTTCTCTGGTTACTTACCGCTGACCTAGGGGTGCCAAGGAGTCACTGGAACTGGGGTCCTCAGGGTCCAGTTCAGCACTGGACAGAGCAAGGCAGTGTAAGCAGCCTCAGGTTGCCTGCAGGAATAGAATGGCCTTGATTTGGTCCCACGTGATATCCTGATGAGACCTTTTATCTTGTTAAAGAGAAACTTTTGAAAAAGGTGAGATCAGGCAAAAGACTGACAAGGTGACAGGACCAGTTGATATCAATGACAGGAAAGCATATCCTGGGGCACAAGCTAGAAAAGTTCCCTTTGGAGCGTAAACCCAGTTGTAGCCCTTTACAGGTAAGGAGGAATATCCATGTAACTGGACTGGGGCAGAAAGGGAGTATCTAGGGTTTCTGGTGATTGGGTAGAAGAGAACATGGTGGAATAGTTAAGAAGCTAGGGCTGGATTGGTCTGCTTAAGGGCCCAATGGGAGGCCTTGATCATTTCCTGTAACTGGACTATAGGCATGTATCTGGACTATAGAGTATGGATGGGAGATCCAGGAAGGTGCCAAGGTAAATTATCCTGAGTCCAAGATTCACTATAAATAAAAATGGCAGGTAACAAAGGCAAGAATGTATATTCCTATCCAGTTAGATGGTAGTCAGGAATGGACATTAGATAGGCATGCTCATGAACTATTTTCTTTTGCTCTCCTGGCTCTGGTTAATTTTGAAAGGGCAAGCACAATGTGACTCCATTTAGAATTCTGCACAGTTTTTTCAAACTGTGTCTGGATGGATTCTCATTGCCAGGACAAGCTTTGTCCTGGGGATGTCTGCTTCTTTCTGAGATCCCTTTTGTCAGTGATGGGGCTTGAACTCAGGGCCACCACTTCAAGAATTCTGCAGGTTATTTAGAGGTAAGAGTCTCATAGGGACTTTTCTGCTCCGTCTGGCTTCAAACTGCAGTCTTCAGATCAAATGAGCCTTTGTCAATGTTAGGTTTTAAACAAGAGGTGACTGAGTAAGAACCACACCATGTACGTGGTATTCAGGTAAGGGGTAGGTTTATTCAGTAGACCAGCTGGCACCAGGCCAGGTTGGCACTCCACTGGGATAGCAAAGAGGGCATCTGGCCCTGGGCTAGGCCTTATCTAGGGTAGGAGAGGGGGAAGGAAAGTGTGGCCAGGTAAAGGGAGGTAGGACCAGGTAAGAGGAGGTGGGACCAGGTGGGAGAAAAGTGTGACCATATCAGATCCAGATGTACCTTAGCAGATGCAGATACGACCTCTTCCAGGTGTGCCAGTTGCCTAGGTAACGCAGGTACTGGGCCGGGTCTGCTCGCCATCCAGGAGCGGACCTAATAGTCAACAGCCCCTTTACTACAATTGAAGCAACATGGAGATTGGTAGAAATAGCTAAGTTTGACCAATAAATACTTTCAAGTTATTTATCCCTCTGTGGGTAGATTGAATTTTGCATAGGAAAAAATCTGTATTGACAAATGCAGTAAACATGAGAGTTTTGAAACAGCAACTGATTAAACAATCTAGTTAGTTTTTAACTGAACATAGCGTTTTAAGATACTGATTAAGATTGAAACAGTTGTCAGCTTACTTGGGAAACATATTAAACAGGAAAAAACAGCATTTAAGTTAAAAGGTGTTCATTTGAAGGACTTTGGCATAAACAAATACTTAAGTGAACTTTGGTTAAGTTGCCACTTAGTTATGTGTGACAAACTTAATATTGCAAAAACAATTACTTTCATAGACTGACATAAAAAATGTGATTCTGGCTTTCAGTATGTAGTAGGAAGACCCTTACTCAGGCAGGCAAGACCACCTAGTCGTCCAGAGTGACAGAGCCCACCGCAACAAAGTTGTTAATAAAGAAGCAACTTTATTGAGAAGGTTCCTACACTGACAGGCCACAGCACAGGCTCGGAAGCTGATACTGCGACCCGAGCAGCCCCCATTCTTTGTTTTTCAAAGGCAAAATCCACGAGTTCCAGCCTGGTCACGCACAGGTGACCAATGGGATCGTAATACACACAAAGGATTTTATGGTCATACCAGACTACACACAGGTGGCCAATAGGCAGAGTTTACAGTAAGCATGTGCAAAAGGCAGGGTTTACCATAAGCATGCGGTGTCACCAGTTGGAGCCAGCTTACAACGATTATGGGTCAGTCCTTAACTGAACAATCAAGGTGGGTTAGGTTGTTAAGGAGAGGGGGACCTAGAGGCATTCTTTCCATTCCAAGAACTGGGCTGGTTGGAGTCAAGGTCAAGTTAACCTTGTTTAGAGGGTTTTTTTTTTCCCCCTAAAATCCCTAAAACAAAAGCAAAGCCTGGAAAGAAGCTGTACCAGCTCGAGTCTCCTCTACTTCACAGTATAAATTATAGCCAAATTAATTACATACCAACTTTACTCATAGGCTTTATCTTTCTAGGCATATTCATACCATTTGCTACACCTAAGACAATTCTTACTTCTCAAATAATTTCTTATCCAAAGGAAGAAAATTTTTGTTTCCTCAATTCCTTTTCCAAGGATTTACTCTTTCCTCTTTCTTTACATTTCTCCTTACTGGTTTTCTCCATACAGCTGGTAAGGAATAGGGCTGCATCTCATTCCTTTTACTATTTCCATTGATAAAGATTTTTCCTCTTAACAAGCATCACACTTGATTCATACCATGATGACAGTTTTATGCATCAATTTGAGGTTATTTTGAACATGATCACACACACACAATTGTGCACAAAGTTCTATGATGTGCTTAAACAGCAACAAACAAACTACAAGGCAAAACTCAAGGCACAAAACTTCTGCCAACATCAAACAGAATTTAACAGAATCTCCAAGCTTTAACAAACTTTGATATCAAGAACAGGAGCAATTTTGTTAATGAGATATATTAGCATATGAATTGACCTTTGAACACCTAGATTAGTGAAGCAATAAGCTTGTTGGAAAAATGATGTAGATTCCTGTGAAAACCTACCAAGTGGTTTTTGTCTCTTCCTAGTTGTCAGTCTCTAGGACCTGCAGAGAGAATGGGGGTAGGAGAGGGAGGCATCCTCCAGGAAGCCTTTTACAGCCTCCTAGAGGAGTTTTGCCTTAATGGAGAAATTAAGAATACAGGTTCTGAAGTGAGAAGATGCAGGAAAGAGAAAAGGAATGGATTAGTGTACCAGTCCCAAAGGCAAGATTGGATTTGTTTTGGGTATGCTCTCTGTTGCTGTTCACACAGCGAGACCTGAGAACTCGGTGTCTGGTAGGCAGAAAGGGACCATACCATGTGGGTATAGACAAAGTTTATTGAAACATCATACACTTATATAGGGCATAGGGGCATAGAAGGCAAAGCTGTAGTCAGGGGCCAACCCCAGGACAAGAAAATGACCTTAAAGGTAAACAATTCTTGGTGAATGTGGACAATTATCAAGTCATTCAAGGTAACAAAAAAGGAAGCAGGGCACAGGTGGGGCCCCATTTAAAAAACACAAAAGGAATGTTGAGGCATAGTTCTACACAATTAACTAGGAGGAGCACAAATTGCACTTCCTGCCTGGCACTGGCGAAGTACCTTTGCCCCCTCCGCGTGGAGGAAGGGATGTCTTCCTTCTCCTGCCCCCCCCCCCAGTACCTCACCAGAGGAATGCATGCCAGCACACACCCTCATGGCACACAGGACTCAGATGGGGTCTTGTGAGTCAATGCCTTCAACACTAATTGCTCCCATTATTGGATTTTGGGGTGGGAAACGGAGAGAAGCAAGAGAGACAAGCTGAACCAGCATGTTTGCCAGGCAGCCACAGTCAGTGATGGAGTTCAAGGAGGTCTGTTAGCTTATATAAAGGAAGTTGTTTTCTTTACCTTTAGAGGCTTAAACCCCACCCAGCAACATAGGCAGGCAGGCAGGCACGGGGGCAACGGAAGTTTGCTTAGAGCAGACAGTTTTCACTTAGAGAATCCGGGCCAACTGCACAGAGGAAGAATGTAGTTACAAGAGCAAGGACGGAGAAGACACTTGAGTTTATGGAACCTGTGATCCAGGATGAATAGCCTTCAAAAGGGTCCCATTCTGCATCTCATTCTCAAGGGCACAAATTGAAGGACTATCTGCAGGAATAGAGGCAATTTAATGGTAAATGATCTCCAGTCTGGAGGTTGTCAGAGGGGGGGGAGGGGAGATAGGAGTTTGCTACAAGACAAAGAAAGTTACCTTTCTAGAGGAGATGTTTGAGAAGGTTATGGCAAAGAAGGACTTGGTGAGCAGGACAGAACAGGGAGTCCTCTGAAGTGGAGGTCAAAGGACTTGGTGGGCAGAAAAGGACAAGTGGATAGGGGGGTCTCTGGAGCAGAGGTAAAGGAGGGCTTGGCTCTCGGGGACCTCGGACCCCTCACTGTTTTGTTGGAGAGTTGTTTAAAACAGTCAAAAGTTTGGAATTCAGGCCAACAGTGGCCATTGTTTAAATGGTAGTAAGGCCAGATTTTAGTAAACCAACAAGTCAGTTTTCTTTCAGGATAAATCAGTCAGCCAGAGAGTCTTAAGATTAGACTGCGGGCAAGCCAATGGGATGTCTTTGGGAGACAATTTGGAGCCCATTTTGGAAAATTTGATAGGAATATGGAGACTTGTCCTGCCACTTCAGGTGTCCCTTAGAGTTTGGGAAAGCGAACAGACAGTCCAATAATTTGGAGCGGGCATCCCCAAAGTCAAGGTTAGAGTAACCTGCCTGCAGAAAAGCATGTGAGTGCAAAACTGGTGTTTTGCTTGACCTGGTGGAATAAGGCAGATGCCAATCCTTCAGTCTCTGCCCTGGAATTAGGGGAAAATGCTTTCAGAAGAAAATGTTCATTTCTTCATGGCACATCATGTCCTTACTCCCAAGTGAAAATTTTTAGCTTGATAGCTCACTTCATTTGAGTGACTTGATATCAACTGCCTTCCTTTTAGATACATTTAAATTCTGTCTCCAAGGATGTTTTCCACTGGCAAATAGAATAAAACAATGTTTTTTTTTAAAAAAATATAATTATTTCAGATGAGGTCTAAAAGTGTTTGCACCAATGTAATCAATGTATGGTTCTCTAGGATGACTATTAAAGAAAGAAGCTTTTTTCTATATTAATTCTTGTATATTGATTATATATACCCATGATCACTGTGTTTACATGAGACATGTATAAAAGTGAATATCTAACTTACTGTTCCAACAAGAATACAATGTCAGGAGCATTACTTAGATTACATCTCTATGCCTCATATTCTTAATAAATCAAATGGTTGGGGTGAGATTTCTTTTATAAAATGTTCTTCAGATTAAATGAGAATACATGGAAAGTATTATGCATTGAGATTGTTCTCTATTAAGTACTCACACAATACATCTATTGTCATTGTTACTGCTCTAATTACTTACTTAGAAATACTTATTTGTGTCTACTATTTTGCTCACTTCCTGTGATTGAATTTTATATTTTAGACATGAACTATATTTCAGTCACCACATAGAACACACACTCCTGCTAAATCATATATAACTGTTTCCACGCTTACTCTTTTGTTCAAAGTCTCTTAATAGCTTCCTATTAAATTCTGTTACAGGTATAAACCCCTTGATGGCAGTGTCAAGACTTATGCCCTAATACATTCCTTGACATAAAGCACTAAGCTTCCATATAGTATCAGGTATCTTATAAATTATGTTAATAAATGATAATGATACCATATGAACTGTATCAAAGAATTAACAGGAATCTGAAAGACACTTAGTGGAAATTCCCTTCTATGTTAAAATAAAACTATTTTGAAGTCACATGATGATTGGCTATAATGCAGAACTACCTGTGAAGCAATTGGAAAACTCACCTCTTCTAAAATGAGCATGGTCAACTGATACCATTAATAAGCAAACTCAGGGATCACTGCCTTGACCTTGTATATAGATGAAAACAATAGTTTAAGAGATGGAAGCTTTCCAGTGGTTTAAAAAATGGTCAGAGGTTGTTCTACTTGAATAACCTTACTATCCATGTTGAAAATGGGACAAGGGAGCAATCAAATCTAAAGTAGAAAATTACAGCCCAATTTGTTTCCAGGTCTCCTCTGTTTCTCCTTTTGGAGTCTAAAGCCACTGGCTTACACCAGCACAAAATGTACTAGGGAATGAAAGACTTTGGCATTTGACAGAGCACACTGTCCAAGTTCTTATCGTTCACTTGACCTAAATTAATGGCAGCATTCATGACAAGAGAGTAGCAGTAATGTTAAAGCACATTAAACTGAGACCTTTCATCTCTTTGGCATTATGTTCTCTTTTGAGATTTCTCGTTACACAAAGTAATGAAAAAACCAAATCACTATGTACATCTGTGTTTGTTGGTACTTGACATTTGGTTTTAAAGTGAGATTTAGGAGGACCCTTATTTAAACTGGGTTGGACTCTCCTGTGAACCAATTTATTGGCTGCCATTTAGGTTTCATTTCTACAGTTGAGCATCCAGTGGCCTCAATGTAAGATTAAAAGGCTCTCATCTTTTACTATACACACTGCATTCTGCAACATTATTCACCTCATTCACACTGAAGAGTGGAATTAACAATGTCTCAGGACCACAGACATGGCACTCTCTGCCACAGTGTTGAGTTAGAGGAGTTCTGGAATATTATTGCAGTTGTCATTGGTTCACATACATATTCATTATTCTCTCATTGAAGACCTTCCATAATCTGGCCCTGATTTGCCTTATTATTTCCTAAAATCCATTGCACATTCACTATACATGATAGTTTCTTAACAAATCATATTTCTCCTTGTTTCTGGCCTTCCTCATTGTACTTTAATCAAACTTACATCTTAACCCATCCTTCACAGACTATTGAAATCCCACCCTTTGAAAGTTTTCCTTGTGCTCAGGTATTCCTCTCTACATTCTCTCTTTAATTTCTTTGGTGCTACATACTACATGCAAGTCAGTGGACAAACAATTTACATGGGTAGACCTGTTTAACAAGATATTGGTGGTGACATCAGCAAGGATTTGATCCTATTATAGATATACAGCTTCCAAATTGTGCAGTACATTATGGTAAGCTCAAAATCAACAGTTACTGATTTTTGATTGAGAGATTGATTGGCCTTTGAAATGGTTTATTCAGTGACAATATATAGCCTCTTATGAGGAGAGGGTTTTGAGTACAGAATTTCAGGATGAATGAAATGTGCATTGAATTTTATTAGAAACTGGGATGATATTATTCTGGGAGGATAATACAATGGTGAGGTTGTGTGTGTGTGTGTGTGTGTGTGTGTGTGTGTGTGTGTGTGTGTGTGTGTGTGTGTGTGTTGCTACTTTTAGCTGTAATGGAATCAGTAAAGCCTTATCTGATTTAACATGGAATCCTTTGGTAAGCATCTGCTGGGTTTCTAATCTTGAAGACCAGAAAATAAAAGTGGAATTTCAACTGGAGTATCTATTTTTAGGAGTGCTGTTTTAGGCATATGTTTTCCTATGAACTACTCAGAACCCAACTCTATGTGTAAGATATTTGCTAACACAGGATAACCTCAAGCAATTGTAGCTTTGTGACACAAAAATATTTTTTGAGACTTAAGAAGGTTTTGTAAAAAGATAAGCCAGACAGTTAATATGGAGAAGGGTTAAAGAATTTGAAAGATCCAGCACATATTATGAGATTGTTGTACTTTAGACTTATAACTTGGATTTTTCTAAACAATATTCATAATTCTAAGATTTTTTTCCATTAAAATTCCATTTATTCCATAAAAAACCTTCCATATGTACTTTTTCCAAAAAAACATTTCATTAATATTTTCACTTAGCTTTAAATATATAAAAGTGTGTATATTTCAGCTTACATTTTAAAGAATGAATAGTATTTTATTTTATTTTTCCCATACAAATTAATATCAACTTAGTCTTGTGTTTCTCTATAAATACTTTAAAGAAAAATGAAATTCAAACACTTGGATTACAGAACTGAAAAGTGTTGGGAAATTTTGAAAGTAATTTACATTTTTTTATTAAAACTGCTCAACCAAGCTGTGTGCTAGTGGCTCACATCTGTAATACTAGACAGTTAGTGAGCTGAGAGCTCTGGAATGTGGTTCCAAGACAGCTGTGTAGGAAGGTCCATGAAACTCATCTCCAATTAACCACTCAGAAAATGCCAGAAGTGGTGCTGTGTCACAAGTGGTAGGGCAACTTGAGCAAAAAAACCCTCAAGGACAACACCCAGTCCCTGAGTTCAAGCCTCAAGGCTAGCAAAAATTGCTCAAGTATGCTCAAGTGACAATTTACTTATATGCTACTTTATTAATAATCACAACACTCTGTACTTGCTTTCTTCATGGAAGATAAATTTCTTTTATTGGGACTGGGGTACTGACATGTTCCTATATTCTCTTTGGTGAAGAGTGCCATTTTAATGTGCAATATCTGGCAGAAATTAGGGGATTTGTGGCCAAGAAATAGAAAACGCTAAAAGTTCTAATTCTGTGCACTGGGACTCAGGAAACATGAATTCTAGTTGTATGAAAATCTGGAATTTCATATCATCATTGATTAAATTACTACTAATTGAGATAAGTAAAAGACACTGAAATGAGTATTAGGGATAGAGTAAAATAAAATATGTTGAATTCTTGCCCTAATGGAATTTATACTCCATTGGTGAAGACTCACATTATTAAAATAATCCTACATAAAAACTGTAACATGACACCAGTTAGAGTATACATAAGAAAAAATACAGTGCTATATAGGAGTATGCTATAAGGAAATTTGACCAAGTCAGAAGTCAGAATAACTTTCCCTGAAGAAATGATACATTAGTTATGATGTAAAATTAAAAGAGCTGAGACCTGATCTTGGGTTAATGATAAGGTAAGGAGCTATAAAGGATAAGTCAAATTTCAGGTTTAACTATATGGATAGTAATTTATACCTTAAAGTAAAAAACTTATAGAAGAACTATGATTGGGGGGCATGAGAATAATAGAGAATATTCATTTTTATCATATTTGTTAAGCCCAAGTGATTTCAAAAAAGTATTTGTACCACCATTTCAAAGTCAGTGAGAGTAGGGTGGTGATGTATTTTCTAAAGCAGTATTTGGAAAGTGGATAGTATTTTTGGCTTTGTGTGACATGCAGTCTCTGTTTCCAGTGCTCCACTCAGCTACAATGGCTGGATTAAAGCATTAACAATTCTTAGACCATACCATCTGAAATCTACCAATTAATTTGGTCAATGACATGACATAATCTGTCAATTCACTGAAGTACTGATTGTGATATGCATTAATGAGCCAAATTGATAGCATTTGACTTTGTCCTTGTCACCCAATAGTTATCTGAGATGCATTTCCCACATCATCCATTGGTATGTATTTTTCTTATGGCCAGTGTGCAATAAACGCTTATGTGGAGATGGGTAGAAACATATAACAAACATTCAAAGCTCACCATATTAAGGTCTTTAGTAATGTGCTTATTTTAAGGTAAAATAATTTTCTGCTCCTCAACATCAACAATGATCATCCAGGGTTTGATCATGACTTCTGTAATAAATATGCAAAATGAGGATTCAGAAATACATGGCTTATGGTAATTGGTTGAAAAATTGACTATCTCACGAAAATGTAAATCTTTTCATCAAATCATACCCATTATTCATTATTATGAAACACTACTCTATTTCCATTTCTTATGGCTTCTTTTTTTTTTTTTGTCGGTTGTGGGGCTTGAACTCTGGGCCTGAGCGCTGTCCCTCAGCTCTTCAGCTCAAGGTGAGCGCTCTACCACTTGAGCTACAGCGCCACTTCCAGTTTTCTGGTGGTTTATTGGAGATAGGAGTCTCACGGTCTCTCCTGCCCGGGCTGGCTTTGAACCGCAATCCTTAGATCTTAGCCTCCTGAGTAGCTAGGATTACAGGCGTGAGCCACCAGCGCCCGGCTCTTATGGCTTCTTATGAATGAATATATGAAAGCTAAGCCTAAAGCCAAATATATTTTTCAGAAAAAAATCTTTGAAATTGCAACAGGTAAGTTGACATTTCTTTGATTTATTTAATGAGAGACCTTATCTGATGTGTTATATTATTCTTATTTAATATTTATAGAACTCTACAATGTAGGATGGGAGAAAGGGAAAAAACAATTTGTTACATTTTAGTTTATGAGCAAGAATTTTAATGGAAGCATTGAATAAAGCCACTCACTCTGTCCATTATGACTATAACATGGCCAATATTATAGGTCAGATTTCATTAAAGTGAAAAAATGTCCAAAAAATTAACTGAAAAGGAAGAAAGACTTATTTTGGTCTGTAATTTCGGAAGTAATCCATGTTTGATCCATTGCTTTTTTGTGTGAGGCAAAGCAGAACATCGGGACAGAACAGTATATGGAGGAAAGTTACTTACCTCATGGCAGCCATAAAGCAGAGAGAGAATGAGGCTAAAAACAAGATACCCTTTTCAAAGTACAGCTTCCATGTCTGACTATTTTCAACTTACTCCACCTACTAATGGTCCATTCAGTTAATAGTCCATTCAATTAATCCATTGATGAGGTTAGCATCATCAAAATCCAATTATAGGTCAATAATGTCACTAGCCTGAGACCAAGCCTTCAACACATGAGACTTTGGAATAATTTTATATCCAAACCATAACAAAATCTTAATTGTGTAGTAAAAATCTAGAAGCCAGGAAGACAGGGAAGGTATAAGAAAAATATAGAGATTCATGAAGCTCTTGATAGTCAAGAATAAACATGTTACTGTCCCCAGAGAAGACCAACAATACATGAAAATCCCAATAACCAAGCAAACATGTATAAAGGAAAGTGAGCAGTAGATACATTTGTAAATGTCACATCTAGTTCTATCAGGAGATAGTTATCTAACAAAATCGGAGCCAGAGTTCCATTCCCTAGTAGATTTGGAGTGAAGGTGTTTTCCTGAGCTTTGAAGAACTGTAGTTTTGAGCAAGGGAGTTACTAGGTGGAAAAAAGGGACAGGACTCAGTTTTTTGGTAGCAGGCTGGCCTAGTATTCCTAAGGCCTGGAGTTTGATTCTCCTAGGCCCGCAGGCAAACAAGGCAGAAAAACAAGGGCATAGTACCTGGGACTGGAATAAAGGTTGGAGTTTTTTTTAAGGAACAATGCTAAAATACTAAAAGAGGCTACAGAGTCACAGCAGATCTATCTGCAAAGCAATTTTGATGTTAAATGATTAAATCTCTTAGATTTTAAAAAGTTTTAATTCCAAGATTAATTAACTAACAATATTGGTCCCAGATTCAAGGAAGGAGCATTGAACATGAATGTCAGGCCTTAGCAACATTACCTGCTCATATTTGAATGATATGGAGGTAAGAATCTATGTTTCCTATCATTGTTACATAAAAGCTTCAGATTTGAAATTTAGAAATTTAGTCAGTCATGAGAATCAGTGCATTATATGAAGCTTATTTCTCTCTTCCTCTCCCACTCTTCCTTTTTCTCTTCTTGCTTTGTTTCTGTCTTTTGTCCCTGTCCCTTCTGCAGAGCACACACACACACACACACACACACACACACTCACAAATCTGATGATCCTCAAAGTCAGAGCTGGCATAAATTTATATATATCCTCCCTTGTGGGATATGTTCTTCCTGGGCATTGTATTAGGAAGTAAAACCAAAGTCTGTTCCATGCTGTTTCTAGGAAATGTATGCTAGGTTTGTCAGGATAGAAACCAAAAGCATAGTATAAGCTTATCCAGGGATGGTCCTGTACAAAATTGCTGAATAAGAGTACAACTTACTCTTGCCTTTTCCCTCTTTAACTTAGTATGCTTCTCCAGAGCCTGGCATTTTGATACATACCTGTAACTCAAGCTACTAATGTGGTACATATCAGGAGGATTACAGTTCAAGATCAGCCTGCATAGAGTTGGTGAGACCCAATCTCACCTAAAAAATGGGTTTGGTGGTTTGTATCTGTAATTTCATCCATACCCAAGAATAGTCAGCAGAATCATGATCTAGGTTGGCTCCTGACAGAATTGTAAGAACCCTATGGAAAAGATAACTGAAGCAAAAAAGGATAATGTTGTGGCTGTGTTGTAGAGTACCTGCCTAGAAAATGTAAGACCCTTTGTTCAAAATTCAGTACTGTTACTAATTCCCTTCTTTCCAATATGGCAAATTTAACAGATTAAATTCAAACTTTTCTCTTCATTAATTACACTCACAATCACAGTCTTAATTTTTCTAGACTTATCATCAATTACTTTCTTTTATTCCTCTTTCTCTTTTTTTATTGTCAAGATGATATACAGAGGGTTTACAGTTACATAAGTAAGGTAAAAAGGACATTTCTTGTTGAACTTCTTACCTCCTCCCTCATTTTTCTCCTACTTTCCAATCCCCTCAATTTTCCCCAAGTTGTACAGATCATTTCCAACATACGGTCTTGTGAGTATCGCTGTTGCATTGGTTCCTCCCTTGTTCTTTGTCTCACCATTCTGTTGTTCCCCTTCCCTTTCCTAATTCAGATAAATGTATGTACAATACCAGAGTACCAACATCAAGTAGGATGACAACAGGGGATAAAATGTTCCTCAAACTCTTTAAGGAAATTGAAAGTAAAAGTTCACTACCAAACTCAATCTGTGAAACTAGCATAACCCTCCAAAACCTGACATAGACTCATCAAAGAAAGAGAACTAAAGACCCATTTCTTTGATGAACATTGATGCAAAACTTCTCAACAAAATTCTGGCAAATCAACTTCAACAATTCATAAAAAAAAATCATACACTATGATCAAACAGGATTCAATACAGGGATGCAAAGCTGGTTCAATATATGCAAGTCAATTAATGCAATTCATCACATCAATAGGAGCAAGGACAAGAACCACATGGTCATCTCAATAGATGCAGAAAGAGCATTTGACAAGATCCAACACCCCTTTATGACGAAGGCTCTGGAGAAATTAGGAATCCATGGATTCCTCAATATAATAAAGGCTGTGTGTGACAAACCTACAGCTAGTATTATACTTAATGGTGAAAAGCTAAAGCCATTTCCTCTAAATTCAGGAACGAGACAATGATGTCCGCTCTCTACACTCCTCTTCAATATAGTATTAGAATGCCTAGCTAGAGAAATAAGGCAAGATGCGAACATAAAGGGGATCCAAATAGGAAACAATAAAGTAAAACTATCCCTCTTTGCAGATGACATGATCTTATTGCTTTCTTATACTATGAAGAATAGTACAAAATTATTCATTATTTTGTTAATAGTACCAACAGGCTCCCAACACCCGGCATTTGCTTATATTACTTCCAACGCCTAGAAATTCATGGTAACTCTCCCATCATTGCTTCTTGAAATGATCTACTCTGCAAAGCCATATCACAGCTCCTCCCGTTTACTGTGAGATAGAGAACAAGTTACTTTATCTTCTCTAAACCTCAAGCATCTTATATATGAACTAGAAACAATATATGCTTTCTAGGTATAGGGAACTATTAGGTAACAAATGAATGAATTAGGTAACAAATGAAAAGCAAATAGAACTGTGGCTAGCACATATGGGAAAGCTCAATGTACTATAATTATGTATAGGTTTATGTCTTCTTTGTTCTAGATCTTCCATGAAAACCCTTCTTGATACTTTTTAAAAATGTTTTTGTCCTATTTCAACACTTAAATACTTTCTTAATTGTTACTCTGAAAATACTGCTAGAATTTATCATTTTAATGCTTTTTCTCTACCAGGCACTATATGAAGCACTTGGTGCACATGATCATTGTATCAAGTCCTTACCAATTCTCTGAAGAAGATACTAATAGCTGGTCCATTTTACAGATCGGAAATCTGACAATATCTTCTGCCACATTCCCATTCTTTCCAGATTCTTAATTCTTCTCCATATCTACAAGTAAAGCCAAAAATTAATTTATTCTTGTCTATATTCTTAGTGACTAGCACAGTGACTGCCATATTTTAGACTCTCAAGGGATTTACTGGTTGACTGAATCAATGCTGTTCCCTTGTTGCTCAAAGCCACCAACCACCTAGGTAAGCATGAACATTAGAGCTCATCAGTAGCTTTTTCCACATTAAATTTTATATTTTGCACATTAGATACCCTCAGGGCCCGATTTCTTCTGGACAATTGATAAATTAATCCTGATAGGATGATAGCAGTAGATAATTACTGTGAGTATGTTAATGTGTCACCCCTCCTACATAACTTATTTGCATTTTAATGGAGCAATTCTGGAGATAATCCCTTAAGGCAAAGGAATATATCTTGAGGGTGAGAAAGCCATTGTCAGTGCCAAGCTGCAGTTGTGGGGGTGGGAAGAGAAGGTGATGAAATGCAGGTCTCAGAAGTGACAACACTTATGTATTGTGCCAGCTTTCATGAATAATTTTTATAAGGCAAAATTAGATCTATTGTCATCTCTTCTTAGTTTTTTATTAGATTTGGTGATTCTCTAGAGCACAATATGAAGCCCTTTTGGGCAAAGACAAATAGCTAGGTCTAATAAGAGGCATAGTACTATGAAAATAGATTAATTAACTAGGATTTGAATTAAAGTTGTTTTTGAGATCAAATTTTGACAAAAATGTATTTTTGTGAAGAATTTCTACAAAGAGACCGCATTGGTCACACTGACTATAACTTTTCTTAAAGCTAGCAAGGGGCACATCTCAGAAAAGGAAGAAAAATATCTAATTTTAGATGCTTTTCTCATCTAGGCCTCAATTTAACTCATCACAGTATATTCTGTTTTGGTCAATTCTTTAAGTGATCTCTAAGAAATGTATCAACGAAGTCTTTTAAATGTTTAAATTCAACTTTCCCAGATGTATACATATAATCAGCTTTTACACAATGATATATTTTAGAACAAAAAAGATATTTTCAGATACAAAATGGTGTAACTGATCACAGAGAATTAATGCAAACGTTGCCAAATGGCACGTATATATGTATATATATGTATAATTTATTAGTGACTTAATGTGAATGTTTGAGATGATTTCTCAACAAATGTTTGAACAAAAACTACCAGAAATGTTGAAAGGTCCAGTAGAAATGAAATGTTATTAGCAAATGTATATATTTTATACATTCATCAGTTTTTTTATTTCTTACAAAAGATATCTTTTATCAACTGTTTTAATCTGTTTATTCTTACATCAGTAACAGACTCATTTGATAGCATTTTGTAACATCTTGAAACCAGGTAGCATTATTGTTCTTTTCTAAGATTATAATGGTTACTCTGAATCATTTTATACCTAAATTTCAAAATCATCTTGGTAATCTCTAGGAAAAAAGTCTGTAATTATTGGGTTGGAGATCTGGGGAGATGACATCTTAATGTTGAATTTTTCAATCATGGTCAATAGTGTATTTATTCATTTAATTAGATATAAATTAATTTCTCAGTAATATTTTATAATCTCAGCAGAGGTCTTAGACATATTTATTTTTTTCCTCAATTTTGACACTACTCTATAATTAGCATTTTACTTTGTGTCCGAGTTTCTCATTAATGGTATGTACCAATACAACAGATTTCCATGTCTTGACTATCAATCTTTCAGGGCTCATAATCTCTCTTGATTGTGAGACTGGTATTCCATCCAGACCTTCAGATTATATGTTGATAGTCATGCAGTTTATTCCTTTTAAGTATATATTCCTTTTAATTTTTTTTTGCTTCCCCTATTATATTACCTAGAATGCAAGTGGTGAAATCAAACATCCTTTCCTTCTTTCTGATCTTTAGGAGAATGATGTAGTCTTTCAGTTTGAAGTATGAAATTACAGATAAGTTTTTAATAAATGCCCTTTACAGGTTGAGGAAGTTCTTTTATTCCTACTGTGTGGACAAATTAAAAAAAAAATCCTGAGTAGGTATTAAATTTTGCCACATGTTTTGTTGCATGTATCAAAATGATCAGAATTATTCTGTTTGATCTGCTCCATAGTGTGAATTATGTTTTGAATGTTACAAATACTTGGAATCTGTCATAATTTCTGTTTGATTGTGATATATTATCCTTCATATCGTGTGTTATGACATTTGATAATACTCCATTCATGACTTTGTATCTATGCTTATGACAGATACTATTGTATAATTTTTGTTGTATTATCCTAGTCAGATAGAGTTTACTGGCCCAGTGAACTGAGTTGCAAATATTTCTTTCTTATCTCTTTCTGGAATAGTTTATGTAAATTTATTATAATTTATTTTTTAAATATTGAATAAATTTATCAGTTTGAGCTGGGTGCTATTGACTCCTGTTTGTAAGTAACCATAGCTACTCAGGAGGCTGAGATCTGAGCATCACCGTTCCAAACAAGCTTGATCAGGAAAGTCTGTCAGATTCCTATCTCCAATTAACTACCGGAAAATTGGAAATGGAGCTGTGGCTCAAAATGATAAAGCTCTAGCCTTGAGGAAAAAAACTCAGTGACAGTTCAAGGCCTTGAGTTCAAGCCCAATAACCACCAAGAAGAGCCCAAATATCGACATTGAAAATTATAGATTTGCTGTCTTTAATAGATACAAAAGTAATAAGATGTAATATTTCTTTCTATGTCAGTTTTGTCAACTCTTTTTAGAATGAGCATGTATTTTCTTTTTGTAAATTCATTCTGGCATTTTCATTCATACACATGGTATACCTCCATCAAACTTATTCCCCATCTCTCATCTCTCTCCATCTTCCCTCTTCTCCTCCTTCTTTAAAGAACTTCAACAGATTCATTGGTCTATTTTCATTTGACCTTATTTATACTAATTTATTCTTCCCTTTCCTCTCTCATATCCACCCCAAAACAGAGCCTTGCTTCCTTTCCTGTCATTTATTATTTTTATATTAATCGTACAAATATTAATAATAAAAATCATATTTATTATTATTTTGTTTTTATATTAAACATAGTAAGCAACACATGCATATATTGTTTAGCCAGATTAATATCACTGTTCTCTCTTCCTGTCCTCCCTACTCCACTATTATTGTTTATTTGTGTTCAGTAGATTTCCTTATTCTATCTTGTTTTATTAGCATATGTTAACTGTACAAGGAGGGTTTCAGTGAAGCATTTCTATACATTCCCTGACAGCTTTATGTTTAATTTATTATAAAGTTGTTTCTAAATGCCTAAAAATGTACAATGATGCCTCCACCTTAATTAGTGATATTTCATCCTCTTCAATAGTTATTAGTACTTGGTCAGTCCTGAATAATGTATAATTATTAAGACCCTCATTTTATATTTCATAGATTGTGTTTCTTAATCTCCAGACACATAATTTCTCTTTCACCAACTTTTTAAATTGTACCAAAAAATCCTTTTTCTCTCTATATGTAGCTACTTTTCATTTGGTGGTATTGGAGTTTAAACTTGTGCCTCATATTTAGTAGGCAGGCACTTTATCACTAAACTACACCTCTTCCCTCAAAAGGCTACTATTTTATTTCAGGGTTTTTTTTTCTTTACTAATATGGATGAATCAATTACCTTGAATCCAGCAAATTAGACATCAGAAATTACTATCACATTTGAAATTTAATAATATTCAATGATTCATTCTGGTGCTTTGCTGCACAGTAGAATGACTATAATTAATAATTTGTTGTGTATTTCAAAATAAGTACCACAGAGAATCTTAAATGTTTTATAACAAAGAAAGGACAAATGTTTCAGGCAAAAAAATACATTAACTATTCTGATTTCATTATTACAAAATGTATACATATATTGCAATATATTTTACTATTATAAAATCTATATAACTTTGTTAATTAAAAATAAAATGCAGCTACAAAATTAATATAGTTTTAATAATAAACAATGCAGCAGTTTAGTTTATCTGAAGAACCACCAAGAATTTGGTATTAATATAAATGCTTGATTTAATATTTCAGAGTTCATGGTTCAGATGTAGTTTCTTTTTTTATTGTGAAAATACTGTATAGAAGGGTTACAATTACATGGGCAAGATAATAAGTACATTTCTTATCAAGCATTGTTGCCTCCTTCTTTGTTTCCCCTTCCCATCCCTTGCCATCTCCCCTCCCCCCCAAAGTTGTAAAGTTTGTTTTTCGACAAAACTACTTGTACATCTCATAAGGATACAGGTGGACCCATTGCAACAATGAGATGTACAGATATAGTTTCTTATAATTCTGAATCATAACACATAAAAAAGGAAGTGTTTGTTTGAGAATAGTCCCAGAGTGCATTTCTTTCTTTCTTTTTAATCAAGTTTTTAATGCTTCACAAAATACATTCCTTTCTTAACTTCTTTTTTCTTAATTCAGTTTTTTTGTCATGGTGATGTGCAGAGAGGTTACAGTACATTTCCAAGACTTGAATATAGCTTGGTACTAGACTGCTTGCTTAGTATGTGCAGTGCCCTAGGTTCCATCCGTACTACTAAAACAACAAAAAATGAATTAAATGAAAGGATTTTTGTAATGACACACAGGTACATGCATGATGCATATGTCATCCATGTTCTGTTATCTTCCCTGCTGTCATTTTAATGTATTTTCATTGGGTCCTTTCTTATATGTTTCTGTTTGGTTCTTTAATTGGTTTTTAATTAGTTGTAACCTATAGGGTACATTTGTTTTTCTTTATTTAAAATTGAATTAAACAATATTTTCAAATTTCTACACAGATTTTTAACTGGGGAGACAGTCTTAGGGTCACTTTCAACTTTTTATTAATGGCTAATTGGAGGTAAGAGTCTCAGGGATTTTCCTGCCCCAGCTACCCCAATTGTGATTCTCAGATCTCAGCCTCCTGTATAGCTAGGATTACAGGTGTGAGCTACCAAGGTCTGGCTTACTTTCTAAAAATCTTTATTTGACTGTAAGTGATGTCACAACATTCAATGAAGGGATTATAGTAATATCTACTTAACTATCTTACTGAGCTTACTACTTTGACCCAGTGAATTCTTCCAGTTTGTCAATTCTATGTTGATATATCTACATGCATGTAACATCCCAATATAGACTGTATTCCTTAATTAAAAGAAACTCACAGGAGTGGAATTATAATCCAACATTAAAGAGGAAAGTCTCATGATGATTTTGATATATAGCTGAATATGCATTTCACTATCAGAGACAGTCTGCTCAGTGTTCAAAGTGATGATTAGTATTAGTTGTGTGAGATGTTAAATTAGTAATAATGAAGATGAAATGCTTGTGAGCTAAAGATCGTATCGTAACAGAAACAGGAAACTTTTTTTTTTTTTTTTGCTCAGTTGTGGGGCCTGAACTCTGGGCCTGGTTGCTGTCCCTCAGCTCTTCAATGCACAGTTAGCACTCTACCGCTTGAGCCACAGCACCAGTTCTGGCTTTTTTCTGCTTATATGGTACTGAGGAATTGAACCCAGGGCCTCATACATGAAAAGCAAGCATTCTACCACTGAGCCACCTTCCCAGCCCCAGAAACAGGAAAACTTTAAGTTCCCAGAAGTTTGGATTTTAAGGAATCTAGGAAAAAGAGCAGGATGTGGTAAAGGAATGGTAGAGCAGGAATTGTGCAATTGTTCAGTTCATTCCAGTGAAGAATGAAACGTTCTAGAGCACCTCAAGAAATCTTATTTTTTTCTCGCTGGTTCCAAAGCTTGAATTCAGTCTCAAGCTTGCTCAGCAGGTATTCTACCACTTGAGTCATAGACTTTACGGCCCAGGTTGGCTTAGAACCATGAATTTCTGAATCATAGCCTTCTGATTAGCTAGAATTAGAAGTATAGCCACCAGCACCTGGATAAAAAGTCCTACTTCTGAGAGATCTGAGATATGACCACTTGCAAAGATTCATATTCTTCAGAAAAGTTAGTTTAGGTCTGTTATGATAACAAATCAAAGCTGCAAACAAATCAATTGCTTCTTAGGTTGTTGGACATTGTATTGTCTTATATTCAGAGGGAACCATACCTAGTATCACGTAAGAATATCTCAAAGAGGGTGAAGTGTGAGTTAAGTCTTTCATCTTCTTAAGACAAAAGTTAAGTACTGTATAAAAGTGAAAAGTCCATTTTATTTTTTTAATAAGAAGTAAAGGTTATCCTGGCCATCATTTTCAGAATGATTACTGAAACAGTTCAAATATATATTGTGATACTATTGTACCTTCCCTGCCCAAGGAAAATGCATAACTTAATATTTCATTTTGGCTAACAGGAAGTTCTTTGCCTAAAGGAAACAGTGTATAGGAAATACTTCCTTATATAAGACATGTCTGATTTTGAATGGCGGTCTTAACAGTATTATTATTTCAAATTAATAAATAGTGGCACCTCTCCTTATATTCTTTTGTATGTTGACGGATACTCTATTCTTCCTAACTTATGTCCAGACTGTTAAAGATTGCGAACTTTAACAATCAAATCACCTTCCCCCTGCATCCTTTTAACTAACACCATAGCTCAAAACACTTGATGCATCACATTTAATTTTTTATTACTTTGTAAAAAAATGTTTGAATTGTGATCTTGTGTAGAAATATCTGGGCTACTGAATTGTCAACATCATTATACAACTTCCCAAATATTAGTTACATTGTACATGGACCAATTGTTTTTAGGATTTCCCTTTAAACGCTAAACTTTTCAATGCCTTAAAATTAAAGGCAAGCAATTAGTGTTTTTAATATTTGGTTATTAGGCACAGCTAGAGGTCGAAAATACATTTTATATCAAACATGGACAACTTTGCCAATATATAATTGACTCTAATTTCATTTTCTGTGACAAGTAGTTTATAAATGACTCACAGATCACCTCACATTTGTCAATCAATGTGCTTTCTAATATCAAGACATCTCAACAATATAAATGACTACTTATTGTTACACATAGTAGATGTCACCCATGTATTAGTCACACTTTCCCAGGAATAAATGCCTTAATGTAACACTACATCAAATTACGTTTTAGTGGGCCTAAAGTGTGATTTAAAGATATATGCTTTGATAGTAACCTTTATGTAAGTTGAGTATGATTGAAGAACTGTGTGTCATATTTAATCAAATAATATGCTTTGCACCATCTCTGAGGAATCAAAGTTTAATAAACTATATTTAAATTTAGAACTATAATTAAGGAGAGTCTTATTGGTACATACTGGCAATCCAGTTATTGGGAAGCAGAAATCAGAAGACCTCAGTTCAAGCTGAGCTCAGGAAAAACATCACAAAGACCTTATCTCAACAAATCAGCTAGATATGGTGGTGTTTTCCTGTAATACCAACTGTGGAGAGAAATAAGGTGATCACTGTAAAGTAATTATTGAAAGAAGAGAATGGTATGTAGCTCAAGTGTTAGAGCACCTATCTAGCAAGCATGAGGTTCCCTGTTCAAATCCCAGCACTGTCAAACCACTTATATGCTATTCTTTAGTTCATCTTTAGCAATATCTATTATACTATGAAGTGAATTCTCAATCAGTTTTCTTGACGACTCTATGCCAGAATAAACGAATGTTGACTATATTATAAATGCTTTGTTGAAGAAAAGGTAAAAATCATGTACTATGGGTATTTTGCCCTTTGATATTTGACTAAACACCCAAGAACACTCAGTGAACAAGTAAGCTCTAGAAATACCCAGGACTTCAGCAACTTGAAGCCTGGAGCATTTCAAGTCCTTCTACAAAACTGGAAGAGGGGAAAGGAGCCATAGCTTTGCATCAATGAATCCTAATAGAGGAACTTTATTTAAGACATCAATACTAAAATTTCTAACAAATTTCAAAATTTTAAACTATTTAGAAGTGTTAATTCATATGTTCAAGTTACAAATGATATAATAGATTTACTCTGAGAGTGTGAAAGAGAAAACAATCATTGTTAGTTTCTATGTAGTGGAGGAGCTCATTTCGCCTCACTTAGTATTAAATCATCAGAAGGCATCAGGCCAATCCTGTCTCTGCCCTGAAGATGGAAGAACCAAACTTGTAAGGATCCAGCCCCATAAAATCCATGGATTCAAAAATACCTGAACTTCGGGAACATACATTAGTATACTCTGTAGCCACAATGTATCTTCTTTAATTGTCTACAGTGGGACCTAAAGTTTCAAAAGCAAAAAATAATGCTTTTAGTCAAAAATACTTAAATTCCAGATGACCTCTATAAAAAGCAACTTCTTCTAGGAGGAGAATTTAGTTCCAATTAGTCATTAATCTCTCTAAACAAGTTGTTGACAGGTAGACTTGTAGAAAACTTGTGAGAGAAAGGCTGTAGGCATATCAAGTAATACTTGATGAAGGAGAGGAATAGATGTGGAGGAAGGATGAAGTGAAGATATTATTTTAGAATCTTTTGTCCAGTTAGGGACCAGCAAATATCTGGGAAAATATCTCCTGTTTATGGGTGTTCATATTTGTATATAAAAGTACTGACATGTATGTTTAAGAAAGAATGAAAAAGTAAGAGAGACAGGCAGATGGAGACAGAGAGAGACAAAGAGAGACAAAGTAGTAAGTCCAGAAAAAACTTTACCACCGGTTATTGATTATAACTTACAAGACCTGGTAAATTATTATGGAAGAACATTTTTGTTATTTAATTTTTAATTTATTTATTGTTATTGCAAAGGTAATATACAGAGGATTTATGGTTACATAAGTCAATAGAGAATACATTTCTTTTTGAACAGTGTCACCCCTTTCCTCGCTCTCTCCCACTTTTTCCCTCCCATCCTCACCCACAAGTTGTACAGTTCATTTTCAACATAGTGTCTAGTGAGTATCATTACTGCATTTGTTCACCCTTTGTCCCACCATTTCTGTACCTCCTCTTACTCTCCTCATGTTAATGAGATAAATTAATGATGAAAGAATATGATAATCAAACCGGAACAATTCTTAGAGTTCATTTTGATAAATATTGTTTTGTATGAACATATGCATGTAGCTACTGAGCCTTTGTGATCCTCTCCTAAGCATATCCTCCTTTGGTCTCCTGTGTGAATGTCTAGAGTCCTGTATAATTTATCATGTCCCAGTGTATTTTTTTCTTTTACCATCCAGTGTGTTCACTTGTAGATATATAGTCAGATACCAGTTACCACAAATGAAGGAAACAGTGTGACCTGTGTTTCTCTGGGTCTGGCTTGCTTTACTTACTATAAATTTTCATTTCTTTACAAATGGTACAATATCATTCTTTCTGATGGAAGAATAGAAATACATTATACATATATGTATATATATATCATATTTTATTGATCCATTTATCTACTGAGAGTCATCTGGGTTGATCCCATATCTTAGCTATGGTAAACAATGCTTCAATGAATATGGTTTTGCTGGTAGATTTAGAGTGACCTTGTTTATAGTCTATTAGATAAATGCCCAAGAGTGGAATTGCTGGGTCATAGGGAAACTCTATGTTTAGTCTTTTGAGGAAAAAATCTCTTCCTTTCCTTGATATTGTCTATATTTGCTGCAAATCTTTTTAACTGCTTTTATACATATTCTTTAGTCAAACTTTTGTTCCATTTTAAGCAATCTAATTTAGAGATAGTCTATTATATGTTGCTCAAATTTAGGTTATTGACTTGCTCAGTCAAATCAATTTATTCATGATTCACAGATTGTGTCTATATATGTGCATTTCAGGAACTCTTTCTTGCTTATGCATCTTATAGAGTTAATGCTAATTAGCTTCCACAAGCTTCTGTTTTCTTACCAATAACAAGATTGTTGATATTAATGACAACAATAGCAGCCAAGAATGAGAAAATTGGGGCTTATTTTATATACTACACTCCACTATAAAATTCATGAACATTACTTTAAAATAGCATACATTGTTCGTTTTTACGTTAGATAGCTTTTACCATTACAAAAGAGAATAAAAAGCAGACAGTAAAATATAACCCTTAGTGATACCGTCTAATAATCAAAATATGAATTCCATCTTCAAACCACCATTAATACTTTGGTGGTACATATGCTTACAGGCAATTTTCCTACAAAATATGAGTGGTACATGCTTTTGTTAAATGCCACATACATATTATGAGGAAGATACTGTTCATTTATATATGAATGATATAGATGAGGATACATGATGTTAAGTTTAAGGAGTCATTAATAGAGCCCAGTACTCTCTCCAAACCCAAGGATTTCTCTTAAAGGTTATATCTCATTACTCTGCAACAGAAAAATTTAAGGACTCATAATCCTCCTTTAGCTAGTTAAATCTCTAAAGCTAAAACAAACACCATACAAGCAAGCTTCCCAGTGAAGAGCCTTGACATTTAAGGACCAGCTCTACTAAATGAAAAAGATTTGACCACACCAATCAAGAACCAATTATTTGAACTGATAGTTATATTGCAGGAAAAATGCTCTGTCTTCACACAATTCACCATCCTCTTAAATATGAAGTCTTCCTTCAAATATGGAAATTTCCCCGAGAGATATCAAAGATTCTTGGAGCACCAGAGTAAAAATTACATGTTCTTAGCAATCTATAGAAACATCTTTTTCAAAATGAACCTGGTGTACTGCTCTCAAGAAGCATTCTTACTTGGTCCTTATGAAGTTCACTGACTTTAAACTACTAGATTTTCTTACCTTAACTAGGATCTATTGAAGAATTGTGTTATAACCTTTTAGGACAAAAGGGGCAAAGATATCATTCTGAAAAAGAAAACTAATTGCTTTTATCATATATATTTTTTATTTTCCTGGGTTGTTTTCATTCCCTGAAGTTAAAATAAGAAGGAAGAAATGATGTTTCTAACTAGAAATAAACCTAGGACTTATTTGGATTTAACTGGAATAATAGGGAATTCAGATGACAATTATAGTCTTCCATGCAGTGAGTAAACAGGATAGTTTGTACCCACAAATGGGTCAAACATATTGCATTCTGTATTCCATCAAGTCATGCCAAGTCTATGTTCTCATGGGTTTAGGTTTCAAAAGAAAGGGCTTGGAGGTTGTGCATTTCCTGGCATGGGGTATACCTCTTAGTGAAATGAAAGACATTTTGCAGACAAAAAGCTGGCATGAAACATACCTTTGATTTCACCAGCAAGCATGCCATATGTCACAAAATTCTACTGCTTCCTCCCTGTTATTTCATCTGAGTGCTTCTTTCCTGCACATGGCTCACGGGTGCAGTTAAGTAAAACAGATAGTACAGTTAATTGATGCAAGTGACTTGAATTCATCTGGGTGTAAGTTAGTTATTTTATAAATGAATAGTTTGTCGAGTTCAATAGTCTTCATAGGAAGTAATATAATGTAATGAAAAGAATACCAATGAGTTGTGAAACCTACGTGTTTGTCCAAGTTCGGATGCCATCTTGCTAGATGACCTTTGATAACTATCTGAGTATCTATGTTTAGGAGAAGTAATAATGTCCTCCTAAACTGTCATGCCAGAGAGATGTCAGGATGTAAATAAAAGTACTACTCATGAATGTTAGAAGTTTGAAAAAGTCTAATATGTTTTGTAATATGTATGATGCTACTAATCTTTATCTCTTATCAGACACAAATGCATATGAATATATCAAGAAAGGACAGAAAGGAAAACATAATTAAACTGTTGTGGAAGAAACTTGATGAATTCAATATAAAAAATACAAAGCCTTTAAAGAAAGTAAAAACCATTCATAATCACATACAAAATAGACAATTGCCATTAATCTTCTAACACTTCTTTTCATCTTTTAATTAATTTAAATAGTTGGTAATACATATCTGTTTTTATAAGTGGTACTGTTTTCTGAAGACAAATTAATTTGAGTTCACCACAGAAAATTCAGTTAAAACTTAGTACCTTCATCACGTGTAACCAGCATTAGTTAATTTTTATTAATTTCAATTTTTATTTTTCATTTAAAATTGTATTTTAGTATTTTCCAACATCATTAACAATTCTCCAAAACTATTTTCATGTTTGAAGTAAGGTACATGATTAAATAGACTGAACACCTGATTTTCTTTCTTTCTTTTCTTTTTTTTTTTTGGTCGTTGTGGGCCCTGTACTCTGGGCCTAGGTGCTGTCCCTGAGCTCTTCAGCTCAAGGCTAGCGCTTTCCCACTTGAGCCACAGCACAGGGCCACTTCCGACTTTTTCTGCTTATATGGTGCTGAGGAATCGAACCCAGGGCCTCATGCATGCAAGGCAAGCACTCTACCACTGAGCCACCTTCCTAGCCCTGAACACCTGATTTTCGACTGTGGGGTAATCTCCTTTCCTCCCCATACTTCTCAATTGCTTCCCTTTTCTCCATGGATTTTTGAAGTAAACCCAAAATGTCATATGGCTTCAGCCATTAATATTGATTATATCATTACAAGATATAAAAAGCCTTCTAACCTTACTTACAGTACCCTATTGCACTTTAAAAATTAACATGAAGGTTTAATACTATCAGATACTGTGCACATTTTGTGATTTCCCAGACTATCTTATGTTTGTAATATTTTCATTTTTCCAAATGTGAGTCCAAATCAAATACAGATATTTCACTTAAATTTCTATGTCTCTTTTATTTTTTCACTTAACCATTCTTGGTGAAAAGCTACAATTTGTAGATTTTCTAAATTCTAGATTATGCCATTTGTATACCCATTGCATTATTTGATTACAATAGTTTCTGTAATCTAGTAACCTAGTAGAAACAGTACATAATACATGTGATTACAAAATTTCCAGAAGCCACAATTAAAACATTTTAAAATGTGAAATTAATTTTACTAATATCTTTTCTTTGTCCAACAGCTTCCTAATATTATCATAACAATATTTGATACATAGAAAATCACTAATAAAATAATTTATTTTTTGCAAAAGTTTCTGAAATTGTAAGTACAAAAAGTTACTAATGTGTGACATTTCTATAAAATCCTGCCAATACAAAAATCAGTCATTTGGATAGAACTTCTGGCTGTGGTCTTTGGAGGTGATCTACAAATGCACTTTCCAAAAAACAATTATAAAGCTCAAAAAATTCACAAAAACAACCGTTTAGAAAATTTGGAAATCAACCAAAAGCCTACAGCAATCCAAGAATCACTGATACTTGAATAAATTTTTGTGTTCTGTGTAATAAAAATGAGAATTTGTATTATTTTGTTCTAGGACTTCTTGTGCTCCCCCTCCATCATTAAGATTAGTTAATGCCAGGGATATGATAGAACAGTCTGTAAGAATTGTAGATGCACCATTACTGTCAAAGATGGTTTACTGGGTGTTTTGAAGTACCTGATGCCTAAACAAAATGCTATTGTTATGCTACTGCATAACAATGCCAACAGTTCCAATAATCAGAGACATTGGTTCTGTTGATAAGATGCATGTTCTTTTTTTTTCTTCAGTCCTGGGACTTGAATTCAGGGCCTGGGTGTTGTACCTGACGTCTTTGCTCAAGGCTAGCACTGTACCACTTTGAGCTACAGTGCCACTTCCGGTTTTCTGATGGTTAATTAGAGATAAGAGACTCTTGTACTTTACTGCTGGGCTGGCTCTGAACTGTGATGCTCAGTTCTTACCCTCCTTAGTAGTAGTTAGGATTACAGGCATGAACCACTAGCCCTCAGCATAAAATGCATATTCTTCATTGTGGCTTTGCCTATGTGCAAAAGACAAATACCCAGAGAGGCCAAGTCAGCTTTTCATTTTTGGTCAACCTTGAGACCAAAAGTTGCACAAAGGATATATGAAAAGGCTATATGCAAATAAAAACTCTAGAAAGTTTGATAATGATATGAACTTTAAATGAGTCTCTTTCCCACAAAGATATCAATTGGCAGAGGACAGAACTCTTGAACTCTCAGGTGATTAGGCACAATCTACAACAACTATTGACAGAACAGAGCTACAGGAGACATGGTTGACACTTAGCAAATGAGGCTATAAAGTGTGTATATATAAAACAATAAAACTGACCAGAGATATCAGTAGCCACTTATCACAACTTGTTTGGGATAAATCTAGAAAATTATCAAAACATAAAAGTAAAAACAACCTTTAGGGAAAAATAAAATCCAGATTTGGAACATATTACCTAAAATGTACAATTTTCAACAAAAAGTGTGAGATATGCAAAGAAATAGGACAGCATGACACATTCTGAGTAAAAACAAGAACAAAAATAGTCTGTGTAAACTGTTTCTAAGTGTCTCCAGATGTTACGATTAGCAGAGAAAGATTCAAAGCAACCTCAAATATATTCAAGATAATAAAATATACCATTAGTAACTCAATGGAAAGTATGACAAAGGAACATATCATGTTTTGAGAAGGAAAAGAACCAATGGAATTTCTATGGTTGCAATGTATAAAAATTTTTCCCCATTTGTTAGGAAATGGAAAGGCTTGGAAAAAATTATATTAAGTGAAGTAAGCCAGGCCCAAAGAAACATAGGTCCCATGGTTTCCCTTATTTGCAATATCTAGTATATGTATGAGTCAAGCGGAAAAGGTCAGATAATGTTAGGAAAACGAACCCTTAAATATGTATTTTAATGTTTTTTTTCTTTCATGCATGTGTTTCTAACGCATTTATAAGATTATTTCTTTGTTACTTTGTATGTCCCTCCCCCACAGTGTAACCCCCGCTTTCACTATATTTGATGTCAGTATAACTTGTGGAGGAGATGGGGACAAACAAGTCGTTTAAGGATTCAGGTGGACCTGTTGCAACAATGAGAAGTACAAAATGTCATGTCAAAAACGAGCTTTACAATGTCGGTGTGTGTGTGGGGGGAAGGATTGGGTGGGGGGGAGGGGGGAGGCTGGGAAGGGTGGTGAAGGGTAAACAAAGGAGGAGGCTGCAATGCTTGGTAAGAAATGTATGCATTATCCTGCCCATGTAATTGTAACCCCTCTGTACAGTATGTTCTCAAAATAAAATAAAATTAAAAAAAAATTAAATGAAAAATCCACTAGATGTACTCAACACCACATTAGTCACATGCCTGTAGTCCTAAATAATCAGGAAGCTGAGACTGAGGGTCCAGCTTCAAAGTTAGCCTGGCAGACATATCTGAGAGACTCTTATCTCAAGTTAAATAACATCAGAAAGCTAGAAATGGAGATGTGGCTTACATTGTAGAGTGTTAGCCTTGAGCAAAAAAACAAATCAATAGCACATGGGCCTTATTTCAAGTACAAGTACCAACACACACACACACATACACACACACACACACACACATACACACTGGAAAAGAAAACCATTAATTTGAAGACTAATCTGTAGAACTCATTCTCTCTGAAGATCACAGAGAGAAAAAAAGGTCAAAGAAAACAGAACTTGGTGACATGTAAGACAACATCATCAACCATAGGACCATATGTGTAATGTGAATGCCAAAAAGTAAAAGGGAAAGAAACAAAATAAAACAATATACAAGATTACACTCAGAAATAAAAGATATGAAATACTGCTATACACTGCAATATGATGAAAGTTAAGAGCACTGAAAAAAAAGTCAGATATGTAAAACCATACATTGTGTGATTCTGCTTATAGAAAGTGTCCAGAAGAGGTAAATACATAGAGACTGAAGTATATTAGTGATTAGTAGAGACTGGAGTAGGGGGAGGCATATCAGGAGTTAATATTTAACGGATATGGAAATAGAAATGTTTGAAAAGTGGATAGTGGTAATGGTTTCTCAACTATAAGTGAACCTCAAATCATTGAATTTGACATTAAAATGGGTGAGTTGTATTTATGTTATAAAATAATTATACTTAATACCCAGGTGCTTGTTGCTCAAGCCTGTAATCCTAGTTACTCAGGAGGGTGAAATCTGAGGATTGAGGTTCAAAGCCAGTGATGGTAGGAAAATTCATGAAACTCGTATCTTCAATTAACCACCCCCCCAAAAAAAAGAGGTGGAAATGGAGCTGTTGCTCCAGTGATAGAGTACTAGCCTTGAGCCTGAAAAAACTCAAAGAATCCAGGCTCTGAGTTCAAGCCAGTATGGAAAAAATGCACTTAATAAAGAAACAATAAGCCAGCTAACCATGAAACAAAATATCTAGTGCTTTGTTACCCAAGTATGGCTATTACTTTTGACATAAACATACATTTTCTCAAAACAATGGATAGCCTAGTTTTGGTACATTTTAACTGTAAAAGACATTAATAATAATAACTAAATAAATTATTTTAACATTAAGATAGGTGCCTTAATACATAGTCTAACATTAGAGTCATCTGCAAGCATTTTGAGGAAGGAAGGGAATTTAATTTGTGCTGTGCTAATGTAAAGGAGGTAACTGGTTCATCCAGTGTCATGTAGTAAATGAAACAATAGACCAAAACTCAGACATCCTGACCCCAAATTCAGTGCCCTTTCTGTTGCAATATTTGAATCTTACTCCCAATGATAACAACCCACTTACAATTACCTTATATTACTCCAAGTTGGTGGATGTGAAAAGTTAGACATTAGAAGAGGGAATCACAAACTATAGGACATCTGTCCTATAGTTCTTACAGAGCATTTGTTGAGATGAGACTGAAGAAATCTAGCAAATTTCTGCTTCTTACCTGAATGCATGCACAGGTATGTGTCAAACTGATCACACACTGCTAATACCATGTGCACTAGTCTAAGTTCAGTATGTACCAGGTGGAGGGATTTATATTGTAGACTGACCCCCAGAGCCTTACAGAACAGCCATTGTCCTCATAGTTTCTCTGGTTTTATTCATAGTATCATAGGATACTACACTTTGCATACCAGGATTTGAAATGAGTGAGCCTTATGCTCACTCATCTTTCTTGAACTGCTGGTGCTCTAGCATTTGAGACACACCAGCTCCAACCTGTTTCCTCTGGTTAATGTAAAGATGGAGTCTTCTGGGTTTTCTGCCCCAACTTGCTTTGAACCATGGTCCTCAGAATCTCAGCTTCCTAAGTAGTTAACCAGTACTACAGGCATGAGCCACCAGCATCTGCTTTTCCTGGACACCTTTAGACCACACTGTCCAATAAGCACATTTCTCTTTGTTACATAAGTGAAACCAATTATCTTTCAGCTTCAGCAGCTTCCAGAAGCTACTTGAGCATTTTCTAAGTTGCATCTGAAAATAGACAGCTTTCTGTGAGTTGTTCACTGTGGTTACAGCAGCCACCGTTACACCTTATTGCTGAAAGTTTGCAACTATTTATCACAAAGAAAAGAATACTTTAAAAATTAACCCATTAGACTTGACTTCTAGCTGTATGATCTTAAAGAAATTATTTTTCTATGCTTTTTTTCTTATATGAAACATAGGAAAATGTATCTCATAAAAGTTTTGAGGATTTAATGTTATTATGATTATGTTACATGAAAGAATACTTGTTCTTTTTCTATTCCTTTTTATTATTGATAAGCATAATGTAATGATTATAAGTTATTACTAATATTTTCTAATTAGAGTATTGCTCAGTATCACTTATTACCAGCTATGACAACATTTTGAGTTACATGACATTCATGATATTAGGTACTTCCCCAACATTATAGGCAAGAAATGGAGGCACACTACTTTGTCATAAAACTGACTCTAGCATCTACATATTAAGAATCCAATATAGGATTATTTTTGTAATACTAACCTTCTACCTTTGCCATAATTGTGATTTGCCCACAATAGCAAATTCCAAAAAACTTTGTTAACCTCTGTATCCACCTCAGCAATTAAGTTACTAAAGGATATATATAGTTATAGCATATGTTATGTTAATTTGATTATCTCCTTTTCAGGCTAATCTTTAGCATAATTGAAAATGAATTTCCAGTAGTTAGTAGTGCAAATGCTGCTGCTTCAACTTGTTCTACATGAAACTTGAAAGGGTTACTGATGAAGTGCCAAATTTACTGAACTAATGCTGGAGATGGGTAGCAACAAAGAATGTTGATTAATGCTTGCTATTTGTAAACTATGTAAGAAAGCATTATGTGTGGTTATAATACCATATTTAAAGCCTATTATTTGTCAAGATACTATATTAAATTTAATGCTACATTTTGTATAAGTATGTTAATGCTAAAAGTACCATGAAATTTACAAGACCCCGATGGATTTCATTGTAAGCAAAATGAATTGAATGTGATTATTTACTTGGAGGAAATAAGTAGCTATTGTTCTTCTCTAAAGAATGACAAAGCTTTTATATATTGAGTTACCTTCAATTTTCTTGAAGATTGCTCCCTCTATTAAGTGTTTAAGCAATCTACATAATCCATCACAAAGGATATTGAGAAAGTTATGAGACAAATAATTTGAAATTACTTTAGGAGGCTGTTAGACTTTCAAAAGATAGTGTGATAGAGATGTCATTCCAATGCAAACATGACTTATTATTTGCAAATTACTAAAGGATAGAAATAGGCTATGTATTTATACAATTTCAAAAACTATCTCTTTCTGAACAGGATTCTGTATGTTAATTTTGGAATCCATTCAGCAATTGTCACTTGCCTACTATAGTATAGTCATCAAGGTCATAAAATGCTTAGTGCTAGTCAAGAAGAACTCTGTCCAAACTCCTGTATGTATGCATGTGTGTGTAGATTTGTGTGTGTGTGTTTGAAAGACAGACAGAGACAGAGACAGAGAGAATTCCAAAACAGGCAGCAATAAGGAATACTACATGAGAGTAAGCTTTCAGTCTCCCAAATAGTTGCCTAGAGTTTGTAGAGAATCAAAACATCATCATCTTTCCCATTTACTAATTCGTACCTCTTTCTACTTTTCTTGTGTGATGTAGTTTTAGGGTCCATCAAACTGACTTTTAACAAAAATAAAGAGAAATTAAAAAAAAACAGAAGCAGCTAGAAGAAATACTTTACAGAAAGGATCTCAGAATATTATTCTTTAATTGTAGAATTAAACAACTTACACATTCTCTTCAAAATTGCCTAAAGAGCCTGTCAAGATACCACAAGGATATCAACTGCATCTGTTCTCACAAATGAGTTTAATCAGTTTTAGAGGAATTTTTTTCCAAAGAGTAACCTTTTCTCTTTCCATTGTAAGATTTCTAAAAATTGTAAACAATTAGTTTAGTCAAATACCTGTGAACCAAATTGATAAACAGAATTCAATTTCAACACTGGAATGTTTCATCCTAAGTATAACAAAACATCTATGTAGCAAGAAAGCAAACTTGTGCAAAAGAAATCTCTTTCTGGATAAGACCCCTACTTAGTACATAAAAATTTCAGTCTATGTCCTAAAATGTTATGGTATATATGTGACACAAGACAACACAGGCCAATTCTATGGCAAAATCAAACTTAAATTTTGGCTTTATGTATCTACCTAGGCCATCATCACACACCAGTCAATATTTTTGTGTTCAAATTCAGCCAATGCACAATATATTTTGTGACTAAATGAAGCTAATCAAATATCCATTTAATAATTCAATATTAGCACATTGGTTTTATAGAAATTTGGGGGGTTTTGTGAGCTTAGTATTTTTCTGTAGCCATTTGTCTATACCCAGTCTGTGACTACATTTCCCTTTAATATAATAGTCACCAAAGGAAAACATAAAAATAACAAAGAACAACAGCCTATGAAAGACAGTTTCAGCACATAATGTAGCTAAAGGTTTAATTTATAAGTTGTATAGCACCAGTATAGTTTAATTTTTTAAAACATCTTTAAGGTTTCCATTAGAGTAATATAAATGACTTCACAAGAGAGATTTAGAACTAGAAAATATACAGAAAAATATTGAGCCTCACTTACAATCAAGGAAATGAGAATTTAAAGGAGGCACCATTAATTTACTTATTTTTAAAAGACAATAAAAGTAATACTCAGTATTGGCAATGGCACAATGAAAGAAGAGTGCTCATGCACACTGCTCATGGTGTGTATATCCTTACAAAAATTTCAAATCTTTTGATTCATTAATTCAATTTCTGAGAATCTATCCTAAGGAAATAATTTTTTAAAAATTGAAGATATTAACAGTACCTTTATATGGCTTCAGTTATAATACTCATCAATAAAGGAGGAGGAATATAAATATTCAACAATAAGGGGATGCATATGAAAATTATGCTACATCTACACCCTATGGAGCCATTAAAAATGGCAGTTATAGAAACTATGTAAAACTTGCAAAAAATCCTAAGAGAAGAAATAATCATGAAGGGAAAAAGAGAAATTCATGTATATGTGGTTAGAAGAAAATGGTCTAGGTTGACAGCAGTCATTCCTACAGGCTTGTAAAACTATGAAGAAGTTGTTTCCTTCCATTCTGTAAAGAATCAAATAATTATGTTATTTTTACAGTCACACACTCCCAAGCAGTTCACATAGTGTTTCATTTTTTTTAATGAAGAATAAAGTTAAGATTCAGTCAGGATTACATATTCCTTTTTGTTGTATGGCTTCCTTCCTTCCTTCCTTCCTTCCTTTCTTTCTTTCTTTTTCTTTCTTTCTTTCTTTCTTTCTTTCTTTCTTTCTTTCTTTCTTTCTTTCTTTCTTTCTTTCTTTCTTTCTTTCTTTCTTTCTATCTTCCTTCCTTTCTTTCTTTCTTCTTTTCTTGTCATTTGTGGGGCTTGAACTCAGGGCCTGGATGCTATCCCTGAGCTTTTTTGCTCAAGGCTAGCACTCTACCACTTTGAGCCACAGCACCACTTCTGGTTTTCTGGTGGTTAATTGGAGATAAGAGTCTCAAGGACTTTCCTGCCCAGGCTAGCTTTGAACTGTGATCCTCAGATCTCTGCTTCCTGAATAACTAGGATTTACAAGCGTGAGCCACCAATCCCCAGTCTACTTTATGTTTTGCTCAAGGCTGTGCTCTATGACTTGGGTCATACCTGCAGTGGCTTTTTGTCCTGCTGAAATGGAGAGAAGAAACATGGATTTGTATGCCTCAAGTTGGCTGTCTTGGGACCTTTATTCTCATAATTCAGACTCCTTAGTAGGTAAGATTATAAATTTTAGACACTGTCGTCTAGCTCACGTTTATTTTTAAGAGTTAAGGTGGCTCATGCCTATAATCCTAGTGAATTGAGAGGCTAAGATTTGAAGATCATGATTCAAAGCCAGATTAGCCACAAAGTCTCTGAGACTCTCATCTCCAATAAACTAACAAAAAAGGCAAAAGTGAAGTTGTGGTTCAAGTGGTAGAGCACTAGCCTTGAGGAAAAGAAACTTGGGGACAGAGCCCATGCCTTGAGTTCAAGCCCCAGGACCAGCACCAAAACAATCAAGTTCAATATTATCTGAATCAGTCAATCTGAATTAATGTACAAGGCCTATATGTGAGAAATACTATAGTATTTTTAAAGAGTTTGATCCCCTTTCTTCTATTTCCTAGGTACTATGTGGCCTTATTTCCTCTATTTTAGGAAGGCTTGTTCTCCTATGTATCCTTCACTTTCTTCTCTGAGGTGGAGTGAGAGTTTTTCATTAATGCTCCAAATCACAATAAACGATTATGAGTATGACTGGTCTGTATGTGTTGAGGATAAACCCAAGCAAATTTTCACTTTGAGTTATTACAAATGAGAACGATAAACAAAATAGAAGGATAGAGAAAGCAAAAGAGGCATGGGTTCCAAAGCAATATTTCAGTGCTATCATGCTATAGTAGATAGGTGTATATCTTGGGAGGGCTGGGAACTAAAAAATAAAGTCAGGAGGGAAGAGGTATGATGACTAATGTGAACCAACCCTAGTATCTACACACAATTTTTGATAAATTAGTCAAAAGTTCCCTTCAATGCAAATGCAAACATGGAATGTGATGGATAAAACAGTTCTTTGAGCTAATATTATTTCATTATTTTACTCCTAGAATAACAAACTTACCATGGAGGGGAAATTTTTTTCCACATAGGTCACTTCCTGGTGTTCTACTGAATGGCAGTGTGGAATAATAGCTATGAATGTGGCCATTGGAGAAGTTTACTATCTGTTTGAATTAGGTTATTCACTTAACTGTTCTTGTTTATGATTTTCTCTGTTGCAAAATAGAGAATTAAAATAGTACCTACTTCATTGACTACTTTAAGAATTTAAAAGTTTATATAGGAAAAGCACTACAATACTGCCTTGTACCTGTTGTCTCATATAAGTTAAGCTGTGGTCACTGCTGTTTTTCTTTTCATGATGGTAATTCTGTCTTTCAAATGCCAATGACTGCCACAAACCAAGTTGTCTTTCCCTAGCCTCACGGGAAATAAATAAATGAGTTCACACTTTCCTGGGTCTCTTCTGAAGTCATTTAAAGTTTACCTTGTTAGCAAGTAGAGTCAAAATCAAAGGGCAAACCACAGTAGTGACATTTGAATTTATACTATGTGAACTCTCTGAATGCAGCTGCTGCAGTAAATAATGGTGGTCTTATATGTATTTTCCCCATTCTATTCCTTAATAACATATTCTTAGCATAGTCATTGCTTTATTGAAAATTTTATCATTATCAAAATAATAGATAAATATGAATTATTTTGATGTGAATAGCATTATATATACATTTGGTATTTCTTTGTGTTGACAAATATCGTCAATGCTGGACTTCCAGAATGACATGGTTGTTACTGAATGACAAAGTCAGTGAAGCAATTATGAGCTATCTTTTACCATGAAGCATTTGGAATAGAATCTTTTCAGAATTATTTTGCTTTTAAGCTTAATATTCTTGATAATGTTAAATTTTGGTTTTTTCATTTTCAAATAATGAACTGTTTGCCAGTGAATTCAATCTCAGCTTCTCAAGATTTTAACAAATGTCACGGTTAAGTACCTTCAAAGCCCTAGGCACAGTACGTGCAACTCTATCTCACAGGCCTAAGAGACTTGGAATGTTTCTCTCATCACTTCAGTCACTGACACAAATTTTAGGACAAAATTTTGTGGAGCTAACAGCTTTGTTGTTTAAAGGAAGATTGCTTCCAAGGACACCTGATAACCTTGAATAGGTGTGACATTCCTAGTTGATTTATGACTGTGAACAGCTGTGATTAGAACTTTGAAAATGGTTCATAATGGTTATATGAATCTCTGTGTCTTTCTCCCGCTCCCTCTCTTTCTCTCTTTCTCAGGAATACCTATGTTGCAAATAAATATACCAAAGGAAAAGAAAATATGTAGGTTTCCATAAATGATAATATGTATAATAATTTAAACATGATAATATGTATAATAATTTAAACATGATTGATCATAGTCACAAAACACAAGATTAAGTCTGATAGCATAGGTGTGCAATAGATTTTCAGTGGCTATAGTGTCCCTGATAGTGATGATCAAATAGACTGAATCCAACTTCTCTAATTCCTGTGTCTTAATTTAAATTACAGAGGTATTTAATCCTCCTTTGTACTAGAGTTGTTAATTTATTGTTTGCATTAAGCTGTAAGTTCCTTGGAGGTCAAAACAATTTCTAATTAATTTTCACATTCTCTCTAGATCTTCTTGAGCATTTTCAACAATTGCTGAATCACTCATTCAAAATATATTGATCAAATAGCTACTCTATACCATTCATTGTCTTTCTTCTCAGGGATATAGCAATGAACAGAACTTACAATGCCTACCTTCATGGAGCTTGTAATTTAGTGGGGAATGATAGGTGGCAGACAGTAAACTAAGTAAAATATGTAGTTTGTCATTTGTTGATAATATCTTTGAAAGAAAGTTGAATAGGACCATTTGGGCTGTTTTTTCCATGAGAAGTTGCAAAGGACTGTTGGTGAGAACATGCCTGGCATTTACAGAAATGAATCAGAGGGTTAGTGCAGCAATAGTGCATGAAAGAAAAGGAAAACATGAGGAGATGTGTTTGCAGAAATAGTGTAGGGCTCTTTTGGGCTCTTGTAAGCCTTTTGTCTTTTATTTTACAGAAATAGGATGTCTTGCTACTACTTAGCAAATGAATCATACTCTTTCTTATATATTAAACAGGTTAATATGTTCAAACATCCATTCTGGCTGCAGAGAGAAGCAAGTTCTAGCTTGCAACAGACCAATTACGAATATACTGCAGTAACCTAGATGGAAATGACTTGATCCAAGCTAGTATTGAGGAAGTGGACTTTTATGGTTGGATTGTTGATATATTTCAAATGCAGAACTGGTGAATCATTGCATATGAGATGTAAAGGACTGTAAATGGATGACTATGTTTTCTTGGCCTGAACAAACAGAAGACCAAAGAGGTCATCTGCCAAGATAGAAAACACTATGAAAGGATCAGGTTTAGGAATGGGTAGGAATTAGGAGTTCAATTTCTGACATACTTAAGTTTGAGATACAATGATAACTTTTATCTCAAACTTGTTTTTTTAGAAAACCAAATGGAGTTATGGAAAAAATTTAGCTATTAGTCAAACCTCAGGCTTAGAGGAGAGATCATTAAGTACAACTACTCTTTGGAAAGACATGAGTTACAGGGACAACACAAAGGAATTAATTGGTGTTAAAATTAAAATGTTGAATCATCAGTACATTTTCATTTATAATATCATATTTGCCTTTGCTCTAATCATCATATCTGATGTTAAATCAAACTAAAGTTGGTATCTTTCTGGACCACTGATAGGATTAGGTTATTTCTAACATGTATGTCTAGGGTAGTGCTAAGAGATATAAGAGATATAGGCAGTATCGAAAGGTCTAAGACTGAAGTCTCCCATTAGAAGATCTTAATATGTGGTAGGGAAAATAAAATCTCAATTTCTAAAATTTTGCTCACACTATAAAGAAGATATGCCTTTTAATGCATATCAGTCTATCCAGAAAACTTGGCTGGGTAATTTCTGTGTTCTGTGTTTGCCGTAAATGCAATAGGATTCCAAAAGGACAGATAGGTTACTATATAGCCTCAACATGCCACATCTAGATGTCTATTAGGTTTCTCTGAAAATGGCTTTAGAGAAGAGCTGAAGAAAAAGAAAAGAAGCAATTTCACTACTCAGTTTTGTAGTAGGATTTTTAACATTGCCTACAAGGACCAAGTAGCAGAGTTGCAACAGTGGATAGAAATGGTGATAATCAAATAATCTGAAAAACAAACAAAGAAAATAAGAACCTTTTTATTGGACTTTTGGCTTTCCACAGGACTTTGACGTCTCAGATGGCACTTGATCTTTTCAACCCTCTCTGTGCTAAGTAGGGCAGCTAATGCCTCTACTGGTCTTAAGAGCTTCAGCAGCTCCTAGCTCAGCATTCTGTGGGGAAAGGGTTTTTTTTTTCTCAGTGATTTATCATGGAGTTTAATATTCCATTTCTAAAACCGATTTAGATCATGCTGTTCTTATACCACTATAGTCAACAGAAGTGTTGTTTACATCCTCTCTGTATTAGGAAGAACAAAAATTTACCACTGTCTAACTCATTAAAAATGCTCTGCAGGCCTGAGGCTCAAAAGCCACAACACAAACACAAAAGAGCTCAGTGCTCCTCAAAGACACTTTATTTCATGAGCTCTCCTATGTACTGCTCTCACCCAGAATCCTTCCCTTCTTCAGAGCCTCTATTTTAAATGCAATATTAAACCAGAGGCAAGAATGTGTTCTTTGCCAATGCAGTTTACTTACCAGTTTACATTTCAAATGTGGGGTGTGCTGAGTGACCATTTTCAAATCAGATAACCTTAAAAAAAATCTTACTACTGAGTTTAACATTAAAAATACATGTACACCAAGCAAACGTTAGTTCTTTATTTGCATTTCAATATAAATATTTTTTAGGCTATCTCGATTTTGAGTATTTTCTGACAGTGCAATCTCCAGCTTAATCCTAACTGCCTGCCAATATACGCATGTAACACAGAATGTTATTATTGCCTCCGGCTAGCTTCATGTCATCTACTTTGTCTTTTGCTTCACTCCTTTGATAGTATTATCAGGACCAATTGTGTATCTGCCAGATGCGTTTCCTTGCAAAAAGGACAAATCTAAGAAGGGTTGTGTTTTTCACTCTCTTCCAGAACTGCCTTCATTAAAAGACTTCCTCATCCTTTTTTTAAATGAAACTGAGCTTGCTTAATCAGAAATGGAACAAACAGACTGCAAACCTTACCAGCCTCTGTCAAAAGTCAAGCACGAAATGGATCTAGCTTATACTAGTTCTTCCGACGAGAGTGAAGATGGAAGAAAACCCAGGCAGTCTTACAACTCCAGGGAAACTCTGCATGAGTATAACCAAGAGCTGAGGATGAATTACAATAGCCAGAACAGAAAGAGGAAAGAAGTAGAGAAATCTACTCAAGGTATGTTTTTTTAAATTGTATTTAGAACTATTATTTTTCCTTAGGGAATGCTTGTATGCATAAACCTATGTTTCAAAACAAATTTGCTGCTATTAACTGGTTAATCATTTGTACTGCTCACAAAATGTCTTTCATATGCTAACCCAGCTGAGGTTGTAGGTTTACATGTGCTTTTTACGGATTATGCATGAATTTGGAAGCAACAATCCTCTTATCAGAGCTTTCAAACTTTGTCTAATCCTACAAATAGCCATTTACAGACTAAAGGATAAATAATTTATAGTAAGATGAAAAGTAAATAGCTAAGTGCTTTTCAAGCCATTGCCTATATGGGACAAAGTCTCAAGTAAATATTTGACTGCTGAAAAAAGCTAGCAGGTTAGCAGTGACCAGCAAGCAAAGATCCAGAATGTCTATCAATAGAATTCACAAACACTTTACAGTGCAGTGCAAAACAAAAATACGAATTTTCAGAGCCTTTAAAAATGCACTATATTTTGGAAGCATATTCTTTGGGCAGCCTTGGATTCTCCATTGTGAACAGACAAAACAATTTGAATTTAAAAAAACCAAGTAGATGGAAATACATCTATTTATTTTCAATTGAGGGATAAACAGTCGTGCATACTATAAAAAAAAAGATGTTCCCATCAGCAGAGATTATTTATTCTGGATAGTTCATGCTGCGATTTAGAAAAATAGACTTGGTTGTATAGATCTGGTTCTCAAAGTATTAACCTGGACTCAAAAACATCAGCGTAACTAGGGAACTTACCAGAAATGTAAATTCTCAGTCCTTACCACCAGAATTCTGATACGTTTTTTCCCATCCTAACCTTATTTCTGAAAACTAATTGTGAATTTTTAGTTACATCCTGGACATTTCAAAATAAACAATAGCTGATCACTCATCTAAATGCATCTTAGCATCAATCTCAGGTCTTTCTTTGTGTCACTAGACATCTGTTAAGGATGCCACACTTCTCCCAGGTAGCCTACAACTTTCTGTATCTAATAAATTGCTCATTTAGGAGATGTGATCTCTATATCTCAAATTCACCTTCCCCCAGTTCTCATCAACATTACTCTTATTATATCACCTAGGCTATAAGGTATTTTTTTCAAGCTAGGCACCAAGTTATTTTAAAAAAATCTTGACTATATGCTATACTGCTACCTCTTGACAGAGAAAGATATTTTTGTGTGGTATTGGGGTAGAACCCAGAGCCATATACATGCTAGACAAGCACTTTACCCCTGAACTACATCTCCAGCTCCTAAACTTTTCTTTGGAATATTCTCTGCTGATTTCCTTGATCTCTTTCAACCTTCCTTTGAGGCCTAATTTGTAGTAAACATCTTTTGTCACTCAATCCATCTTGTATCATCTCCTTAACCATTATTAACCATAAGGCAGGTGATATATTTATGTGTGAACTTTTAGAATGCTTTCTTTAGAACTCTTACTTCTTATTTACCTCTTATTATGATTGTGTGTGTCTTGCCAGATATATGATTTCCTTGCTGATCTGTATTTATCCTATAGTTGTTTTACTAGTGAAATTAGTTGCTATCAATTTTTTTTTTTTTTTGTCGGTCGTGGGGCTTGAACTCTGGGCCTGGGTGCTGTCCCTCAGCTCTTCAGCTCAAGGCGAGCACTCTACCACTTGAGCTACAGCGCCACTTCCGGTTTTCTGGTGGTTTATTGGAGATATGAGTCTCACGGTCTCTCCTGCCCGGGCTGGCTTTCAACCGCGATCCTCAGATCTCAGCCTCCTGAGTAGCTAGGATTACAGGCGTGAGCCACCAGCGCCCGGCAGTTGCTATCAATTTAAATACAAATGCTTATCATGCACTGAAAACTGTTGCTTACATATTAGCATGTTGGCTGGGTGCCATGGCTCATGCCTGTAATCTTAGCTACTCAGGAGGCTGAGCTCTGAAGTTCACAGTTCAAAGCTAGCCAGGACAGGAAATTCTGTGAGACTCTTATCTCCAATAAACCACTAGAAAACCAGCAGTGGTGCTGTGGCTCAAGAGGCAGAGTGCTAGCCTTGAACTGAAGAGCCGAGGGACAGCACCCAGACCCAGAGTTCAAGACCCATGACTGACAAAAATTTACCATGTCAAATGTGGATATTATAAAAACAAATTGCTGTTTTCTAATTAGTACTGAAATCTTATACCAAGAAAAAAAAACTTTAGATTAACTCATTTCATAATAATACTTAAAGTTATATTAACTGTTCATGATATAAGTTAATTTTTAGATTTATTTCTGATATAATTGGTATAGATTCTGTATTTGTCTTTCAAGCAATTCGTGTTAATTTGTCATATGGTTTTATACAAGAATCATTCATTCCATAAATTAAAAGTGTAGATAATCAACAGACTGTATGTTTTCTTCCAAATTTACTCTGTTGCTAGGGTGCTGATGAGAGCAGGGGAAAAAATGAAATTAACCAAGGTTAAGGTTTTCCAGTTTAAAAATAATCATTTATTCAAAAATTGTTTCATTTTTTCCATCTGCCTGAAAATTGGTAAATCATTTCTTATGGGAATTTTGGAGATCTATTATGCTTTAAGACACATGTAGTTACCATTAAAATACTTCTCTATAAGTTTGTTCTTACACAAGACAAACTCATAAGTGAGTTGGCATGAGGTAATAATAGCTGATTTTGTGAGTTTAAATAAGAACGAACTCTGGAGATAATCCTAAGAATATAAACAACACCAGTGGCTCCTTCCTGTAATCCTAGCTACTCAGGAGGCTGAGATATGAGGATCCCTGTTCTAAGCCAGCCCAGGTAGAAAAGTCCTGGTGAGACTGTTATTTCCAATTAACCACTCAAAAATCAGAAGTGGAGTTGTTCAAAGTGGTAGAGTGCTAGCCTTTAGTACAAAGAAGCTCAGGGTAGCCCCAGGCCCTGAGTTCAAGCCCCACAACCAAAAAACAAAAAGAATATAAACAACTTGATAGTGAATCAACATGAAGAGCCAGTCAGGTTTAAATTTTATCTCTATGAGGGTATGATCAAAAGAAATTGAATTGGAGTAGTTTGTCTTCCATAATGTCATGCTGACTTTCTTTCTATAAAGTATTTTTATGCACTAAGAAGCACCATGTGATAATGTCCCACAACATTAATCATTCTTTTTTCCTGTGTATTTGTGCTGTATATGCTACCCACCCTTTGGTAATTTTATAGTTGTGTCCATTATCACCTTGACTCATATTGCAGTGTTTGTGTTCAAGCAATTCTTATTTTACTTAACAATGACAACAAAGAACAAGAATAGTGATCAGCATCACTGGGTACGTCAATACAAATCCATAAAGTGCATCCTTTAGATGAAAAGGTGAAAGTTCTTGACTTAAAAAAAGAAAAATCATCAAATGTGGAAGATGATAAGTCTATAGTAAGAATAACTCTTTTAGTCATTGAATTTTGAAGAAAGAAAAAGAAATTCATGCTAGTTTCACCTCAAACTACAACAGTTGCAGCTATGATATGGGTTAAATGCTTAAAGTAGAAAGGATCTTAAGTTGATGATAGAAGACATAAACAGAAACTGTGTTCCAATTGATGACTAAATGTTGAATAAGAAAGTACTGAGCTTCTATGACTTCATTGAGGGTTCGTCAAAAAAAGAGTGGCCCAAAGCAATTTACCGAAAATAAGGAACAGTGAGGTAGACTAAGGAGTGGGTTGAAACTAAAAATGTAAAAATTTCTGAAGAGGCTGCTTCCACTGATGAAGGAGCTGCTGTTATGATTCTATCCAAGAAGATTATTATAGAAAAAGTATACCATTCAAATAAAGTTTTCAGTTGCAACAAAACTGGGATGTCTGGAAAAAGATGCTTAATAGAACTTAAATTCATAAAAGTGCAAATGAGACACCAGGACATAAAATATGGAAGGACAGATTCATGCTGGTATTATGTGGCAACACTGCAGTACATATGATAAAACCAGTTGTAATACACAGAGCAAACAACTCCTGCTTTTTCTAAAACAAAAATGGAATTATTTGCCAATGAATTGGCAATGTAATAGAAAGTGTGGGTGATAGCCATCCTGCTTATGAAATGTTTCCACCAATACTTTATCCCAGAAGTTAAAACATATTTTGAAAAGAATGAGTTGGAATTTGAAGTCCTGTTAATAACAGACCAGGAAACTGGCCATCCCCAATCTGTTTGCCATGAAAATGCAAGTGTCTAAGTTGTATTTTTACCTCCAAGTCCAACCTCTTGTGTTAACCCCTTGACCAGAGAATTGTCTGGTCCATCACAACCACATATACATACCAGGTATATAATCTCATTGGAACAGCTAGTTTATAGGTGGTTGGAGTTTATCCAGAGCCCAGCATATGATTAGCAAGCACCATTCCATTCATCGACATTCCAAGCCCTGGATCTGTTTTTGATGTTAACCCTAATATGAACATAATGCAATGCTGCAAATCATTCACTATCACTGACACAATAACATTCATCAAAACTGCAAGGAAAGAATTAAAACTAGAATCTGTAAATGCCTGCTTGAAGAACTTATGGAATAAAGTCATGAATGATTTGAAAGGCTGCTCAGAGATTGATGGAAGGGTTAGGAAAATCACTCACACAGCAAGACAAGTTGATGGAAAAGTATTTTGCCAATATCGTTGTTGAAGAAGTAGAAGGCCATATTAAAAGCCATGAGAAATGTTAATAAAGCAAAGAATTTAGGGAACTTACTGAGTCTTTTTTTTATTGTGAAAATACCATACAGAGGGTTTACAATGGGCAAGGTAATGAGTACATTTCTTATCAAGCATTGTTGCCTCCTCCTTTGTTTCCCCTTACCATCCCTTCCCATCTCTCCCCCCCCCACCCCCCCACCCCGGCCAATGTTGTAAAGTTTGTTTTTTGACATAAAGACTTGTACATCTCATTGTTGCGATGGGTCCACCTGTATCCCTATTTAAACGATTTGCTTTTGCCCTTCCCTTCCACAAATTATACCAACATCAAATACAATGAAAGCAGGGGTTATACTGTGGCAGAGGGACATACAAAGCAACAAAGAAATCATCTTATAAATATGTTAGAAAAAATTGCATGAAAGAAAAAAAACATTTGAATACTTATTTTGGGGTTCATTTCACCTAACACCAACTTCTACAAAGGAAGAAGAAGGTGAAGAAGGAGAGGACAAACCAACAATAAGAACATCACTGGAATTTTCCAAACATTCCAAATCAATTAGATATTTAATGACAAATTTATGGAATATGATCCTCAGATAGAACACAGGAGTATTAAAGTCATCTATATGACAAAAAAATGATCATAACTTCTACAGTAATCCTTTGATAAGCTAAAAAGACATAAAAACTTCCAACGATAATTTCACCCAAGTGGCTCCAGCAAAACAAACAAATGTCATCATAAGAATGAAAATGCCTGGGAAATAGCATTTAGTTTTTCTTCGTTTTCTTCCAGAACAACTTTGCCAGCCTCTTTATTTTCCAATGACTAAGGGTTTACAAGGAGCTTAAGAAAGCCTTTCAACTTGATTATCCCTTGAAAAGAAAAAATGAGGTGGTATATAATTTATTATGAACTGTGTTCTGTCTGTTTCTACCTGTTTGGGGAAGTTAATGTTTATCGTGGGCGAAATGCTTGAGGAAATACGTGGCTCCATTTGAAAATATGTTTGTAGTCTTATCTTTATTTGCCAAGAAAGCTTACCCCTATGCCCATGCATATGTAGAGTACTAGATTCTAAAGATGATTTTCTCATCTTCTGAAAGCCTTTGAATGAAAAGATGGACACTAATCTAAAATTATTAATGATTCTTTACTAACAGCTGGAATGAGGCCCAGGCAGGCTTAGTTCCTATGATTTTGAATGGCAGGGGAAGATCTCCTGGAGGCAATAAGATGAGCAATTGTTCATAAACAAACTCACTTCTAAGGGGAGTATCAAAAAATACAAAAGATGAAAATATGAATGTACAGATAAGCAAAAGGTGATTGTTTTAATTATGATCACTGGCCTATGGTTTTATATAGATAACATTAGTTTTGAATGTATCCACTTTACTGCAAGGTAATTATGAATGAAATTATCCATGTGTTGTAAAGGACATATGGTGAGAACCTGTTACAGATATCAGAAGATCATAGATTTCTAACAGTATAGCCCACACAATCATTTTTCCCTTCTTTTCCTGAACTTTTAATTTTTATTATCTTTTTTAAATATATGTTTTTATTGTAAAGATACTGTACAGAGGGGTTACAGTTGCATGAGTAAGGTAATGAGTACATTTCCTATTGAGCATTGTTACCCCCTCCTTTGTTTTTCCCCTACCATCCCTTTCTCCTCCACCTCCCCAAATTCTCCCTCCTCTTCCCGAAGTTGTAAAGTTCACTTTTAACATAGTGTCTTGTACATCTCATTGCTACAATAGGTCAACCTGTATTTTTATTTAGTCATTTCTTATTATCTTTAAGTAGTTTTACAAAGGAGTTGTCATTTAACAAAGCAGGTTATGAATTAAATATAGCTTGATCAATGTCACCTCATTCAACATTCTCAGCCATTCCACCCCTACCCACCTTTTCCCTCACTCTTTTGGATTTTGTATAATATACATTGAGTTATTCACTGTATCCTTCTCTTCTTCACTTTTGCCCTTTTAATCTGCTCTTTTGTGTCTACATTTTCTTCTAATGTGATTTTTGTTCGGTTGGTATTTTTTTCCCCACAACAGCCTAAACCTATATCTCACATTACCGCCATCTGGTGGAAAAAAATAAAACTGCCAGTCTGTATTTACTAAGCATACAAACATGTTAGCTATCCATCAATCCATCCATTCATCCATTTCATAACTTGTTTATGCATCAACATTAATTAAGTATCAATCATGGTTCAGGTATTTTGCTAGACAGATGAAGTTCACCTTGGAATACATGCACCCCCATACCTCTAATTCCCCCCTCCTTGCCTCAAGTTAATGAGCCACATCAACTCAGAGCACAAGCTGCTTATATAATACTGCCACTGGTGATTTCAAGGAGTGGACAGAATCTTAAACTTCAGAAGCGTTCTTTCTCTGTTCTTATTTCAAGCACATATAAGTAGTTTAAGCAACTATGTGCTTATATCTACATGGATTAAATAATAGTTCTGAAAAAAATAATCTTAGTCCCAGGATATATGTTTACTTACATGGTAAGGAGAGCAGAGAGCAAGAGCTACATTAAAATAAAATATTCAACAATATTTGATTACATGCAATGAATTTTCTGCTGTGAGAGTGTTGTGAATGTAGTTACCCCAAGTTGTAATGACTGCTTTTATAGAACTGACTCTAAGAGGAAATTAACCAAATTATGTAACAATGACTCAAAAGGTTTCCCATCTTTCAGCTAGTCATACTTTTTCACAAAAAGTTATTCAATAAGATGGTCTTATATAGCATCTGAAATAGAATGGAATTTCCATGAAACTTGTTTTATGGCTCTGTTTCATGGTACACATTCTTTAACTAATCGTGGCAGTTTTGCATACTGCGCCCAACTGCATCCTCCCATCCTTTTTATTTTTTTAATATTTTTTGTGATTTTTATTTTTTTTATTGTGAAAATACCATACAGAGGGGTTACAATTACATGGACAAGATAATGAGTACATTTCTTATCAAGTAGTGTTGCCTTCTTTGTTTCCCCTTCCCATCCCTTCCCATAACCCCCTCCTTCCCCCATCCTCCCCCCACCCCCTGACCAAAGTTGTAAAGTTTTTTTTTCGACATAACAACTTGTACCTCCCTTTTCATACAGAATTTTCTGCAGCTCTTGTCCATCAATTAGAGTTCGAAAAGTTGTAAACTATTTCCTGTGGTCTGCCTGTGTATGCCTCGTTCCATGAGAAATTCTCAAAATACACAGATGAATAAGAAGTTTTGGGCTTCAAATAATACTGGTATACTTGGGAAGTCAAATATACAAAATCAATACTAAGGCAATGTGATTAGTCTAATAATAGCACATGTAAGGTACATACCACAAGGAATCTACTAAGCAGTACCATAGATCCTGCTTAGAAAATGATAATAATGATGAGGGAAATATTTAACATTTATTGAACCTAAGCCACTGAATAAGATAATTTAAGTGGATTATGTTGTTTAATCTTCCCAGCAATTCTGAGTCTGGGATCACTATCATTTCCATTTATTAGATGAATAAATTGAGATTCAGAAGTAGTAAGCAACCAAACTGAGATTGGAACCTATGTGTTGATATTAAAGTCTACCACCATAAATACTAAGCCCAAATTTTAGACATCAAGTTTAAGAAAATGTCACTGTTTCTGATGTTGTTTATATTTGAAGTAACTTAATGTTTTTAAACTCTTCATATTACCCAGCCTGTCATTGATGTTTTCAATTTTCTTGGATAAAGAATAGACAAGATTAGGTGCTTAATATATAGATTATATAGATGAGTAATGAAAGTTTTCACTAGTGAAAGGAGGAGTTGTATATTCATATGTGAAAGCTAGGCGAGAGTATACTGAAAATGGGCCTTAATAACAATAACTATTATTGAATACTAGCTATTCTAAGTGGATTTGCTTATAGTTTGCTTTAGACCTCATATAACTTTATGATGTAGAAATAATTATTGACTCCTATTGTGTTAGTTTTCTCTCCTTTTAAAATACTTCTATTTTATGCAAATGTAGTAATACTCAAATATTTATTGACACTTATTTTTATAGAGTCACACATCTTGTGTAAGTAGAAGGACCAATATTGTTTCCACTACACTATTAAGTACATCTCTCATGGATCAAGACCACACTGTGTATAAGCACACTCAGAAGATTATTTTTAGAAAATTATTTTCCAAGCTATATTGAGTGCCAGACTGAAGTTGGATATCCTATAGTTTGGCAGCATCAGCTTATGTGACTGATTCAAGGGAAGAAAGGATATGTAGATTATCTGATAAATTTTCATCTAATGAATGTGGAGCTCCAATCACTCTTACAGGTTACCACTCATCTTTCGTTCTATTGAAAATCCTTCAGTGTCTCCTAATGCCTAGAATAAAAGACCTTCATAGCATAGTAATGGGGACAAAAATTTACAAAATGCTTTGAAAATCTGATCAAAGCTCTGAGTCTTTTCAGAAAAGTTTTACCATATACACAATATTTGCTATACATTCTATGGGATTAAAGACGTCCTTGAAGACTTTGCATTATCTATGGAATGAAGTTAAGATTCTCTGTCAAAGGAATTTCATTCCCCTTAGTTAACATACCTTGGGCCCTTCAAGACTTAGCACTGAAGGAGTGTGGAGGTGTGGGGCTACCAAGCAGTGCCCCGAGGTCTTTAGCCTTATATCATCTTGGTGTACTACCCATTATTTGTATTACCAACTAGGAAATTTTCTATTCTACCAAATCTAACAATACTCAAGGGATGTGATGTTGATGTCTTCTATGTAAATATTTATATGACCATGCTCCTACATGAAAATAGTATTCTGAACATATATATATATACTACATATATATGTGTGTAGTACAAATATGTTCATGACTTGATTTTAGAGTGGAGAAAGGAGCTATATTAGTAAAAGAATAAGAAGGGAGAGATTTACAGTTATGTAGCTTCAAGCACCTTTTTGAATGTCATAATCTTTGTAAACTTCTCTTTTCTCTTTGTGAGTCATCTGGGTGTATAAGGACTCAGTCACAACCTGTCACCTCGTAGATACCAATGTGTTAGCAAAGTAGAAGTCACCCAGTAGAGCTAAATTTGATTAGAATTATTGTCTATATAACATTCTTAAGCTAATTTTATGAAATACTATTAAATTTTAGCTCACTATAGACATATTATAAAAATGTGATTATGTCTTTGACTATCAAATCCCTTACTAGTGAACATTGTTCAGCTACAAAGAGCAAGATCAGTTTCTCAATTCTTTTGCCTTGCTGCTTTTTAGACCATATGGATTATTACTCTCAATCTGAAAATGACTCTTACCTGTTCAGTGTTAATCCTAGAGCTCACTATGCTTAATGCTATGCTCCGTCTTTTCATGGCTTTTCTTCAATCTAGAATAAAAATACACCATAATATGGACAATGATACAGGTGTATTCTTTATAAACACTCAGTGGAATTGTGTATTTCTCTTAAAGACAGACATTAATTTGAGAAGGAAAACACTGTCTTTTGGGTGAGGTATCATGTAGATGACTATCTCCTGGGAAGCGGTGAATTCTTTTTGGTATCTCTTGAAATGTTTCAAGAATGATTGGAGATATTTGTCTCTGGGATTGTGAAGACAACAGGAGGGGAAGCTTTACTTTTGATTTTGGTGGTTTTAAAAAACTTGTAATACTTTGGAACCATTTATTATATGGTTCTCTAAAGACTCAGAGACCAGGGTAAGTCAGATCATTTGAATGACAAACACAATAGATAACAGGCCTCAAGCAGGGAGAATGCAGCTGATGAAGAATGGAGGTTGATGAAATACAGAAGGAAGCAGGGACTAAATCTAGAGTAAAAGAAACAGTCAGGTATGTGGTTCAGTAGATAATGGAATGGCTGCAGAATCTTGAAGGGTTTGAGTTCATAGGGTTGATTGAGATTATATCCATATTACATGGTTCTCTTGAAATACAAATATTTAGGGAAAATTCTGAGTAGGCATTCAGTAATGTCACTTTATATTCAGCTGATCAGTCAAAAACACTTTTAAATATCTTCAGTGGCATAAGTATGAGGTATGCCAGCCTGTCCTGTCAGGAAATAGGACTGTCAAAATACTGTTATTTTGCTTTTTTGGTCATCTGTGATGTAGTACTGGACTGGCAACTATACAAATAAGTTCTATTTATTTTCACCACTTTTTGTTCTCATTATAATTCTGAAAGGGTATAAAGGTGACAGAAGATAAATCTTGAATCCCTCAGAACCTTGAAAATATTCATTTGAAGCCTTTACACCAAAAGCTGAGGAGGCTTCTGTCCCATCAGTAAAAACTGAGCCATATGCAGTGCTATTTTTGTGCCAATTATTCCTGCAACACATGAAATATTTAATTTTCTTACTCTTGAGCCTGTCTGAGCAAATGACCCTTCCTCTCTTTTATATCACAAAAAGAAGCAGTTAAAAATAAGCCCAAAGGCAAAAAATTAATAAGGACACACCCAAATCTTTCATAGAATTTAAAGGTTTGAAATAAGAATCATTTCTCAGGTTTCAGCTGAGACATTTACAAGTCCTCACTACCGAAGTCCAATTATATCTTTTCATTAATGGCTCAAGTCCAGACTTTCAAAAATACTTAAAAATTATCATATTGCCATACAACCAGACTGAATACTAATATGTCTCAGATTAATCAATAAATATGGTTCAAAATCACCTGTACTAATTGAAAAGTAAACATAATCTGTGGTTCAGATAAATGGCATAGTCACAAGGAATGCAGAAATCAATTGCATGTTTTATGAAAATGCATACACATATTTCTGTTGTATGTATACTAATCATATATGTATGTTAGAACAATGAAATGGATCATATTATAATGTAATTGCACTCTTTTTTCTGTTGATGCCTTTTTTTGGGGAGGTGGTCTGGTCGTGGGGCCTGAACTCTGGGCCTGGGCACTGTCTCTCAGCTCTTCAGCTCAAGGCTAGTGCTCTACCACTTGAGCCACAGCGCCACTTCTGGCTTTTTTCTTTTTGCTTATGCGGTACTGAGGAATCGAACCCAGGGCCTTATGCATGCAAGGCAAGCCCTCTACCACTGAGCACGTTCCCAGCCCCCGTGATTGCCTTTTCTTTATCAAGGTTAGTGTACATATATACTTTATGGAGAGACAAACCAGAAATAAGCTACATAGAACAGAATGTAGAATTCATGCAGGGATACTTGTACCACCTAAGGCTTTTACAGCTTCCCACCTCAAGTACTATAAGCACCAGGCATGCTTGCTAAACATTAGTGTTTGGCAAACTCTACTTCTTAATCGTTTCTTTCACACCACCTTTTAGAAAGATGGCAATTAAGCTGATTTCTGAAGCATTTTAATGTGATTCACAGCCAATATGATCAGTAACTGTGTTTTTTGCCAATGCGCATTTTTTATTGTTAGGGTCAGTGCATCTTCATAATGAACCATGGAACATGTCTGACCCATTTGTCTTAAACAAGTAGGATCTTTGTGAGATAATTCTGGTTTTGCCACCATGCTTTTGGAATGTCCTTTAGAGCTTATAAGGGTCTTTGTAATATAGTAGGAATTCAGTAAATATTTATTGGAAAAATACACTTAGTAAATGTATAGTACTAACATTTATTTTTTTTGGGGGTCCGGTCGTGGGGCCTGAACTCTGGGCCTGGGCGCTGTCCCTCAGCTCTTCAGCTCAAGGCTAGCACTCTACCACTTGAGCCACAGTGCCACTTCTGGCTTTTTTCTTTTTGCTTATGTGATGCTGAGGAATTGAACCCAGGGCCTCAGGCATGCAAGGCAAGCACTCTACCACTGAGCCACCTTCCCAGCCAAGTACTAACATTTTATAATTTGAAAGGGTCTTTGAACTTTAAATTCAATTAGACTATTAAATATTTTGTTTGTAGCATACCTTTATAGAAAAGTTATGGTAGTTTTAACATCAGTGCTTTATCTAAATGGACCTACTGAGAAAACTATGGTAAATTTAGTATATAATGTATTATCATGCAATGATAATTAAATTTAAAATTTGCACAATGGAATAATAATGTTTAGCCCAGAATTTATTGACAAAAATATGTGTCTCCTTTTGGCCACACTGTTAGCTTTAGAGTTGGAACAGATGTGGATCTAGTTGTTGTAGAGGATGCAAACCACATATGTAGAAGACTGTGTAGAGGAATTACTTCCACTTTTATTGCACTGGAATATGCACATACAAATCGTTGAACAGCAACCACTCTAAAAAGCAGAATGGAGGTTCTTCACAGAGCTTCATTGTGATCCAGAAAATCTAATCCTAGTCATTTATCCAACTGACCACAAACCAGGCCACATTAATGCTACCGGAAAAACCATGCTCATTGCAGCATTGTTAACCATAGCCAAGATATGGAATCAACCCCCTCTCTGGACGAATTCATCAAGAAAATGTGGTATATATATACAATGCAGTTCTATGCTTCCATCAGAAAGAATGATGTTACACCATTCATATAGAAATGGAAAAAGTTGGAAAAAATTATATTAAGTGAAGGAAGCCAGACCCAAAGAAACAAAGGGTGCATGGTTTCACTCATATGTGGTAATCAGAGTGTACCTATAAATTTACAAGTACACATAATGGAAGGTAAAACACAAAAACAATGTCAAGATAAACAAGACTCTACACATGCACACAGTGAGACCAAAGGAGGATATTGTTAGGACAGGATATTAATGGCTCAATAATTCTTTACATATGATCATATAAAATAATGTTAATCAACATGAACTCCAAAAAATGGAAAACGTTTTAATTTTACTTTGTGTGATTTTTTTCCTTTTTTTTGTTGTTATTGATTTCTGTACTTTTTGTCTTGTATATAATATTATCTGGTTTTTTTGGGGGGGGGTAACAGGAATCACAGAAGTAATGGGACAAAGGGTGAGTTAATTTAGCAGTGATAATCACTAGACATTGAAAATGAACTCTACAACTTGTAGGGGAGGGGGCCCTGGAGCGAAAATAACTAGGTGAACCTGAGGGAAGAAGTGGCATTGTTCAAAATGAAATATACTCATTAACTGACATAGGTCAGTTATAGTTATAACTATATAACTATATAACTATAAACCCTCTGTGCATCACCTTTACAATAAAAATATTTTAAAAGAAATCATTAAATGACAACTCCAATGTGTTTTCCTATATTGTGAAATTGAATATAAACTTTGGAGCCAATAATGCCATAATTATACCTTCATATGAATACTGTGAAGGCTGTCAATCTTTATCTAGATTCAATGCGATCCTATGTTACATGATATGTAGATTCAGCAGTAGTGCCATAAGGCATATTATCTTTTCAACAAGCTAGACACACTTCTTGTAAGTCATTGTTTGGCTGAAAAATTTTACCTTTCCTAAAAATAAGCTTACAAACACAGAAGCTATAAAAAGAAGACTATTAGCCTTGTGCAATGGCTCACAAATGTAATCCTAGATCCTTAGGAGTCTGAGATCCTGAGGATCACAATTTGAGGCCAGTATGTGCAGAAAGGTCTATGAGACTCGTTTCCATAAGACTCATCTCCAAAATAACCATTAAATAGCCAAAATGAAGGTGTGGCTCAAGTGGCAGAGTGCCAGCCAAACAAGCAAGCTTTAGGTAGCACGAGGATCTCTAAGTTCAAAAAAACACTGACACCAGCAAGAGTGAATGAATGAGAAAGTGAATGAGAGAGGAGGAGGGAGAGTAAAGAAAAGAGAAAGCAGAAAGAGAAAGAGAGAGAAAGAGAAAGAAATTAAGAGAAAGAAAACAAAGCAGTTTTTATTGTTCAAAATCAGAACCACAGTAGAAATAATTAAACTGGAAGTTAGATCTAAAGTATAAACATATATGAAAATATAAAGGACTATATCCATAATACACAGACTGTCTACAGTGTGGTACGCACAAATGTGATTCTCATAATTTAAGTCCTTTGAACAATTCATAGACAGTTTAACACAATTGAATGCTAGCAATCAGAAATGTATTTTGTTTGAGCAGGTGAGGCTTAAGGGGAGGGACCAGACAGATAGCAGAATGATGAGTGAATACCATCATAATACTTTCTCTATATATTTGAAAATGGAGCCACACAGCTTAAGGGGATGAGTAGTGTTCAGATATATGGGAAGTGGAAGTAGGAAAGGGGTGACATTGATCAAGAGGCATTGCACTGACTGTAACTGGACATGTCGAATTGGATCTCCATTGTCCAATTCTTTGAAAATAATAAAAGATAAAATTCAAACTTATAAATGAATAAGTAAGTAAATAAATAATAGGGTTACAGTGTTGCCAGAAAGCTTCATAGAACAAGCCTTTCAGGTAGGACTATACTAACTCTGCTCCCCTACAAATTATTTAAAATTTGATTCTATTCGTTTTTATCAAGGAACTTTGTAAGTTTTCCCTTCCTATATTATCACAGTAAGTCTAATTTTCATTCTGACTAGTGTTTAACTTTCCAGTTACTGGTTTCCAGAAAAAGAATTCACTAAGTACTGGTCAATTTGTGAAGCCATCAAGAAATTTCTAATGTTTTCTAACGTACTTTACAAAAGTTCCACAGAAATCCTTCAAATCCCCCTCCCCTTACTTTGTCCTTACATAACATGGTGTATAATGAGCTACCAATGACCAGTAACTGGATGAAATGCTAAAGTACATTTCTTTGCTCATAATAGGTCAGGAATTTAATGTGTGTCAATAAAGTAAATGAAAATGTTGAGTATATTGGTTTTGTTGTATTTGATGCTGAATTATTCAGAGAGGGATAAAAGTAGGACAATATATGATTTATAATATATAGACTTTATAATTCAAAGATGAATAGTAATATAGATGGAAATTTCTCCTTTGCTTAATATTCAAGCATAAAATTATTACAGAGTAAGTGCTTAGTAAATATTTCCTTAGTGAATGGAGTTGAACTGAACTGAACTGAACTGAACTGAATTGAATTGAATTAAGCCTTGGTCATTCCCTCCCTGTAAAGTTCTCATTTGGTGCTTTTTTTTCTTCCAACCTATCCAATCATGGCTCTCCTCTGAGGCTACAGTTTCTCCACCATCATTTGTTTGGAGCCTATGCTTCACTGTTCCACACTCCACAAACCTGAATCTTTACTACAGTACTTAAATTCCCCTATCTTATATTAATATTTTATAAACATCAATAAAACAATAAGCTTATCTCTTCATATTGAATGTCATTCTAATGTAGATACCACTACTAGTCTTACTCATGGTCTGTTGTTGTTTTTTTTTAATGTTTTCACATCTGATAACATTCTTTGTATTATTTCCAAAACTTGCTATCATCCTGATTTTGTAATGGCTTTCATCTCTTACTGAAACACTGCTTGTAAACCCATCAGTTCCTTCTATGCACCTAGCTAAATACTTCACAGAATGAATTTTGACCTAGAAACTGCCTGCTTTAGAATGCCTTTCTTGTTCCTGTGTAGTCTTCTGTGTGCTCTTTATAGCACTTTACTATTATTACCACAGCAGTAATCATTGTAAATTATAATCAATTAATTCTTTACCTCTCAAACTGTACTGAAAACTTCATGAGGACAAGAAATACCCTTTCCTTTTATTAACTCAGGCATAAAAATAAGTACTGCATTCCTTCTAATACTTGTGCATGATATTGACCACCCATAATGGAGGTTTAGTGATTCTTTAAACTCAGATGGGTGTTTCACTACTGAGTTCTTATATATGCATGTTACCTTTATTTTGCAAACCCATTTGAAAGTTACTACTTTTCAGTTACTACTCTTAAAAACTTACAATTTTTTTAAAAAAATTCTGGATATTGTATCAATTACATTTAGAAGGCCCCACAACTTAGCAAGTTAGTTAGAAGGGTTATCTTTGTTTGTAAATTAGGGCAGAAACTTTTGTTGAGGTACTTTAATAAATGGAAATCTTGCTTTTTAATTTATGGTGCTGATGGCCTTCTTAACTTAGCATCCACTGGATTATTTTAAAATCAAGTCTACTCAGAATAAGAACTAGAGAGTTTCTAATCTTCTAGAGTATTTCTTTTCTTCCTTAAAATGTTGTGATAACTAGAATAGGTAGCTCATAAAATGCCTAAATCAATACTGCCATTGACTTAATCCACATAAGAGGCTTATCTTCATAGGTGACTTCAGAACAGCTGAAACAAAACAAAAATCAGTTCCTGACATGTTTAAAATAAAGTAAAAAGCTCTTTCAGAAAAATGCTTTCTAGACGAACAGACTAGGCCCTTTAAGCAAGCATATTACAAGAAATCCTCATGCTTCTCATTTTAATGAATAATAATAGTTAACATTTATTCTGTGTTTTACATTGTGCTAAACATTACCTTATCCAAGCTTTAAAACCAACCTCTGTCATTTAGACACACTTCTAATGACCATTTCACAGGTTACAGAAGTGAAGCTTAAAAAAACAAGTTAACTTTCTCAAAATGGCACACATATTAAGTTGGGACTTGAACATATGAAGTAAACACTAGAAGTTAGGCTTTCAATCAAAGTTCTATATGTATTCACAAAGTATAGTAGTTGATGTCCAAATGATTTTTCAATGGCAGATGATAATCATCCTCTCTTATTCCTTTAGGAATCCATGTATCATTTTCTGTGTTAGTATGGCATACACTTGAGGTTTCTGCACTTTAATGTCAAGAATCCTCTGTGATTAATATCAGAATTACATAATTTGCAAATAGCTGTGCAACACTAAAATTTATTACATTATCACAGTCCAGTGTCCCTTTCTTTGCCCAGACAGTTATCTTTGATAAGAATCAAATTCTCAAACTTCCTCTTTTCAAAAATTATGCACTAACTACCAGAATTAACTGAGCCAGAGGAAATTTACTCAATGATAAGTAATTTAGTCCAAGGCCTTTACTTTACCAAGCACACTTCCCTTTTATTTTATGCAATCTAAGTTTTGTTTCCTCTTTCTATCTCATTAAAGTGCTCTATCAATCTTCACTCTGACAGGCATTTTTCAGTATCCCATTGTTATATCTTTGGTTATTCTCATTTCATTTCCTACTGCTATCTTTAAGAAACCCAACACTCAAAGCAATTTTTCTAACATCTAATCCCTAGAATTCTTTGACTTCCTTAGAAAATGTTCTTGTCAAGATCACCAAGAGCCCTCATGGTGCTCAAATCAAAGGTTAATTCTTATTCTCAACTTGAACTTCCGGCAGCATTTGATGCTTTTGATGGTTTTTAAAGCATCATGTTCTCAGTTTCTTATCTCATTGACTATCCCTCCTCACTTCCACTTTATGGACTTTCCTCATTTATCTAAGGACCCAGTCTTCAGACCCCTCTCCTCTTATCTTTGCTATACTTATTCCCTTGATTAGAGAATCCTGTTTCATGATACTAATATCAGGTATGCTTAAAATATTTTGCATAATAGCTGGTAGAGGATGGCTTACACCTGGATCTTAGTTTCTCAGGAAGCTTAAATCTGAGCATTGTAGTTCGAAATGCTGTGAGACTTTTATCTCCAATTAAGCACAAAAATTCAGAAGTGGAGCTGTGACTCAAGTGGTAGAGCACAACCCTCAAGCAAAAACTCAGGGACAGCACTCAGGTCCTGAGTTTAAGACCTAGGACTGGCACACTCAAAAAATAGCATAAATTTAGACATCTTTGACATATCTCAAATTCAGATTCATTTTCATGTGACTATGTGTTTTAAGTGTTTCAAACTTAACATATCTGCATGAAACACCTTTTTACTCCACCTCATATTTCTTGGGCCTATCTTTCCTTTCCAGCTGTTCCTTTGCAGCTATCAGCTGTACATAGACACACACTAACACCTCCTTTCATCTGCACCAAATAGCTCTCATTCCCTGTCTTTGTTGTTGTTGTACTACTTGAGCCATGCCTGTTGACTGGTTGTTTGTGGATATCTTTGGAGATGGAGTTTCTCAAGCTTTTCTACCCAGGTTGCCCTCAAACCACAATCCCAGGAAGTCACCCTCTGTATTAGCTAGGGACACAAATGGAAGCTACCTGGGCCAGTCTTAATCTTATCTACTTTTATCAGCAAACATTCTCATCTTTGCTTTTATAATGTATTCAGAATCTGACTCATTCTCATCATTTCTGCTACTGTCCTTTTCCAAGCAACCATTATTTTGCACATTGATTTTTGCAATAGTCTTCTAATATTTTCCGTAGTTCTGCCCGTCTAGCCCTATAATTTGCTCAAGATACAATAACCAGAATGAAACATTTAAAACCTAAAGCTGATTATGTCATTCCCCTAATGAGATGTTGTAATGGCTCTGCAGGTCACTTAGAACACAAGACCATTTATAATGTTACTTCCCTCTTTAATAATGACCTCTGCCTTCTGTTATTCTCCCTCATACATTCCATTACAAACATTGTGTTATGTTTCCTTTGTGAAAATAGAGGCATATTTCTGCTTTTGCTGTCACTATTCCCTCTGCCTAAAATGTTCTTTCTCTTTATAGCTAACTGGGTTGGCATCTCACCTGAGGCAGACCTTTACTCAGATATTACCCTCTCAGTGAGACATGTTTGATGATACCATTTAAAATAATCATTCTTCCCTGCACATTCCCCTCTGTGCTCTTCTCCCCCCATGCGTGATCTCCTAGAAGAATATAGAATTTATTGTCTAAAACAGGAAATTTTTGACAGTAAAAACATTCACTAGGTATAATCATACTACAATCACAGTATAAACCAAGACTAAAAATACTAAGACATTACGCTCACCATTCTTATCACTATCAAAACACCTCATTTTCCTTATTTTTATTTATACTTCATAAGTTTATAGTTGCTGCCTATTGTCATCTATCTGTGTAACATCTATCCATCTCTTTATCCACTCTCTACACTATATTATGTATCTCTATATAGTACATGACATATTTATTAGCATATTTCAATTTTACTAGTGAAGTTTCTGTGTTTACCACTAAGATTAAATTTTGTGAGGCCAAGAATTTTTGCCCAATTTTTTTCTTTTGCTGAATGCCTATGATTATTAGCACAGGGCCTGAAAAACACTAGACATATGGTAAATATTAATTTAAGTGGTACAAACCAATAAAATACTGGATCATTGTGAAGCATATATCAGATCTCAATTAATGTTTGTTATTATTATCAGAATGCATTATTATTTTGGTTTTTTGTCATCAAACACGATTGCTTTTCATACTGATTGAAAATGGTGTTTTAGGGGTGACATTACTATGTTTTATTTACCTCTCAGTAATTTTTCATGGGCTACCTGTATAGAGATATTGACAACTGCCTAATCATTTTTACTTAAATAATCTACTGTCCTACAGCTTTTTATAATCTTTATACCCAGTAGCTGTGAGACTTTCAATCCTTTGTAATTATAATAATGATGAATTTATGTTTTATATACACTAGTACAGGAAAACATTAGCTAGTAAGGCCTTATATGAGTTTCTATTTTAAAATGCATTAGAATAATTTTAAATCTGGTTGTGAACCTTTTTTAAATGCTTGAAATTCTAATTGAAATAATGAGTATCATATCTCTTGTATACTTTATCCAGTTGGGAACTGTGGCTAAAAATATCTTAAAAGAGTGATTTTGAGTTCTTTCAGTGGAATTCTGAAAATGCAAATTCAGATAATTGTAATGATCAATCATTTACTGGTATGTTAATTTCTTAATGCATTCAATTTATCAGCAGCAGGTTTTTCCTAATTCTAAAGAAGCAACACTTAATTCTCTTTTACTGATTAATTGTGGAGAATTATACTTCTGGCAGTTGACAAAGGGACTTACATGGCTTGCTTCAATACCATTCAAGACATAGGTAAATAATAAAAGTAAACAATTCATGAGAAGTGGAAACATAATTAGCATCATTCTTATGACTGTCTTCTGTTGCAAAAATCCCAGTAAGCTATGGCATGAGCTTCCAGTTTTCTTTGGGTGAGAAGTACTTGTTAACTAATCAATGCATAATCCCAAATGATCCTTAAACACTAAAAAAATTGACAGTTAATTAGCTAATTCGGTTGGAGTAGAATTTATGGAGCATTTACTGCCCAAACAACTTTCTTTTTGTCATAGACACAAATTGAATATAACAACACTCCTTTATAAAGGTCATGTTAGGAAGTATAACTGATAGCTTTTTTATTTTGGCTTTGGATTTGCTGAGCTTTTATATTTCAAGACACAGGATTTTCTGTATAGAAAATCTGTAGCCTTATAAACGTGTACTCTGTTATAATGGATTTGTGCTTTATTGAGATAGAATGGATGAATTGAATGTTCAGTTGGTAAGTTCTTTCATTTTAATACTGAATTCCATACTGAGAAGCCTTGTCTTCTAACCTTTTGTGCAGATAATGCCTCTTATTCCCATTTGCCCCATTTTGGATAGCCTCTACTATATGGTCTACTAGAAAGATCACATCACTGGGTCAAGACTCATGCTTTCAATTTTCCTTCATTCACTCAGTGACTGACCTTAGGTCTTCTTTTAACTGCTTTTACTAGTATATTAATAGCCACCTGGGGTCTGGTAGCACAGTTAATCAAAGTCCTAAAAATAATTTGAAATGTACAGCCCTCCCTTTTGCCCCTGGAGAGAATCTTTGAACCAAAGAAGAAAAGAAGGATAGAAAGGGAGGCTTTCTCGGATCAACAATATCTCTGTGTGACAATGGCTCTTTCAGCATTGTCCTGTTTGATCCTCTTTGTTCTCCTAAATCTGAAATAATCATTTTGGAGGTTCATCTTTATAATTACTCATTTGAACAACAGACCTTAGAAAATAACAAGATTGACAGTTATTTGAATGAAGAATAATAAAACTGATGGTATTTCTTAATGATACAAAGGAACAGAAATGACTCCCCTGATATAGGGTAATTATATAATATCTGGCTTAATATGTATGTAGATATGGTTGAACAGAAGTGATGAAACCCTAACAATGTCCAAATTGTAACAAGGTGTCAACTAAGAATTTTGTCCTCCTCTAAATTATATTGCTATTTTCCCATGTTATTTACCTTTCTGCTAATGCTTTTATCAGCCATGCTTTCCATGTTTCCATTAATAGACTTTACTAAGTTAATAGCAATCTTAGCAAAATAACTGAAATTTCATTTCCTGTAAGCCTGGTATGTGCATGGGAGGGAAATGTTCACAATCAACTTTGGTGTGTTTTTAATATAGGGAAGATCTCAAAACTTATAGTTAATGTTGTCAGTGAAGTAGACACACTGGAAGTATAAAATATATACTGTGGATTGACCATTTATTACCATAACCTAGAGAAACAGATAAGTGATTTAACTTAGACATTGAATGCATAAATAAGGAAATAATATAGCTAATTGGATGTGAGAAATGAAGAGAGAGAATCAAGATATCTACCCTTGATAAGTCAGTCAAATGAAAGGGAACTACTAATCAAGGTATGGCAGCAGTAGTAACAGAGTATTAGAGAAACACTGTTTTGTTTAGAATTCAACTTTGTAGATGTTAAAGATTTTTCATGTAGAAATTCCTAGTATGATGTAACACATACAAGATTTGGATGAGTAGAGTTAAAAACTAGATTGGATGTGATTGCTTAATAAAAATGAATGTGGTGAATGGAAAACATAAAAATGTAGAGAATACATAAAAGTGGGGGGCATTATCATGTAAATAACTAACTGGAAGATCCTGGGGAAAGTGCTGAGAAATACTTAGAAAACTAATGATGAGTAAAAACAATGTGGTATTACACAAGTTATTAAAGAACAAAACAATCCAGAAAGAATACCAACATCACAGAAAGAACATTTTAAAAGCCTGGCTGATCTACCATTTAAGAGTTCATTGATGATTTTAAGGAAACAGTTCTTAGTGTGACTTTGAGGTGGAAGGCAGATTTCAGTGAGGAATGACTAGAAAGGAAAAAATAATTAGCATCATGAAATATAAACGTTTAAGGCTTTGGGCTGTGAAGGGTAAAATGGCAGAGATTAGAGATAATGGCTAAAGGAGAACACAGATTTAAGGAAGAATTCCTGTTGCTAGTTTATTTCTTTCTAGATGCAAAAAAATTGTGTTGTCCTAATTGTGTGCCTACTACAGTAATAATGAATGAATATTTGAAATATGAACAAAGAATGCTTATTGATTGATGGAGAACTAAGAAGAAAAATAAGTGATAGGAAATATAGTTTGTGATGGAACCAAGTTCTAGAAAAAAGTCTAAGTGATTGGATAGAAAATACATGAGAAGATTAATTGAATGAATGTCTTGTGTTTTATAACATGTTTGCTATGTTAAGTGGGAACAATGTTATTAGCCAAATTTAAGTGTAGAAAGATCATGTGTAGATTAAGAAACATTAGCAGACTAAGGTATAAGAGATGGTATAGACTAGAAGAAAATATAGTGATTATAGGGTTGCAATAAAGGTTAATATATAAATTACTATTTTGGGTATAAGTGACAGAAAGTCAACTCACATTAGTGGTAAAGGGAGAATTTATTGGTTCTTGGAATTTTAGAAAAAGTTGAATATTAAATGGCAAAAATGGTTTGGATATGAACAACTTCATAAACAATCAGAGGAGATGAACTATTGGCATAATTTTAAATTCTTTTTAGTGGTCTTTATGTTTATGTTTTCTTCACATACATTCCTTCTCTAGAACATGAGAAACATGGATGGTGAAAGTACTTGTGCTTTTTTTCTTGGTTATATAGGGTCTAAGTTCTGAAAATCATAACAAGGTCTCTGATTAGCCATACTTTGTTCAAGTTTCCACTCCTGGATTAATTAACCATGGCCAGGAGTAATCCATAGAATATATTTTAATTGATAAAACTCAGATGAGCTGTTCATATGAACTGATTAACTATGATGATTCATTTCATTATTTTACAATTATTTCATTGATTTTTATAATATTCCAGGTCTTATTAAAGGTTTGGAGCATTCAAAAATAAAAAAAAATATGGCTATGGACGCTATTTTGTGGAATTCATACCCTTGTAAAAGGCTATTGACAACAGACTATTACTACATATTCTTTGAAGAAACTAAGACAGAGCAGGTGTTGGTGAGATATACTTCAGATTAGATGTTTGGGTAATTCTGGCTATCATAAGGAGACACTATTTCAAGATCTGGGTGAAAATCATTAGGGAAGAGAGATCTATTGCTAAATCCCAGGGTAGTACACTAACTTGGCATATGTAATTAGTGCAAAGAAGGTCATTGTGAATTGATTCTAGTGAATGAGTGAGAGAGTGATGTAAGATGGAGTGAGTGGGCAGGAATTTGACCCCATAGGACCTTGCCTTCACTGTAAGGGATGGCTGGGGAGATTGATCCACTTAAACTAAAGAGCTATTCTTACAATAAGTAACTACTAAAATGAGGGGCAAAATGCCTAGCAAAGGGATATAAAACACACAAATAAACATTTTTCTCATCAGCTCTAATGCATGAAAAGGGCAAATTAAGGCACAACCTCTTAAAAGACTGACAAGGCAGGTAGATGAGAAAGATAAGGGAGAAGTCAAAGGTAATAATGTTCAGCAATTAGTTGACAAAACTGATCCAGTATTCAAGACCACCATAGAAAAGAGCTGAAGTTAGGAGACAGGCTGATAGACTTGGAGAATAGAAAGAAATTATTGATCTTGTGGTCTTTGTCAAGGTTGAAGAGTAGGTTTTATATCTATAGAAAGTCAATAGGGAGAAAAGATTGGCAGAGAGATTTCCTAATCAAAGGTGTTGGAGAATCCATTTTTATTGAGATGAATACTAATTTTTATGCTTATTACTAACCAAGTCCATGAATATCTTTTAGTATACTTGGTTTCCAGGAACTTGCTGATGTGAGTTCAAAATACCATCTCCCCCACCCTTCCCTTTTTAAATTGTGATCTTTTCCATTATTAAACACTGGCTTTTTTCCCAGGGATGGCACTGAAGAAGAAAATCAATGACATATCTAGCCAGCCGGCTTGGACTGAATGGGCACTCAAATAGACTCTGAGGGCCAAGTACAGATGGTGATTTATTGTGCATACAACTTTTACAGAATGCCTTCATTTGAGCATTGATGTATATACAATTACTCACCAGAATGCTGCAGTTTTACAATTTAGCCAGGAATCTGTGGAGAGAACATGTTCACCAAGAATCCACAAATGTAGTTTGTACCCTTTTCAGCAATTGAACCATCTCACAGTAGTCTCCCATATAAGAAAAGAGAATTTTCAAAACTAGTTCTTCCACTTTTCCATATTTCTCACTGTAGTCATCCTTACACAATTTCCATTTCTCACTGTAGTCATCCTTACACAATTTCCATTTCACAAGCAATTTATTAAACTACATTCCTCTCCTAACATGTAAGTAGGTGGAAGTCACTAGAGGCAAATCATTCACTATGGCTATTGTGAAACCCAAAATTGCAGTAGTCATTTACATGTATCACAAGCATGTATCATTGGAAAAATCATTTTTAGTCAATGTTTGTATGATGCTGAAACAACTGTTTTAATTGTGAAATTTTTAAGTAAACCATATACTGGCACTTCTCAATCTCCTTTTCTTACTAAAAAAGTTTGAGTGACCAATTTACCCTTGTAATTAGAACTCCAATTGAAATTGTGAGGTTATCCCGCTTTCACTATATTTGATGTCAGTATAACATGTGGAGGAGATGGGAACAAACAAGTCGTT